>NW_019525408.1:371078-402151 GCF_002814215.2 Seriola lalandi dorsalis | reverse complement strand
GGGGGGGGGAATAGTTGGAATAGTTTCCTGCTCAACAACAGACTTAATGATCATATGCTGACACCTGGAGGAGAAAAGTGGAAAAGACAGATTGATGAAATATTTTTCACTAGAGCTGGTGATATTCAGTTCTAATTGTTAACCAATCTCATTAATAGACTAAAACAATGGCCTGATGTAGCTTATTTCTCTTTACCATAGAGCTCCATTATTGTCCAAACAAAATAGTAGTAAAAAGATCAATGAGCCACAACATTGCACTGTGTGACATGTTCCTTCATTACAATGAATAGGGCAGCTGTTTTAGGAAATTACAGGTATTTTTCAACTAATGAAACAATATAATTCTGACCTGTTTTTAAAAATGTGCGTTTCAAGTGGGAACAAGTGGGCTAAGAGGGTTAGGGTTGGAAAACATGGTTTTGGTCTTTTCAGGTTTGTTGATAATAAAAAATTAAGGAATAGTGCCACCATTATTCTATTAAGCATTATGTACAATTATGTAGTATATTTTACTTTATAAACCTTTAATGATCCATGAAATATGTTATTTCCCTTCATTGGAAGTTGATTTTGACATTGTAATTGTGTGTAGCAGTTATTGTATTTTCTAAAGGTAACAAACTGTGATTCTGCATCTTGTAGCGTATGATTGAGACAGCGCCATGGGGGGACGACTCTGCCACCATAGAAAACCAAATCCTAAGCCACAACAAAACCCACAGCTCTATCCAAAGGAGTCAGGAAGTAGAGCGTGCTAGAGATGAACTGGTAAGTGGTCTTGCTATGTTTTTAAGCTCTTCTCAGCTGCTCTTTTATTTTGGATTGTTTTAGCCCAATGTTTATTCTTCAGATATAAGGAAAATGGTTGTGTATGCATCATGTGTAAAAATATTTTGTAATCTTATTTAAAACTGAGTAAAAAAAACGAAATCTCTTTTTTTTTTAGAGAGGCGACAAGTACAACCTCTCCATCCTGGAACAAGAATGGGACAGCTTGCAGGTAGAGGCAAAGCTCTGTGGTTTATAAGTTCAGTTCAAATCAGCAGCTTCAGCATGATCACCATTGTTACTTTTCTCTTGTGTCTGTGTCAGAAAATGTCCCACAACCGTATTATTCAGCTGCGTGATCTCCAGAACATCATCGAGGAGATCTCCCGAGCCATCATGTGGGTGAATGAGAGAGAGGAGGAGGAGCTTGTTTTTGACTGGGGAGACAAGAACATCGACCAGTACATCCCCAGGAAGCAAGAGAGCTACTCAGTAAGGATCTCTGGCTGAATTCTACTTTAACCCTGGTTGGGTGTTTCTTTCTTAGTTTAAGGGTCTGATTACATGTTCACATTTGATGTGTTTTATTTCCTTTATTTTTAAAATCTTAATTACATATATTGTTCCACATTGTGAACGTTTGGGGTCCTAACTTTCTGTTTTTCTGACAGAGGATGATGAGTGACCTGGAATTGAAAGAGAAAGAGCTTAACAAGCTGAAAGTGAAAGCTGATGGACTCGTGAACAACAACCATCCTGCCGCTGATAAGATTGAGGTATGTAGTTTTGTTCTCCTATATCAAACAGCAAATTATCCAGTGGTTTTGTACTGATGACTATGTGTGCCCACAGGCCTACATGGATACCTTGCAGACCCAGTGGAGCTGGCTTCTTCAGATCACAAAGTGTATCCATGTTCATTTGAAGGAGAATGCTGCCTACAGCCAAGTAAGCGCTCAGTCCTGCTCTTGCTCTAAAGCTCTGTGTGTTTTCATATGAGCACTGATCAAAAGTGTGTTGCTGCCATCTTCAGTTTTTCAAGGAGGCCAATGAGACCTATTTGAAGCTGCAGAAGCAGGATGGGGCTATCCGAAGCAGGTTTGCCTGCGACAAGAACACCCCACTGGATAACCTTTCTGAACTCCTGAAAAACCTGGAGGTAGGATTTCTTTTCCATTCAGTCCAGGAAACACATACTTCCCTGCAGGTGTGAAGCACAAAACATTCTAAGAAAATTTGTTTTGTTCAGTGACCTTAATTTGCATGTCCGCTCATCTGGTTAGGCAAGTTTCTTGACAGAACAAATGGAAAGTGTCTGCATTTATCTTGGAATTTAAATGACAAAATGTGACAGCTACTAGTTTCAATTTACAGTGACCCTGTTAAGAACACATGTCTTATTTTTGCACGTCCACAGAAAGAGAGGGAGCGAATTATGGAAAATAAGAGGCAGGTCCAAAGTCTGGTCAACAAGTCTAAAAGCATTGTCAGGCTGAAACCTCGCAACCCTGAGGAGAAGAGCAGCAGCCCTGTCATAGTCCAGGCCTTATGTGACTTTAAACAAGACCAGGTGGGATACGTGCTCTCTCTCTCTCTCTCTCTCTCTCTCTCTCTCTCTCTCTCTCTCTCTCTCTCTCTCTCATGCTATCTCTCTCTCTCACACACATACACACACACACACACACACATGGACACAGAGAATGAAGTGAAATGCTAATTATAACTTAGTGTTTCCTCCGTCTGTATGTCTGTTTTATGCTACAGAAAGGGATTCTGAAAGGGAATGAGGGCATCCTCAAGGACAACTCACAGCGCAGCAAGTGGCTTGTGACAGGACCTGGAGGTCTGGACATGTTGATTCCCTCTGTGTGTCTGCTCATCCCCCCACCAAACCCGCTCAGCATTGGCCTCGCCAACAAGTAAGAATGTGAATGAGAATGTAGTTCAAACATAGTCTGAGAAAATACTCTTGGTATTTCAAATCCTGTCAACTGTAGTGGATTTACTTTAACTTCATAATGTAATGTTGAAGCTCCTATACTGTATAGCTTGTGGAGCTACACATTTCCAGGAACTAGAAAAACAGCTGTGATTTTGGCACTGTGATGTATATGTTGTTGACATTGTCCAATAGATTCTTTAAGGTTTTTAAAGACTATGGAATAAGAAAATATTCTCAACTTACAGTGAAGCAAGTAATCATTTAGATGAAATGTAAATGTGAAAAACCTAATTTTTTGCATCTGATAAATATTACCATAGGAGTGATTGACAGCTTATTCTGTTCCCTAGGAATGAGCAGTATTATGAAGCCATCATGGCCATCTGGAATCAGCTCTTCATCAACATCAAGAGTCTCATCTCATGGCAGTACTGCCTGAAAGACATCAGTTACATCAACTCTCTCACTGTCAGCATGGTAAGATTTCACAAAGAATGCAGATAACCTCTTAGTTTTATTTCAAAAATGACTTATTACTTACTTACTCTCCATTGTCTGTGACAGCTGGCCAACATGCGCCCGGAGGAGTACCGCAGCATCATCAAAAGACTGGAGACTCACTACCAAGAGTTCATGCGTACCAGCCAAAATTCTGAGATGTTTGGGGAGGAGGACAAGAAAACCATCCAGGGCCACTTCGATAAAGCCCAGGACTACTATGACACACTGATTATCCAGCTGCCTGCTTATGGCGAGTGCAAAATGTCCTTATTCCTAATTTATCAGTCCTGTAAATTTACAAAAGTATTGTCATTTTTTGCCACAATTGATAATCTTCAAACTTTTCAACAATACAGGGGAAGGAGGGGTACATCCTGGATGCATAAAACCCTCTCCACCAACCAAGACCCCCGAGCCCAAGGGTAACAGTCAGTCTACCCTCAGCATTAGCCTGCTCAGTAGTCTGCAAGAACTAAGACGCAGGCTGGAGCTGGCTGAGTCCGGTCTCACCAGTCATCTCCACGTTTCCCTTGGGGACAACAGTGCGCACGAGTGCACGGTGCACATCCAGAAGCTGGAGGTATGTAGCCATTCATCTGTTCTTCATTTTCATCTTTGCTCGAAACTCCATTTCAAAATTTGCAAAATGTATGTAAAATACGACTGTAAATATACAAAAAGCCTCCTGCACAGTTGTGCACATTAATTTCATAAAGTGTTCATTCTCTAAAAAATAGGTTGAATTTAACTCAATAAAACATATTGATTTCCAGACTGTGCACCAAGATTTGGACTCTATTTATGATGATTACCTGCGCTTAAGAGAAAAGATTATAAAGCAGCTGGAAGGGATACCTGCGGACTCCGAGCAAGCCAAATTCCTCCGCTCTGAACTAGAAATCATCAACATGAAACTGGGAAGCCTGCGGGGTCTCAACTCGGCCTACCTTCAAAGGTGCATCATTTTACTCTAATTACACCACCTTTTTTATTTATTCCACAATGTTTGAGTAAATACTGCACAAAACAAGGTAAGTACTGGGACCAGAGTGTGTGGCATTGTACAACTGTGCTGGTTACAGAGTCAAATCACTTTTCATCTCATTAATCGTTGCACATAGTCTAATGATCATGTGTCTTCGACAGACTGTCGGCTCTTAAGGCCTTGCTCCAGAGCTTTCTCCAAGTCGAGGATATCATTAAGGTCTATGAGGCCCGGCTCACAGAGAGGGAGACTTCCTCACTTGACCTTCGGGAAGTGGAAAACTATCGGAGCACACTGAAGGTTTGACACACGTTCCATATTTAATTTAGACTGACGTCTCGCGCTTTATAGTTTGAAGATTTGTAAAAAATGTCAAACAACCTAGAACAGTAACACAGTAATTAGGTACCTATTCACTTAATTCACCTGTAATGTATCTTTTGTAAGATATGTAAGATCTTTGTGTGATTCTGTATTAAAGCAAATGAAGAGTGATCTGGACCAAAAAAGAGACCTGCTGACAGCCATGGCGTCTGACCTGGATAAAGCAAAGTACTGGAATGATCAAATCTCTGAGTCCGTCCACAAGTGTGACGTAGACTTGTCCAAATATTCAGACCTTGTGAGTCAGATGTCTGACCGCTGGCGTCGGATCCAATCCCAGATTGATAACAGGTATATCAGGATAGTCTGTACATGCACACATTTCTTCAACATCTCTGAAAATCTTTCCATATCCTCTGTTTGTCACTGCTGGCAACAACATTAAAAATATCCTCTCATCCCTTCCCCTTCCTCCCACTCTTTCCTCCTCAGAGTGTGGGACTTGGAGAAGCATGAGACACAGCTGAAATATTACCAGCAGAGCAGTACTTCCCTGGAACAGTGGTTGGACAATGCCAGGAAGCGCCAGGATACCCTTCAGATGGTTAAGCTCAATGACATCCAGACCCTAATTGACCACCTCAACCAACAGAAGGCACGTCTGTACTTGTTTACATCAACAAATTGGAATCAATAATAATACTTGAACTGAACTTATTTGTTTTTGAATTGGAAATATCCACCATTTACACTCACATTTTAATCGAGATGCTGACAGCTATTACCATTGGTGTAGGTGTGTGGATTTTATACATTATACAGCAGCATATGTGGAATGTGTTCCAAAAATGTCAGTCCTATCCCAGATGATTTATGAGACTTGACTTACTAGCTCTTGAAATCAAGAAAATTAAAAGATGTCTTTTGTTGAGCACTCAACAATTTAATTGGAATTCTTGTCTAATTAAGTACTGAACGTCTCAGAAGAAAATAATTGAATTACCCTTTTCTTACTGCACAGGCACTTCACACTGAAATTAAAGGAAAGAAGGAGAAAGTAGAGGATGTTCAGAAAAATGCAGACACCTGTGCTGCATCCATAAAGGTTTGTAGTCAGTGTATTTGCACTGTTTTCTTCCAATATTTTCATATATACTGCCAAGCTAGCATGCAAGCAACTGTGGTAGAGACTAGTGAAGTCTATATTGTGTTGTGTGTTTTCAGGACTATGAGTTACAGCTGGCTTCCTACAGTTCAGGCCTGGAAACTCACACTAATATTCCTATCAAGAGAACAATGCTGCAGTCCCCCGCCTCTGTGGTCAGACAAGAGGTATGAATCAAATTTTCAGTTACGTATTATTGACACACACCCAAATGAAAATGATAAAAGTCATTACATATTTAAGTGATATTATGTCTGTCATCTCTTTGTTAAATATCAATTAAACAATTATTATTTCCTCTTTATTTTAAGATCGTGTAATACTGCTAATTTAAAGGCTAATCCCTTTATTGCACGTCATTGAATTATATGACTAGATTGTTATTAACAACTCAACATTTCGCATCAGTATTCATCTACTAATTCTCATTCCATCAGGCGGCTGACCTCCAGTCCCGCTACATAGAACTTCTTACCCGCTCCACTGACTACTGCAAGTTCCTAGGGGAGCTAATGAAGAACCTGGAAGAGCTGAAGGTAAGTAATGGATTTGTATGATTCCATTTATCATTCATTGAACATTGCTATGTTAACAAAGAGTATGATGAACACAAGATGAAAATTAAGTTTATTTAACAACATGGAAGTAGGTGACTGAGGCTTTTTCTGTTGCTCTCCTCAGATGAGGAACACCAAAATTGAGGTGCTGGAGGAGGATCTGAGGCGTCTGAGGGAGGACATCGAGGATACTAATCGGAAAAACAAGTCTCTGGAGGATGAGTTGAACCGCTGCAACGGGGACCTCTCTCAAGCTAAAAAACACATAATTTCTATTGAGGAAATAAAGGCGACCACAGCAATAAAAGTTGATGCTGCCAAGGACAGCCTGGACAGCACACGCAAGCAGCTTCAAGATCTTAATGACCAGCTGACCACCATTAAATACCAGCTGGATGAGGAAAAGAGGAAAAGAAGGCTGGCAGAGGAGCGCTACACCAGCCAGCAAGAAGAGTATGAGGCGGCTGTTCGCCGAAGACAGAAAGAACTGGAAGAGCTCAACTGGACCAAGATTGACTTAGAGAAGAATGTGAAGGACAAAGAACGTGAACTGGAGAGGATGAAGATGCTGCTAGAGGATGAGGAGACACGTCGACGAAATGCTGAAACAGATATCTCAAAGGTAAGAACACAGTGCACCCAGGAGATTAATCAACTAAAGCAGAAATATGAGACACAGATCCACGTCACCAAGACCACAATCCTGAAAGCCTCGCAACAGAAAGAAGAAGATGCTGCAGAGCTGAGACTGCAAGTTGACAGACTCGCTGCCGAGAAGAGAGATCTAGAGGAGGAGCTGAGGAGACTGAGACAGTCCATTGCTCACACAGATGAGCAGAAAAGCAGAGCAGAGCAGGAAGCCAGCCAGCAGAGGGCCTCAGTGGCACAAGAGACAAGGATGCGCAGTGAGCTGGAGGTGCAGCTGAGAACCCTCAGGCAACAGAGAGGAGAGGATGATGTCAAATTAAAGGAAGCCACCAAAAACAATCAGGAAAAGTCCAGGCAGATCAGCATGCTAACATTTAACCTGGATGAGGAGGGAAAGAAGAGGAGAGCTCTGGAATTGGAAATCAATCACCTGAAAAAGGCTGAGGCAGAGCTGAAGGCAAAGAACACCTCTTATCTGGAGGCAATTAACAAGCTTAAAGTGTCTGAGCAGGAGATACGCATCACCCGAGTGGAGCTGGAGAAGCAAACCAGTGAGAAAACCAAAGCTGAGCAGAGTTATGCCAGGCTGCAGAGCCGTATCCGGGAACTTCAGTGCTCTCTAGATGGGATGGAGGCTGATTTAGAGAAGCAAAAGAAGGCAACGCAAGAAGAGTTCACACGTAGAAAGAGAATGGAGGCCGAGCTGGAGAGGGTGACAATTACATGCAGAGAGCAGACCACCACAATTAACACACTGAAATCTGTTCAGCTAGATGCTTCCAACACTGGAAGGAAGTATGAGCAGGACCTGAGGGCCCTCCAGGAGGCTCTGGACAAGAGCCTGAGGGAGCATAAAATCACAAAGGAGGAACTGGCAAATGTAACAGCTGAGCTGAAGGTACTGAAACAAAAGGTCATACAGGAGCAGGCCCAAATTCATGAGCTCAACCTACGTAATGAGAACCTGTATAAGACCATTGAGGAAAAGAGCCGCCTGCTTAACGAATACACTACAGAAATTGAAAAGCTGAAGACTCTGACACAGAACCTGACAAAGGAGAGACTGAGGTTGGAGGAGGAGCTGAGGGCAGTTAGACAGGAGAGAGATGAGCTGAAGCTTCGCAAAGACACTATTGATGGAGAAAGTGCTTCTCAGATCTCAGCCTTGCATGTCCAACTTCAGAGTAGCACCAAGAAGACAGCGGAACTCCAGGCTCTCATCAATGACCTGACCAGGGAGAGAGAAAAGCTTAAATTGGAAATAGACAAATTCCAAAAGCAATCGATTGAGGTATTTTTGATTGCACTGAAGGATCATCTCCACATAATTCAACTAATTTTTTTCTGCTTTTGCATGAATGATTATAGGTGCATTAAGACTGAACCTGATTTCAAAGTAGCCCTGCTATATATTTGTGACAATGCTGAAGATGACTTATATTAGGAGTTTTGCATGAAATTCACCTAATTGCAAATGCCTTTGCTTAGTTGTGCATGATGTTCACTTTTACTTTGCATATGTCACTGAACTCTACTCATATACTAATAACAATCACTTTATGCAACACTATGTATACTCTCAGATGTTAAAACATGTATGCACACATCTCTGTGCATATGTACAGAAGCAATTAGTTCCAACAGTATTGACAGCTGAAGAGTTGTGGCTTTTTGCATGTTAAAATAACATTTTGGCATTTTTGCCCAGACATAACAATGTGTTCTCTCGTCTCTCCATAGACGTCCATCATGGTGCAGAGTTCCCAGAGCCAGTACAGTGAGCTGCTGCTGGAGAAGGACAGTTTGCTGTCAAAGCTTAAACTGCTGGAACAGGACAAGAATCGTCATCAGCGCATAGAGGAGGAACTCACCCGCATCAAGCTCACACTAGAGACTGAGCTCCGCAGCAAACAGCGGCTGCAGGATGAAAAGAATTCCATCCTCAAGGATTTCAACCATATGAAGAGCCAGTATGAGCTGAGAGACAGCCAGATCAGGCAGTGCGAATCAGACAGAGACAAGGCTGATCGCGAGAGGCTCTCCCTGAAGAATGAGATTGAAAGGCTCATGCGGGAACTGAAGAGTGTTGAGGAGAGGTACAAGAGTCGGCTGCTGAGCTCTGAAAAGGAGGTATCAGACCTGGCTGTCAAGAGAGATGCCCTGGAGAGAGAGATAAAGAGGCTGCAGCAGGGACCCTGTACTCTGAACAAGCAGACACAGACAGATGAGAGGGTCCCAAACATTGATCCGTCCAAGCTGATATTTGATGGGGTGCGCCGCAAAGTCACAGCCCACCAGCTTTGCGACTGTGGTATAATCAGTAAAGCCACTCTCGACCAGCTCCTAAAGGGACAAAAGACAGTGGATGAGGTAGCTGTGGATATCCAGCTTAGTCTAAAAGGTACTGGGGTTATTGCTGGCATGACAACAGTTTCTCATGGGAAAATGCCATTCACTAAAGCCAAAAACAAGAACTTCCTCAGCCCAGAGAGCACCCTCATGCTTCTGGAAGCTCAAGCAGCAACAGGTTACATAGTGGACCCTGAATTTAATGAAAAGATGCCCGTTGATACTGCCTGCTCCAGAGGGATTGTAGACACAGAAGACAGAGACGTCTTGGTGACAGCTGAAGCAGCTAGCACAGGCTTCAAAGATCCATTCACTGGCAAAGTGTTATCTGTGGGTCAGGCTTGTAAACAGGGCCGCATTGACAAAAACACAGCCATCCGCTTGCTACAGGCTCAGGAGTCTGTGGGAGGCATACTGGATCCTGTTCTGAGTGTGTTCCTTCCAAAGGATCTGGCCTTGGATCGCAATCTTATTGATGAAGAGCTCTACAGGGCTTTGAACAAGAAACCCACCTGCTACCTGGATCCTGCAACAGAAGAGAAGATCAGCTATAATGACCTGAGGAAGAAATGTACAGTGGAACCTGTGTCTGGCTTGCTTCTGCTCCGTGGCCCAGAAAAAACCCTGGAAATACCTTGTATCCGTGGTACGGTCCCTATCAAGAACCTCGTCGATAGTGGACTTCTTGATGAAACTGACTTGAATAAACTCAACCAAGGCAAGCTCAATTTAAAAGACATTGAAGAAAGGTTGAAGTCCTATCTCCATGGCTCCACCTGTATTGCGGGTATCTATGATGAGGCCAATGACCGAATCCTACCTTTATATCAAGCAATGAAGGAAGGTCTTCTCATGAGAGGAACCACCCTGGAGCTTCTTGAGGCCCAAGCTGCTTCTGGCTTCATTGTCGATCCCGTCAACAATGTCTTCTTGACAGTGGAGGAAGCCACAAAGAGATGCCTGATAGGGAAAGAGTTTAAGAATAAGCTGTTGTCTGCAGAGAAGGCTGTAACTGGATACACAGACCCAGCCACAGGAAAGACAATCTCCCTCTTCCAGGCTATTGAGAAAGATCTTATTGAGAGAGGTCATGGAATCCGTCTGCTTGAGGCCCAAATTGCCAGCGGTGGGATTATTGACCCCAAACAGGGCCACCGTATTGATGTTGATATTGCCTATAAAAAGGGGTATTTTGATGAAGAGATGAATGAGATCCTAACTTATGAAGGGGATGACACAAAAGGGTTCTTTGACCCTAATACCAGGGAAAACCTGACATATCTTCAGTTGAAGGACAGGTGTATCACAGATGCCAAAACAGGCCTAATACTCCTGCCGCTCAAAGACAAGAAGAAGTCCCAGAAGACGCAGGAAAGCCGTACCAATGTCCTCCGCAAGAGGCGGGTTGTGATCGTTGACCCAGACACCGGGCTGGAGATGTCAGTCAGGGAGGCCTATCATCGGGAGCTGATTGACTACGACACCTTCCTGGACCTGTCAGAGCAAGAATGTGAGTGGGAGGAAATAACTATCAAGGGGTCAGATGGCTCTTCACGTTTGGTGATAGTGGATAGGAAAACAGGAACCCAGTATGACATCCAGGACTGTCTGGAGCGTGGTATCATTGAAAAGAAGTCTTTGGATCAGTATCGTGCTGGAACGCTAACCCTGACTCAGTTTGCTGACCAAATTACCAGCAAAGCTTGGAGCACTGACATGACCATTACAGCCAGCAATGTTGATGACATGGTCACCTGCAGCAGCCCCACCCAGGCCTCACCGTCCTCTCCTACCGTCCGTAAACGCTTCAGCAGTATTTCTATTACTGTCTCCCCCCCTGAGATGTTTGATGATCAGAGCCCTGTGGCAGCCATATTTGACACAGAGACCTTGGAGAAGATAACTATTTCTGAAGGGCTCCGAAGAGGCATAGTTGACACTATTACAGCACAGAGGTTGCTTGAGGCCCAGGCATGCACAGGTGGTATTATCAACCCTGCCATTGGCGAGAGACTATCACTGCAGGATGCGGTCCATCAGTCCATCATTGATGAAAGCATGGCTATGAAGCTGAAACCTGCACAGAAAGCCTATGTTGGTTTCGAGGATGTGAAGACTAAAAGAAAGATGTCTGCAGCAGAAGCAGTCAAGGAGACATGGCTACCTTATGAGGCAGGACAGAGATTTTTGGAGTTTCAGTACCTGACAGGAGGCCTGATTGAGCCTGGCACTGGACGTTGCATTACCATTGAAGAGGCTATCCGCAAGGGGTGGCTTGATGGTCAAGGTGCCCAGAAGCTTCAGGATTCACGGAATCACCAGAAGAACCTGACCTGTCCCAAGACAAAACTGAAGATATCCTACAAGCAAGCCATGGACAGCTGCATGGTAGAGGAAAGCAATGGTATGAAGATGCTGCAAGCTTCCTCTGTGTCCACGAAGGGAATCAGCAGCCCTTACAACGTCTCCAACCCAGGATCTCGTTCTGGGTCCAGGGCTGGTTCCCGTACTGGCTCCAGGAGTGGATCTCGCAGAGGCAGTGTGGATTACTCCTCCAGTTACACCTACAGCTTCTCTTCCAGCAGTACCACCTACAACTCTTCCTCTTAATGCATTGCAGAGCAAAGGAATAAAATTAGGCAAGGCTTATTACTAGCACTATGCAATTTGAGTACCTTTTTAACTGTTTGCTTTTCTAAACATTTTTTTTTCGGCTACTTAATAGATTTTGGGTGATCTGTTTAAATACTAAATCTAATTAATTGAAATGTTTTGATTGTTTGCAGTTTTTGGTGATTTGGTTTTTGAATATTAAGAATAATGCTCAGTGTAATTCATGTTCTTGTTCTAATGCATACATTTTGAATGAATATATTTGTCATTGCTCATTTTAACATATGGCTTTTTTAGAATGTAACATTGTGTTATTGCTGCGCATGCACTCAGAATTGATTTAGCTATTTTATATTCTATTGCAGCTTGATTCATGTAACCCATGTTTCCTTCTTGTTTTTTTAGAAAAAAACGTTTTTTGTTGCAAATGCTAAGAGTCTGGCTTAAAATACTGACTTGCCATAATATTGATTATAACTATACTATATATATTCTTTGCCACTAAAATGTTATTCAAGCGATTAAAAAATAAAATTGTCATAACAATTACCACTCATGCATTCATTCATTCATTCATTCATTCATTCATTCATTCATTCACTCACTAGCTGGATATCTGCATTGTGCAGTAAAAGCTGAAAAGGTTCACTGTTTATCCTTGTATCAAAAGCAGTATCCATTGTTACCTATGGATGGCGCTAGTAGTCATGCTAAAACTGTTTAATTGCAAGCCTGTGATCCCACCACAGCTCCCAGCTTGACATTTTACCAGAGGTATGAAAATAAAATTGTAGACTTTGGCTGTAGTATAACATTAACTTGTCTGTTGTATTAGAGACTTTAATAAACATAATGGGAATTTCACCTGCAATGCATAAAGTCTTTTTGGCAATTTGATCATTTTGGTCCCTATATGGTTGATGTGAACAAACGTGTTATGTATCATCAGAGAAGTCTCTTCTGCGCTAAAGTTAAACTAACTGTAACAAGACACTGTTGGAGATTAAGATTTCAATTTAATAAATAAATTGGTCAGTTTAACAATAATGAATATTTTTTATAATTGAACTAATGAGTAAATTATTTATGAAGTTATTAGGCTTGAAAACTACTGCTGCCCCTACAGAAATATATTGTACAATTGAACCACAAAGTTTTACTTAGTTTAACAGTTTAACTATTGTGTTTTTATACATAGACATAAAATACATTACAGACCTTTTAGGTAAATTTGGCTAAATTAATATGACATCAGTTTTTATTTTAGGTAATGAAGTGTAGGATTCTAGATAAATGCGCATGTTTCTGTCTCTTATCTTCCATATATGATCGCAGACATAGAAATTTGACTTATGTGGGCCCTGATGGTGATGAAACGCCTTTTTAAAAATGTAGAATGAATTTTATGATTTAATGGTCTAACACCAAAAAGCTAATTTTATCGCTACTCGTCCAGTCTTCACGTGTGAAGGAGTTTTTGGGGGGTCCTAGGGAGGGGGGGTGTCTGGAGGAAGTCTGACTGCGTGCGAGGGGTGAGGGTGAGAACAAATGGAGGGAGGCAGAGGGTGGAGGCCACAGATAGGGGAGGTAGAGTGAGAGGGGGAGGGAAAAAGGGAGACAGCCCTAGCGGCGCAGTGGGAGGACTATCCCGTGCCAGGACTTGTGGCGGCTGCAGCGGCAGCTTGGACTGGAGGAAGTGTGTTGGGGGGCTGAGCAGGAACAGCAGGCAGCAGCAGCAGCAGCAGCAGCAGCAGCAGCAGTAGTTCAGGAACCGAGCTGAAGCTTCCAATTTTCTTTTTATCACCGTCAGCCACAGAAAAGGCCCGAGGAGAACACTGGGTCCAGCCGGGACAAAGTGAGCTCGCAGAAGCGCCTGTGATCGGGCTTGAGACAGAGAGCACATTCCATCAGAGGGAAATGAGCCTCTCAGCCTGCTCTAAGCCTGTATGACGGGCTGAGGGCTCTTTGACTCAGGACTTTACCCCACTCTTTCTCTTTCAGCAGCTCTGACTTACAAAGGGAATCAGAGGGGGGGGGGGAAAGAAGAAGAATCAAAGTACTCGCTCTCAGTTTGAAAAGGTAAGGCACGGTGTCTGAACTTTTCCACGGTCAATCATTAGCAGGGAGGGTTTTAAAAGTCGGGCTGGTCACTTCTTAAACGTAGGATTAGACTTCCACACACTAGAGTACCTTTCAACCTTTTTTCCTCCTCCTTCTCTTTAGCCCTTTGCTCTGTCACATTTCACTGAGTTTGCTCATTTATTCAAAACAGCAAAACAAGGCACCACTCTCTGTATTTACTTTGGCTTTGAGCCCTAGTAAAACCAGGGGTGTGTGTGTGTGTGTGTGTGTGTGTGTGTGTGTGTGTGTGTGTGTGTGTGTGTGTGTGTGTGTGTGCGCACCAGGTCTTTCAGCAGGACTCCGAAGACAGAGAAGGGAGTCATTCAAACTGAGCAAACACTGATCTTGTGATGTTTTTTTCCCCTTTTTAATGTGAAAGAGTATTATTGAAAGCCTTTTGAATTGAACTCCCTAAAGCTTGGCCTGACTGAGTCATTTTAGCTTTTTTTTTCTTTTTAGCCCTCTTGTCTTTCTCAATGAATTGTGTTGTGCAGTAGCTATAATTTGGGTTTCCTTGCTGTTGTGGGCCTCGGTGTACTGGAGACCTTTATAATGTGAAACATATGGGGCCATTCTTGTGGAAGACTTGTACCCAATAGTCTATAGAGCGCCAAAAGAAACAGGCCCACTTTGTCCTTTGCTGACTGCTTGGACTGAACTGCTGATGGATAAATGATGGAGACAAACAGATCGAGAGAGTCTGGCTTTCTTCTTTGAGCTACAGCTGCTGCGTGGTATTTGTGGCCTTAGGGCTATGCTTCTCAGGCAGCCATTGTTGATGACATGTACAAGCGTCCTTACATCACAGCAGCTACAGCCTTCTTCACCTGGATATCGCTTCCCTCCCTTTCCCCCTGCTTGGCAAACCAGATGCACACCTGCATGTACTGTACACCCTGTCGCGCACCTTTCTTTCAAGCAGCATAAACCATGCAGGTTGTTCCTCACATTTTGCAGGCTAAACTCCTTCGAGATTTGCTTTAATTACAGACCAAGAGAGACAGGAGAAACGTTTTTGAACTGGCAATTACATCTTTTGTTGCCGGTTCTATTTTGAGGTCAAAGTGATATGAACAATATCTGTCCCTCAAGGCGAAAGAAATGTGCGTCAGAAAGTGTCCATTTTCTCTTGCTGATAACAGCCGGCAATTACAAAGGGCTGGCAGAGCGACTGATGAACGGGGATCCTGATAGTGTGGTTTGGACAGGTGGGTTGGCAGTAGCTTGGGCATTGTGTACTATAAGCAGAACACTGTGATCTAACCCTGGGAGGAACAGCATGGGGACAGAGCACTGGGGGCATTTCACATTGTCACAGCAGTGCCACGGCCACTTGGCTGACATGTGTAAGCCATTAAAGAGAGAGAAGGAAACCTGGAGAAGGAGGGAGACTGGAAGTAATAAAGGGGCAAGAATGGCAAGAAAGAGGGGAAAGCAAAAGAGATGGAGAGAATGAGAGAGCGAGAGTGGGAACGTAATCCATTTTGGAACGCATTCCACTATGACCTTGGGATAGAAAACGGTAATAAGGGAGTACTTTAGGAGCCTTAAGGGTGCACTGATTTGCTCAGAGCCAGGGCTGTCATTTTTATTCCCCTTCAAAATAGTGGCACAAATACATGTTATAGTTCCAGGGTTACAAAATAAACTTGCTAAAAATGCCCGGCTCCTTTATTCCGTGGCTTTTTTTTTTTTCAATAGTTCTCATGGTTTTGTTTATTTCAGTTCTTCAGCAGTGAATGGGTGTCAAAGCCACAGCGTAAACACATAGAGCCCCTGACAGGAAAAGGCCAGAACAAACTGTGGCCTTGTCCCTCTTTGGGCCCTTAAACCAGCCTGTTATGTCACTGTGGACATGTTATCCAGCAGCATGAGGCGTTCGCTCGTGCCAAGTATGAATACAAGGCGGTTTGGAACAGGGAAGCTGATGGTATCAAGGTTATTAGATGGCTATTAGATGTGAACGCTAAATACCAGCTGGGGGCTACAGCCAGAGGACAAGGGCAAGAAGCAAATCAGTTCTGGTTGTGAAGCTCCTCTCATCTGATGGAGTGGTAAACAGGCATGAATAGTTCTTTTCATGTGCTGGACAAACAAAGAAATTAAGGTAATAGGAATAAGAAATGTAGCTAAATTAATACAAATGCTTAAAGTAAAAAAAAGAAAAGAAAAAGAAAAGTTTCAGTCCAGCAGTACCCTCACAGGCAGCCAGACTTCCTGAAGCATTTATGGCACTTTAGGTGTTACTCATGTCTGCAGACAAACAGTTTAGGAGATCATTAATGTGTCCAGAGTCTCCCAAAGAGACACTAGTGTACTTTATGTGTAGGTGGGCTATTTTCCGTTGGTGCAGAACAGAGGCAGCATCTAGAAGCTGGGGTTGGACGAGCTTTATCACCTCACTTTGAATTGAAGCTGTAAACTGTAGCAGCACAGCAGTCTGAATACTAGACAAAGTTTGCGTCGAGGTATAACAGGAGGTCTGGTGCTATTCGGAAAAGTGTTGTGTTTTTTTTTTTTTTCTTTCTCCCATTAGTGATGAATATCACTGCACCCATTTTTCATTTCAGACACATCATTTCACTTTAATGGACCTATAAAAATATTCAGGCTGTCACAAAATGGAGGCTGTTGCCACAACATGTCAATCATAAACCAGAAGTTTGAGCCAAGAGAAGCAATTCAGTTTGATTTGAGAGTGTGAATGGGGGAAGGGATGCCGTGATTGCTTTCATATGTGTGCAGCCATGTTTGTGGAGATTTTAGTTCTGTGTGGTCACTTTGCATCGCTTACTAATTTTCATCCTATCCATTTAAATATAAATTAATGGATGAGGTAGATTTAAGGGTCTTATTTGGTGAATGTGTGTTCCGGCTGCTCAGGTTTAAGGATGTAGTGGTTTCTAGTTCATAACATTGAAAAAATTTGATTCTTCTGGGCTTCAGGGTGCTTGTTGAGAAAAAATCATATCACTTTAGGCTTTGATGGCGACTTGTAATTGCAATTTGTCATTGTTTCATTTTTTTAATAATCAAAATAAGAACTGAAAATGAATCAATCAATCATAGAAAGAAATAATAGTTGCTGCCCAAAATTTCTGGATGGTTATTTCTCTATCCTGCATTTATTCTTCCACTGCTTTGTACAAATATGTAAAAGCGATCTGCATGGTGATGACCACGCAGAGATCTCTGATGAAAGATACAGCTTGGGGAGCCTGTTGACATGTAGCAGCCGGTGTAATCGCATACAAACAAACTTTCACGTAAACGGATTCGGTCTCTGTGGCTCAGGCTGAGGTGTGGGAGAGGCTTCTTATTTGTGACAGACAAGCGTGCAAAGTTTTTGGCAACTGTTGTCACTACAGTGGGCTCAAAAAATGAAAACAGCGAGTATGAGGTCACCGTTCACATGATCAGGCTGTGATTTAACCCTTAGGGTATGACTTACTTACTCATGTCTGGAGTTTGAGACAGATCCCCCTGCAGTTCACGTTCTATTACATGATGCCGCCTTCTTTCATCTCGTGGTCCACCTGCTCATACAAAATGGAAGATTCCATACCGTGTGGGCCAGGTGAAGGGTGTGGCTCCTGAAATAGAAGCAGGCTTCATCCCAGCACTTAAATATTCCTCCCTACTCTTGCCGTCCCTGCGCTTTTTTAAAACTCATAAATAGAATGTTTGATGAATTTATTCTCAACATTGTTCAGGGCAATTGAGAGAAAGGTATTTGGAGCTGGTCATGCATGTGAGAACGTGGCTGACAGCACCCACGCAGCCTAGTCAAGCTCTTACCTGCAGAGTGTGGAGCTGGGGGAGCCAGACACACCCTAATCCCCCAACATCCTGACCTTAGTAAACCTGTTGCAGCTTGCACATAGCAGACCTGGCAACCCCTTTTTCCCGAATCTCTCTGCCTACCCCACTCCTCTACCAGGCTCGCTCTCACAGTGCCATGGGTGGGCTCGGGATTTGAGTTCCTTGGCACTGCTTATTCTGCCTTTGTGAGCTAATGCTGTGCCTCAAACCAGGAACAAAAGCAGTCAGTGCAAATTAAAGACCAATTATCTTTAGTGCGTGCTGGGGCAAGTCACTCGTGTTGGCTTGAATGATGAGTGGGAGAAGCGAGAGGTCTTAGGAGGAAAAGGATGTTGGTTACTGCAGCGCTGCCCATGAATGATTCATGTGAAATTAATAGGCCTGAAGTTCATGTTTAGATGTTTTAGGATTTATTCTGTTGTGTAATATGTTATCAACTTTTGTGGATCTTCATAGATTTTAATTGAGGTGACTTGAAGCTTTATTTTACTTTATTTAGTTACTTTGAAATAGGTTATTTAATCAATAATTTATAAGAATACTTCAATACTGTGGGTAATATACTTATTCGCTTTCTTGCTTAGAAATAGACAAGATGATTCATACCACTGTCATGTCTGTCTGTTAAATACGAAGCTACTACATTTGGTTACCTTAGCTTAGCATAATGACTGGAAACTGAGGGAAATATTTATCCTGGCAACAAAATCGGCCTACCAGCACGACAACACGTCCAAAAAATGAAAAAAGTAACAATATCACATGGTCATACGGGGAGTTATGTGCCAAACTATTTCTTGGCATAAGCAAGTAAGTAGGAAGTTACTGTGTCTTTCTATGAAATAGTCTGGCAACTAACTCCCCGTAAAGCCACAACGTGTCGTTTTTACGGTTTTGTTTTTGTGTGGATTAAACACACAAGATACAGCTTGTTAATTCGTGAGCTTTAGAAGTTCTGGTAGGCAGATTTTGTTACCCTTGTTATCCTTGGACAGGCAGTTTCCCCCTGCTCCCAGTCTTTATGCGAGGCTGAGCTAACAAGCTACTAGCAGAAGCTTTATTTTTACCTTACAGACATAAGAGTGGTATCAGTCTTTTCATCTAATTCTCTCTGAGAAAGCAGATGAGGGTATCTCTTAAAATGTTAAAATATTTCTTTAACATCGTTAAAACTTCATGATTGTTTTACCAAATTAATTTAGTAGCATTCTTTCACACCCCTGGGTCACATAGAAGTTAAGTGTTGGTTAGATACCCTTCCTATCTCAAGTTAGCACAGTACTTTGACACTTCCAAAAACATTACTAAGCCTTCTTGCCATACCCCTGCCCTGGAGATACACAGAGCCTAAGTACTGGCCAACCTGTTCATTAATTTCCCATTAGTCAACAGTTTTTCCTCAGAGTCTCAGGGGAAATAGACTAACCCCGCCATTAGTTCCAACAATCCCTGAGGACCTCTTTCTCCTCTCACTCCCACCACCTCCACCAACACACACACTCACAAAACACACCAGCCCCGTTTCCCCGAGTGATGACCTCTTCATACACATGGCCTCTTTCATTCCACTCTGAGGGTTGGTTTAAACCATGGCTACACTGTCCCTGGTTTATGGCTCCCTGGCCCCCTTCAAAGTGTTGGGCAGTAGCCTGCAGTCATTGCAGACTTAATTGACGGACACATTCTTGACTGTGGATCGTTTAATCACAACAAACAATCGGTGTCATTCAAGACGGATGGTGATATCTTTGGAAACTTTAGGAATGTGTTTCTGTTTGGGGGAGAGTATGTGCTTGTGTGAATTCATGAACGTGTATAAATCAATGTTTTGTTTTGTTTTTCTTGACCTAGTCGTTGACCTGGTGACTAGATCTGGATCAGCCAGAAAGTAGGTTTTGGTATGGTTTGACAATAACAATACATTTATATTGTTATATTCTATATAAAATTTTTGTCAGGGATAGAAAAGAGCTCAAATGATAAGTTGATTAATCGATTTGTTGAAGAAAAATCATATAAACAATCAAAACATCTTATTCCAGGAACAATAGTTCCAAAATGCAAATATCAACAAGTTAAAAATAAAACAAACATTAATATATCCACATTCTTTTAGGTAATGCTATCTTGCAGCCAGTGTTTAGACTTTGCATTAAAGGGGGTAGGAAGTTTTGACTCATCTTCAATTAAAGGAGATAGCTTATTCGATTCTACCAGCACACAGAAGGGAGTCCTTACTTGAAGCTATAAAAGTTTAGTTTTCTATGAACTTCCGCCACCTTCGTAATAACTGGAAAGTACCTGGGAGTACTTCTGTGGAAAATCCTCAAATACATCCTTAATCATATAAATCAAAAACTGCATTTTTATTTAATTTATCTAATTATTTAACCTTTATTTAACCAGGACGGTATTTTTGAGTCGTTTTTCAAAGTGTCCTGGCCATTAAATCCTGCAATAACAATTAATTACAGAAAGACAAGGTAAGACTGATAAGACAAAATGTACCACATAATCAGAATTACATAGAAATGTAATTCTAAAATAATGAATAGCATTTCTAACAAAGTGATGTATAATAAATTCCTAAAAAGCCCATGAGGACAAACCCAAGAGTTGTCTAAAACCATAAAAAAAAGAGCAATCATAACTTAATGAAACTAACACATCAAGGTTCTATCAAACCCGAGAAGAGACGGCGCTTCTGCAGCAATGATTTGAACTGAGAAAAACATTTTTCAGTTGTGAATATAACCGCAGAGCCACTATTGGCACGGGCTGCTCACAGTCATTTTTATTTCCCAATAAAAATCACCTGTTTTTCTGGTTTTATTGGAATAATCTTTTCATGCTTGTAAAATGTCAGAAAATAGTTAAAACTGTCCGTTATAATTGCCAAAGAAGACAGCTTCAGATTGCTTGGTTTTCTTTCCGATCAAAAGTCAAAAACCTCAATAAGTCACTTTTAATTTTATGATCATACAGGAACAGACAGAAACGGCAAATCCTCACAGTTAATAAGCTGGAAACACATGATAAAAGCTGTAAACAGCTGTAAGTTGATAAGTCAACTAATATAGTGTCAGCACTAGTGTTCACAGCGACGCTACTAACAACCAACACAGAGCATACAGAGATGACTAGATAAGAGAGTAAGGGATGTGTGTGGGTGTGGGTGTGGTGTGGTGTGGTGTGGTGGTAGTGGTGTTTGGGGGTGGGGGGGCAGGCTCTCTCCAGACCACCACCGCAGGAAGTTCATGGCCATGAGGTCACAGGGACACGCCATCACTCAGGGATTTACAGCAACTGGTTTCAACTGGAATTCTTTGAATGTTTTTTTTTTTTTTTTCATCTTTGTCGTTGTAGCTCCGAGTGACTGAGTGTAGTAACAAGAGTACTGGTGTCCAATCTTTGGATACCACTACTTTATCTCTCTTTGCAGTACAGATAAGCAACAATCATGTCTCATGTCAAAAAGCCCCTGATTTGTTGTTTCATTTCAACTGGTACAGTATTTGTGACACACACTGTTGACTGTTGCTGTGCAAACAAGACACCCTCTGTCACTATCTCAATCTGGAATTGAGGTCATTCTGTAAAGATATCTGCAGGAAACCCGGGCACAATGATTAATGCTGAGGACTTTGACCATCAAATATTGACTTGAGTAAAGTCACCTGCCTAGGTGACTTTACAGTGTGAGGTAGCTGAAAAACCTTATCCAGCATGTCTGCTTTCGATATGTTTTTTTGACAGGAAGTCCCAAGATTCAGGGATGGAGGAGGGATATGAGCTCGACCTCACGTATATCACAGAACGTATCATTGCCGTGTCCTTCCCCCGGGGTTGCTCAGAGGAGATCTACTCACACAACCTGAAGGATGTCACACGGATGCTCAAGTCCAAGCATGCAGATAATTACCTGGTCAGTGCTGGTTCATGTGCTGCTCGCTGTCTCACCTTGAAATGTGCCGCAGCCAAGTGTCAAAGTGCAAAACAGTATTGATGTCTGAGCTGATGGGCTTTCATGGAATATTGACATAAAAGTATTGATCTCAGAGTGCTTAGCTCATCTTTTAATCATGGTGATGTAACAGTAAGTCGTTGAAACACAGGTGTCATATGCCATCATCTATTTTTTTTTTTTAAATGGCATTTTAAATCATAGGCTTTTTTGTACTTCTTCTTTTAGATTATTAACCTCTCGGAGAGAAGACATGATCTCTCTAAAATGAACCCCAAGGTAAGTTTAAGTGACAATCATCTGCATCAGAGTTAATGAAATCCTATCAGGACGAGTATATCAATATGCATATATATCAGTCTGGGAAAGAACAAAACACAATAGTTTTCCAGTGGCAAAGTAGATTTCGCTCATCCTCTTGTGATCAGCTGTGTCTGACCAGGCAAAAGAAAAAACACCATAATATTGATTGGTAATGCATAGGGACAGAGGATGATGCTGTGCAGAAAAATATGATATCTGTTCACAGTGTATGATGTGTTTTCAGACCCTGGATACAGGCTGGCCGGACATGCACGCTCCACCTCTGGATAAGATCTGCACAATCTGCAAGGCCATGGAGAGCTGGCTCAATGCTGACCCTCTACATGTGGTGGTTATACACTGCAGGGTGAGCATCTACAGGTTGTGTTGTATCATTAACAATTTAGCATTTACTTACTTACTTACTTCTACTACTTTTTTGTTGTATGTGCCTCTGGAAACCTGACCTCAAATCCTAAATATTCCTCTATAACATTAAAGGACAGTTTTTGTTTTAAAAATAAAGTCATATTCCTCTCCCTCTCTCTCTTTTGTGAAAAAATGAAATGAAAATAGTGTGTTTATGTGGGATCCCATCATTCATAGTAATTTTGGGGCATTGGAAACAGAGTAAAACCACGAGTGCAGAATGTGTAGTGAATCATCTCCTGTCCTCTCTTGTTCCCTTAGGGTGGCAAGGGTCGAATCGGTGTTGTCATTTCGTCTTTTGTGCATTTCACCGATGTGTCGGCCAGGTAACCACCACCATGTCTCACATTTTTGATGTTATGTTTCTATAAATGTTTGCACTGAGGTTAGGATTCATCATAATGTGTGTGCGCATGCACTCACTGCTGGCAGCGAACGATAACAACAGCACACTGCGGCACTCCTTGAAGACTCATTTTGTAGACCACAAGCAAAGTCATCGCTTAACCACAGCTGATTTATTTACCTCTTTTGACTTGGGGTCAAGGTGAATCAGAAAATGAGTCAGAGAAAAAGCCGCCTCATTCAAAGTAAAACGGAAAACCACACAATTTAAGCCATGAATCACCCCATATTGAATTGCATGAATCAACTTGGAAACATGTTAGTTACTGTAATAGCTTCTGGCCACAGTGTCAGTTTCATGAAATCTATTCATCGTGAAGGAAACCCATTCTAACCCATTTTCTAACCATTGTCAGTCAAACAAATTCTCAGAGGCTGATGCTTTACTGAGCCCTGAAGTCAAGAAATGCTGCAAACATTTGGAGAGACGGCCTGGTGTTATGCTGCTGTGCAGATCCTCTCTGCACAGCAGCAGACATTGTAGCATTAGCACGCATCAGGCTTCTATTTAGCCAATCTCTGCTTCCCTTGGTGATTGTATCCCGATGAGGGAGACCGGGTCGGTAAAGGTGAACGTGAAAGACAGAGGGCAAAAAGAGGAGTAGAGGAAGAGATAGGAAAACAATGAGGCAGATTTACAATAGAATAGATTCAGGGAGGGTTGGGGGCGCGGGGGCAGAGGGAGAGGGACAACGAGAGAGAAACAGAGCTGTGGTGAAAAGGCTCCAGCGCCTGTTGGTTTTAGGTCTGTCTGAACAGCCGAGCTGTGCACACACTCTGGCCTCTCTCTGTCCTCCTCTCCCCCTCCGTGTTTACTTAAGGCTGGCATGCTCTTCCTCTCTGCTGGAATCCCCTGTCTCTCTGGTTACTTTCACTCTTGTCAATTATGCATGTGTGTGTGTGTGCGTGTGTGTGCATGCGTGTGTTTGTGTGTGTGCGTGTCTGTGTGTGTGTGTGTGTGTGTGTGTGTGTGTGTGTGTGTGTGTGTGTGTTGTCCTAATTGAAGTCAGGGTTAACACCATTCAATTATAGAGCAGCAGAGTGTAATCTCTCTGGAGTCATAATTGCCTAAAGTGTTTAATGTATCTCCCTGTCTCCCTCAAAGTGCTGATCAGGCGTTGGACCGCTTCGCCATGAGGAAATACTACGATGATAAGGTCTCAGCTCTGATGACACCTTCGCAGAAACGGTAAGACCCAAAACATAAGCACGCCCTTCTGCATAGCAACATGCGTCTAACCATGTGTTGTTGTTGGTGCTTTGTTGACCCACGTCCTCATCCAAACACATTCATGTCCCAGACGCACCTGATTCAATACAACACTTTGGGTGTCCTGGTGCTGTTTGTCTGTTTTGTCACTGAGAAGCCTTGTCATTGTTGCTCATTGTAATGAGAATGGGATCCCATGGACATGTGGTATAATCCTAATCTTCTGTATCACTATGAATCATCATCGCTCACACTGATGACTCTTAAAGTGAACTGGTGTCTTCTGTTTGTTTTTGTTCTAATCTCTTCTAGCTGCTGTGTTTATCTGAAAAAAAAAACCTTCATCAGTGACAATAGGGGCAGATGAAAAAAAAAAAAAAATCTATATTAATCCCAATATGATACCTGAGTACCTAAGTACCAAAACCAAAATAATGAGCCTTAACTGGCCTTGTGGAGTTTGAAAGTCATGGATATCTACCTGGTAGGGAGGATTTAATGAGAAAAGCAGTATCAAATTACATTATGGAAAGTGTAGGATCCAGCATTTGCGGAGCTTAACCCATTCTTTGGAATAAAAGACAAGATATCTTGGCCTCTGATTGATTTTGACCGGTCTCTATGCTTTCATGTCAGGTATGTTTGGATCCTCAACAGTCTGTTAAGTGGATCCATGAAGATCAACGCCTCCCCCTTGTTCCTGCACTGTGTCATCCTTCATGGGATACCGAACTTCGACGTCACTGGAGGTTATTGTTGTATATTGTTTACCACTACACACAGCTGCAGCTCCCGATGAAAATGCAGTCGCTTCTGCCGCGACAGCATAAAAGAATCCAGACGTAACCACATCAGAGTTGGAGCCGTAAACAAGATGGAGACTTATCTTTATTTTATATCTTTCTCTTTTTCCAATACACACACACACACGTGCATGCTCAGGCAGATAGAGGCACTTGTATAAACATAAATGAGGAGAAGAGCGTGTTTATGGGTTCCCAGTAAACTCATGGGGATTCACACCCATGTTTGCATGTAAATTGCTGTTTTCGCTAATTTTCGCTGAAACAACAGAGGTTTTCGTCACATCGTGAGGCTGAAATCCCTTTCTCACAACAATAGCTTATCACATGTTAGCTGTGAGCAAAACAATCTGAGCAGCTACTCTTGAGGCCATGCTCTCGATGCACTTGTAACAAACATTTTTTGAGAATTACATTTAATTATTTATTTTATTTTTTTCAGTTTGTCGTCCATACATCAAGGTTTACCAGGGAATGCAAGCAGTGTATTCATCTGGAATCTAGTAAGTAGTTTACACTTGTGGTACAGTAATTTGAACATTATTGTTTACTTCAAAGAATGCTGGAATACTTCAAAGCAATTTTCTGTTTAACTTCGTTTAATGGCGATTTTAATTCTGAGTTACTGCTTTCTGTAAATATCTGTGATTGCTTCCAAACTCCGGCTCACACTGACCGACTCCTCTGTTGTTTTTGTTACAGTCACATTGGTCCAGGCCACAGAGACCGGGTATGCATCACCCTGGAGCCTGCCCAGCTTCTAAAAGGGGACATCATGGTAGGGAAAGAAACAAGATGCTTTCTCAGAGATTCTGACATCAGTTCCCATTGAAGTAATCACAATGTTTTTGTGGGTTTTTTTTTTTTTTGTAGATTAAATGCTATCACAAAAGTGACCTAACTTCAGAGCGTGAAGTTATTTTCCGGCTGCAGTTCCACACGGGAGCAGTGCAGGGCTACAACCTGATGTTTGAAAAAGAAGACATGGAGGCTGCCAGCAAAGGTAGACTTTAAAAAAAAAAAAAAAAAAAAAACAACAACCTGAGAACAGGTCTCAACGTGCCGCCACTAGTTTACAGCGACTCCTCTGCTCCACGCAGCATCTGCAGGGCTCAGTCTGGACTTAATTTAGACTTGGCACTTAGACCAATAATCTTGTTTTCCTAAACATGTTACGTGTACTGAGAGAATCCTACTCACAGACAACACCATTCATCTTTCCATTTCTGCATGGCAACAGCATTCCTGTGTGTTTATATTCCAGATCCCAGATTTCCCGATTATGGTAAAGTGGAACTGGTGTTCTCCGAGGGACCGGAGAGAATCCCAGGTAGATTCCTAACTCTTCATCTTTTTCAAAAGTTGCTACAGGGAGACTTAGTTGGAAAAGCGGACACAGTGCTTTCTCTATTTTTCCCTTTGTGCCATCCTGTGCTCTGTTCCTCCCCCTCTGCCCCCTGGTGAGAAGGGATGTGGAATGCTGCAGAGGGGAAATGTAGTGTGAAGTGTGTGCTGACAGAGAGGTAAAGAAGCACAGCATGTGCTGCCCCAGATCCCCACAGGAATGAGACTATGTTGTATAGGTCTGTGTGTGTGTATGTTAAACACCTTTCTAAAATATAACAACATTTTATGTCACAGTAACATGATGAAAGATTTGTCCTAGGGTAAGACTGGTTTGTGTTGCCTTTTTGATCAAAAATTTGATATTTCCAGTCAATGTTGTTCCTCAGAAAAATGACATAGATATGATTTCAATCTACATCTTCAGGGCTCACAGTGAAACCTTGGGATTTTATTTGTTGTTATTAACCCATGATATGCTGATTCACTTATTTGCTTTATCACAGAGAGTAAGATGACATGGTGGATATCACTTACATATGTCTGTATGCTATATGAATCTACAGCCAGGACACAATTATCTTAGCCTCGCAAAACAAATGAAAGTAGGATAAGCAGCTACCCTGGCTGTTGTTTGGTAAAAACTGTTTCCCACTTCCTGTAACGCTCATTAGTCAACACATTATATCTGGTTTGTTGATTCCTTACAAAAATTGAAATGTTAAAATAACTAAACCAAGCTTCTACTCCCTCTTCTAAGCTAAGCTAACCGCCTGTTGGCTGTAGGTTGATATTTCGCATACAGGCATGAGAGTGGTGTCAATCTTCTCATATAACTCTTGGTAAGAAAGTGAATAAACATATTTTCCTGACTGTCTAACTTCATTTTGAGGCTTTTAAACTGGAAATGCAGTAAAATGTAGTAGTAAAAATGTAGTTAAAAAAAACAGCTACATACAGTATATACAATAATGTTATTTTTGGGTCCAGGTGCCGACAGGTGGCAAAATGGGACAGATGTTATTGTGGACTACAACACAGCAGATCCTCTAACCCGCTGGGACTCCTACCAGAACATCTGTGATGGTGAAGGTACTGTTGCTACGCTGCATTAGTCACCACATGACTCACAATATTTTGTTATAACAGTGCCAGAGTCTGAATCAGATGCTATCTGAGCGAAAAAATCAGTGGCTGTTTAATGAATGGAAAAGGAATGTAGAGGGTGTTATTATGGGATTAAATTACTATTGTTACTTTTCTGCTATTCAGTGCGTTCTCTCTGTTTCTCACTTCCACAAACACGTAAGCACAAACTCTCTTTTTCTCTCAGGGAATTAACACAGCATGACAGGTCCTGTGCCCCATGTTATTGAGGGACTGCAGTGTGATTGCATTAACATGCACAGCCGGTCACCACTGGCTTGGTTTATGTTGCAGTTGTTGGTAGCATGAGTTATTGCTCATGAGTGGGATGTAAAGTCTTGTTTCCACAGAGCCTGCCTGCGTTTTTATTATGGCAAGGAAAAGAAATGGAGGCGAAAATTTATCTCAGTGTAAGAAAGTCTTACGGTTGCAGTATGATTGGTATGACGAGCAGTGTTGTTTCTGTGTGAGGGATAGGGAGGAGGAGTGTTGTTGTAAGGAGTGAGTGCTGTTTTCAAAGGAAGAGCAGCTAGTTCTCAAGAGATTTCTATTTTGTTGTTTCATCAAATGAATAGGCATGCTTTAACCATCCCACACACACACACACACACGCACACACGCACACACGCACACACGCACACACTCTCACACTCAGAGCCACCCTGTCGGGGCGTCCCGTCCTAGCTGCGGTTGTTGCTCTCCACTCAACCACAGAATTCACAACAACCTCCCAGAATAGAGCGACGTGGTGGTGGCATTAAAACACATATCCACCCTTTCCCAGTGTTCATTGAGAGCTTTTATAAGCAGCTTGATGAAAATGAGCTGCCTTTTCTTTTTTCATTTAAAATATCCCAACACATCCATATAGAATTTTATGCGACACCTCTGGGAATTCAATTAAAGAGCAACCACTCAAATTGAAGAATTCATCAAAGCACAGTAAAGACATCAACAAAGAAGCAATATTTTCTCTTGCCTTTATTCCAAAGCATTCATGTGGGATATTTACAGCCTTGTTTTTCTCATGTAAACACTACATCTGAGAGGGAAGACTGGGAGCTTTGTTGGAATTCTACATCTACTTACCACCAGTCCTGTGGCAGGCCAAGATTGCCTCTGAAAGGCTGTCACTCAGAGGCTGCTCAGGAGGAGGAAGTCTAAAAAAACCTTTGCCACCGTAGTGCTAAGGTTGTGAAAAGAAAACCTAATTTACTTCAATGGCTTTTCAATCACCAATCACCATTGGGAGTGTGTGTTTATCTCCATGTGTGAATTAAGTGCTGAATTTTAAAAGATTGTTTTTCCAGAAAGGTTGTTTACTTGAGTTTACGGTCATAGCAGGTCATTGGCTTTGAGTGGCTTGGCCAGCAGCTGCTTGCAGAAATGAGTAGTTGAAATTTATGTATGGTTTGGCTCATGCGTAAGTGGTAACAAGAAATGTTTGTAGCCCCTTGATAACTCATATCCACTGACTCTTAAAAGGGTTGGTTCATCCAAATTACAAAAGGAAGTACTAGTATTATTCAAATATCCAGATTGTCGTAGCTTTATTCACAGAATTTTTGCGATGTTTGAGACTTCTGCTGCCACACCAATATAATGGAGGTGAATGAGATATTGTTTGCTGGGCTCAGAGCATTCAAAAATTACAATTTACAAATTCAACAGCAACATTTCTTTCCAGAGCCGGTGTCCCTGTCAGTCTGAATAATCCACAGACCTTGCTTTCAATCTGTAATCCTTATGGAAATTATTTCTGTGGTAGGATGCAGTTCCATGAGAAAACATAATTTGATATTTAGTGATCACAAAGTTCAAATTTTTTAATTTATTAATGTCTCTCAGGGACAAAACTAATGCTAGGGGCCGTTTGGTTGAAAAAAAAAAAAATCAAGATTGTTGTCGTATTTTCTGGGCTTGTCCTTTTATTTTTCAATATTTGCAAGAGGTGATTGAAGAGATAATGATAACATTCGCAATAGATATTCTTTCATCACATCATATACCTGGACAAAATCCCAGATAAATGGGATGAATATAATTTTGGCCTTTTGGCAGGACAGCTATGACATGGAAATGGCTGCATGCACCAACACAACACTCCAACTTACGACGACTGAACTGAAATTGTTAATTAAGTAAACTGTGTGGAGCATCTGAACATAACCATTAGATGATGATGTGAACGCCTTGAAAGTACTGACGCTATGTACAGTATGTGCCTGTAAGACGTAACACATCACATGTCATTCAGAGATCCTGCACGTACAAGTTGTTGAGTTGCCCATACCCACTTGAATATCAATTTAAAAGAGTTGCCAAAAACTGATTACAGCAGAGTCTGTGGATTCTTCATAGTAACCAGGATATTGTTTTTTTATTGTAGTTTTTCCATGTTTTGAGCAGCACTAATAAAACACGATTCACCTTCTTTGTATCGGAATAGAGGCAAAATTCTCAATGATAAACTCTCAAAGCTTGAACAAATTCAAAAACTATTTGCATGGCTCAGTACTACTACAGGTGAGTAGTTTGTTACTCCCTTCATTTTCCGCATGTACAGTATGTTCTGTACAAGTAGTACACCGGATACATTTCCCAGAGAGCTGCCGTCTACACATCGGAGGCACGTGTAGGAGCTTGGGCGGAAGAAACTGATGATGATGATGATGATGATGATCGTCATTATGCTTTCGACTCACCGTTTTTGGCATTCAGGTGGTGCAGAGTAACTGAGAAGGAATGGAAAGGGTTGGGTAATTGCATAGCCGTACACGACCGGACCTCCTCCTGCGATACGAGAGCAGCTAGAGGAACAGCTCCGGTCTCGCCGCTCTCTGCACTGTAATTGGTGGATTATTCAGGGACTCGCTGTACCACACCGACCGACCTCATGAACACTAGATATAAATGGTTTGACTGGTTTTCTCAAGCTCACTGGCTGAGGACATATTTGGTTAACCATTCATTGGTTTGTTAATGTCAGTGTAATCCTGATAGGTAAAAAAGTTTTTATAACAATTGTTGAACCCCATAATTGAGTTTAAGGCACATCTGTTTCATGGTGATATTGTACATGAGGACGGCAGGCGTGTAATTTCATGACACACAAGAGTGAGAGAAAAACAACTTGGCTGCTGCTTTTCATGAGAATTGCCCAGAGCTCCAAGTAGAAGGCAAGGATTGCTTTAATTAAAAAGTGTCTTTTTACAGAGTGAAAAAGTCTGGAGCTGCAGGAATGTTGTTTTCACTCTCTGATCCTCTCTCGGCCGCCCTCTCCTTTTCTCCCCCCCCCCAGTGGGGTAGTCCCCTAATGCAGGGCAAGAGGTCGGGTTACTGCTTTCCTACGCCCCGCCCCCTCCCTTAAACCCCGCCCCACTTGTTTACATTCCTCTGTCCTTATTTGGAGATCTCAAGGTCCCCCTTGTGTGGAGTGCAAACACTCTCACCTTCTCAGCAGAGAAAGAAAGCCAGGCTAACTTATTGGAACTCTCTTGATAAGACCCTGACCATTATTTCCTGGTGAAAAGCCATGTCCGCTCTCGTGTGTCTGCGTGGCCTTTTCCCCTCTTTAAGTTTTGCTTTACCGGAGATGGGGACTGTCTTGTGCTCTTACCTGGCAGTGGCAGCGAAGGTAAGAGATTTTTTTTTTTTTTTTTTCTTGAGAC
>NW_019525408.1:235625-371058 GCF_002814215.2 Seriola lalandi dorsalis | reverse complement strand
GGGGGTGGGTGTCAAGATGACAGGGGTGACAGAGAAAGAGAAAGATGGCCAGTGTTGAGGTAGAGGGGGAGCATCTGTCTTAAAGCCTGCTCGCATCTTCCTAGAGGGAATGTTACCAGAGGGATTTGTTGGAAAACTCCCGGCGGAACTGACCTGCATGGAGGCCTGAGCCGAGGCTGCTCAGGGCCGAATGCAGGGGGTTAAGGGAGGAGGAGGAGGAGGAGGGGAGCATACATACAGGAGCTGTCTTGAGGAAAAAGAGGAGGGGGAGCTTTTATCATGCGTGTCTGGTATTCAGATCCTCCAGTCATAGTTTGACTGAAAGGCAAGTACTTAAGGCGGTAGATTGTGGGAGAAGCATAGGAGTCATGTTCCAGCTCTTTTGTTGAGGAGTGACAGTGCAGTTTCACTTACTTGGCCACACCGCTCACATGCACTAGGAATTCTTCTCCAACACTCATTTTGTGTAAGTCTAGTCTTTTTTTTCTTTTTTTTTTAAATGTTTAATTATTGTCTATGTCATGATGGATTTGACTCTTGCAAGATGACTGACTTTCTGTGATTTCTATTTTACTCCTGAGGATTAAGGAGGTTGTTTGGACATATGTTTGGGGTCAAGGAGCAAGCAAGAGGGAGTAGGATGGCTTAATCACAGCGGGGTGAGGAATGCAGGGGTCAAGACTCTGAAGATCCACAGCCTGTCTGACAGTCTGACTCTTGTAGTGGCATACAGAAGACTTAACATCTCTTATATAATCTGAGCGCACACTGCATGCACAAGCACCTTAGTAGTTCACCTGATGGCCTGATGGGAGAGAGGGAAGTTGTTGTAGTAAAAATTAATGGATTAGAATGTCAAGAAGAGGGATTTATGTGATGTTATTTTTTTCTGACACATCTAATTAGGCGATTTGTCTCCAATACAGTAACATGATTCACATTTTTCTCTGCCAATGTATTGATTCCCCAGTTATTTGCAGTCTGATGCTCTGTATTGTCTGGAATGTTGTCTTTGTCAGGTGAGGTGCGATTGTGAGTGTTGAGCTTTGTCAATGACAGATTGTGAATGGTGGAGTTTGCGGGATGACATGACTGTGCTTGTTCATGGAGTCTCGCGTTGTGTGTGGTTTTGTGCCGTTTGTGTTTGTCTGTCTGAGCTATTTGTGTGTCTCTGTGTGTACGTGTGCCCATACCAGCTGACTGTATGAAGCGCTGCATCTCTTCTATTTTGCAGCGCCACGCTCTCAAGGCCTAAACCAGGACAAAGCGGCTAGCAAGAGGAGCCCCAGCGGAGGAGAGGCAACGCTGGGCCGAGGGGCCCGCACGACCTCCGCCACATCCAGCCCTGACCACAGCGACCACGCCCTCTCCGTCAGCAGTGACTCAGGCCTGTCTAGCACTTCCCTGTGGGCAGACAGACCCACACCTATCACCACCGCCGCCGCCGCCGCCACTGCCACCGTCACCGTCAGGGCTAACCAGGGCCCCAGCCAGCAGGAGAAGGTTCAGCTGAAGCGCCTCCTAAGCGGCTTTGGTCTTGAGGACCCCTCACTGGAGGAGATGGATGATCAAGGCCCAAGGGTGGGCATCCAGCAGATAGTCCCAGCCCAAGTGCACATCAACGGAGACCCCCGTCCCAGAGAGAGGGAAACGGACATTCTGGATGATGAGGTTATTACGGGTCACGATCTACACAGCGTGGACAGCTTGGGAACCTTATCGTCCTCCTGCCACAAGAGCAGCCAGAACTCCTTGCTGTCGGATGGCTTCGGGAGTCCTGGAGGAGAGGAGCAGCAGAGCCAAAGCCAGCACCACCTTCACCATCCTGCACCCCCTCCCATGGAGGAATATGAGAGATCCTACGCCGAGGCTAGAAGGGGCTGTCTGAGCTCCCGGAGCAACTCTGTGGCCTCCTCTAATCCCGGTAGTGCTCCCATGCCCAAGCAGCATGTCTACCGACAGGGAAGCTATTCCACACAGTCCTGGGTTCGCCAGCAGCAAATGGTTGCTGCACAACAGTTTATCTACATGCCAGAGGAAGGAAATGAGACTGAAAGATACGCAGGGAGCAAGCAGGGGAGCAGTTCACCCAAAACAGGCCTGCCCGCTGAACCACAGGGCCCAACGAAGGACACGACAGTGGACGCTCTGAGAAACACAGCACCCCACAAGGAACAGACGACAATAAACAATAACAACAACAACAAACAGGACGAGGAGTTCAAATCTTTAACGATGGACATTGACAACTCCATCGATCAGCTCAATCAGCTCATCATGGACCTGGACCCCACATTTGTGCCTGTATCGAGCTCCGTTAAGAGGAACGGCAGCGCGCATGTAAACAGCTCAGGCGGCAAATGCTCAAACGGCATCAATCTCAGATTCAGCAATAATAACGCAGCAACCCTGACAAACACACAGCAGACAGGTAAGACAGTCAGACAGTCTGGGTGTGGTGGTGGTGGTGGTGGTGATGATGATGATGATGTGGTGTGGTCTGGAAGTGTGGTCGTGAAAAGAAATGTGTGACGGATCATTATGAAACCAGAGAAGTGCTTTTGCTAGAAATGTCTAATAAATATGTTAATGAATTGAGTTATAAAACAACTTCAATGAACACGCCGAGAATGATTTAAAACAAGAGCAGCTCCTCTCCGACAGCATCAGCTTTTCTTCTCCTGCACTACAGAGTTCACTGAACAAAACACACCTTCTCTCCTTCTCCCACCTGGCGTGTTTTAGTGGCAGAAATAGCAGGGTGGTTGGCAGGTTTTCAGATGTTTTCAGTATGTTTTCTGAGGAAAGGAGCACTGTCCAGACTTGTCTGCGGAGCTATCTGACTACAGGATCAGTATGGTACATGAACAGAGGGAGGGCAGCTGTCATCGAACTTTCTGAACATTGCCGTCTCTCAGTGTTTGGATTATAGAGATTGCATTCTGAGGAATACAGATAAATCAAAGTCCTTAGAATAGTTGTGTTTACCTCAGACATCCCCCGAGACTGCAAGGTTATTGTTGTGTGTATAGATTTTAAGCATTACGTATATAACGCAGACACCGCTTGATTCATTTAATGTTAGTCATCTCTAATAGATCTCTCCTTATATTACTGTGTCCTGTTGTTGTTGTGCAGCATTGCACTTCCAACTGTCCAGGCTCTTTGCTATCAATGATATGTAACTATAATACTATAACGTCGTCTTTGATTGTTGTTGTTAGGTTTGCTGTGCTTAAAGCGGTTATGCATCGCAATGATTTTTGAATCTATCATATTCACCAGCGTTATTCCCAATATATTCACGTTGAAACTGATCCCAGGGCCATATTCAAAGATGCAGCCTATGATATTGAAATGCTGCAAAGTATTTCTTCCTTGCACGCTTCATAGAAATTGCTAAATTACAAAATTCCACTCTCTATCTTAAATTTGTTTTTCCCCAAGACCTAAAGTGGTGATAAACATCATAAGAAAAATGTAGCAACATTTTGGATTTGTCTATCATGTGATGTTGATGAGCTCTTTTCAGTGGTACAAAGATAAGAGTTGTTTTTTTGGTTTTTGTTTTTATGTCAGATTTGGCTCAGCCTTAAAGGTTATGAAGTTCAGTACTGTTGGCTTCAGAATAGTCATACTAACTGTTGGTGCAATAGCGCTCCATTATATGTTTTTAGCTGAAAGCCAGTGAGGCAGAGAAAATGCAGAAAAGCTGTCTGGATGTTAGCAGCCCGTGAATCACACTCTAGTACATGTACATGTGGTTGCAGGGGAAGGGGCGGGGGGCACAGGATGGGGAGGCCTGAGGAATTTCCAAAAGAGGAACAAGTGAGCCCGGAGGCAGAGTTTTTTCCATTCGATTCCAAAGGCATACCTGTCTGTGCATATCAGCTACACAGAAGTATCATTCCAAGAAACAAACGCCGAAGGCTACAACTTTGCTAATACACAAATAACATATAGGAAGCGATGGGTTGGTTGCAGATTAATGTAGGCTTTTATATATAAATTTGCAATGGTGATAGGAGTCATGGCTCAGAGTCGTTCTGCAGAGCTGTGTCAATACATGAAGTTGGAGAAAAAGTTATTTAAGATAAAGGAAGGCTGATTAAATTGTTTCATGGATAATTCATGATTGTCTGCCAAGTCATTTCAACACCTTTAACTGCATTAAGGAGGAGAGGAAGAGGAGGGAGATGGAGGACGGAAGTTGCAGTGTTTGTGTTGTATTAAGGGAACTGGGCCTGAACAGAACTGACGAGTGACAGAAGCTCAGTAAGGTGGGGGATGATCTCCACTGGAGGCCAAAGAAAAGCCTGCATGAGAAATTTGGTCCAAATAAAAAAAGCTCTTCACACCTTCATGACTTGCAGGAGGAAATAACACTTTTGTAACATTTATATTATATTTAGTCTGTTCTTTGTTGAGGTTTTTTTTTTTTCCCAAATACATTTTTGGCACAAGACCCAAAAAAACAATGCATGTTTGCAAAATGCATCTGCAGTTTCTTCAGTTGATATCAGAGTTATTTCATTTATGATTCATTTTTTGTATAAAAGAAATGCATGTCCTAGAAGAACGTGCTTAACTGAAAAGCATGCATGGAGAAACACCGCCAAGTATGCATGACACTGTCTGTGTCATCCATATTCGCCCCAGACCAAGTGAGTAATGATCCCCGGCAGTAACACTTCTGCACCATTAGCATTCTTCAGGGATGAGAGGCCAAGCTCGCTGGGAGGGCTCAAATTAACACCCTGGTGCTGAGTGGCAGCACTCTTTAGAGTTGTCACAACATTGAACCCCCACCCCTCCACCACCTCCCTGACACACACACACACACACACACACACACCCACACATGCTCCACACCACCGGCCAGAACCCTGGAATTCCTCAGCTGTCCTGTCCTCTGAAAACCCGACTGTAGCAGCACCCTGGGGTTAGCAGTGTGGTCATTTCAGTTTATAGACTGACTGAATAAAAATGTCATCAGTCCCAAACCTGTTACAGAGAGAAGTCATGAAAGTAGCCAACCCAGGTTACAAAGCTGTCTACATCAAAATGTGAACTGAAATGACTGAATTTAATGTGCAACGAATCAGAATTATTATTTATCAAATTCATATCGATGATATGATGGTATATATTTATTGTTTCTCTAATTTTTCTTTTCCAGTTGAATAATGGCTAGCTGCAATTGAAAACTAATAAAACTTCAAGACACACTGTTGTGAAAATGTTTAAACGTTTCCAGAGAACATGATCCAAAGAACGTGTGAATTTTTGCTGAGTAAAGTTCTGAAAAGCACCAAAGGTCAAAGCGCTGTTATTTTTCCTTTCAGTATTTTGATGTGTTTTACGTCCTTGAAATCAGTGATGCCTGTAAGTCAGTTAACATTTAATGACCCACTTGCTGCTGTCTACCTGTGTGTGTCCAGCTGTCCAGTCCAGTGAGGGACGGGTGGGTGTCACACAGAGTTTGAGTCGTCAAGGAAGCAATGTGACGGATCACCCAGGCTTCTGTAGTTCAGGGTGGGGCGGGACAGAGGAGTACAGGGGCCAGCGGACATACTCCCCCTGTGTGCCACAGTCTCAGGTAAATGCAGCACATGTGCACAAAGTGTAGTGCTTGTATGTATGTATGTATGTTGTTTTCCCCATGCGTGGATGCTTAGTTTACATGCCTTTGTCTGTGTGTTCCAGCATCCCATGTTGTACAGGAGTGACAGCGCTGACTACAGGGCCCAGGGCCCAGACATGGACAGTGGGGTTGAGGCCGGGAGCGACATGACCCCACCCACTCCTGCCTTCCCCATCTCTCCACCTACACCATATGGTAAGTACAGTGTGTCTCCTGTGTCTTTGTGAATAGGTGCCTTTTGGGGGAATAACTAATTTTGCATTTATTTCTGACCAGCTTTGATTGTCTGGTTTCATTTAAAGTCCCTGTCATTGTTTCCTTTGTGCTTTCAGTGAAAAATATGTCAGAATTAACTCACCTCAGGCAAACGCCATCTCCAAGCATGCAGTCATATGGAGGCTACAGAACAAACCATGGTAGGTTCAAAATGCAGAATGAACTCATTCTTCTGAGAAAACAGAGCATCACATGAAGCCGTTATGAACAGTCTGAGGGAAGAAAGTGGTCTTTCTTTGTGAACTTAACAGCTGCCTTGAAGAATAGACACAGAACATTGGTAGAGAAAAACAAATCTCCATGTAATTTGATGGTATATATTTAAAATACAGAAATGTAATTTCATTGTGAACTAAAAATACAGATCATTTGACCTTTTTCTAACCCTATGGATGTGAAGCACTTTATTATAGGAGGTAAAACCATTGACCAAAGTGCTGTGAAGAAAGAACATTGACACTATTCTTCTATGAGCGTACTTGTCTTTTTTCCCTTAAACCAATTAAAGATAGAGTGACAAGAAGAGACACGGTCTTTCCAGGAGTCGTCTTTCATGTCTGCCCTCTGACTGACTGTTTGGAACCACTGTCTCATTAGAGCAGAACTATCTGAGGTCCCCCCTTGCTTTACCTAATAATGGTGAGCTTGTTGTTCGTGGAATTTTAGCGGTTTTGAGACAGAGGCCGAAAACAAAGACGTCTCATGAATGAGAAAGCAGGGAGATTCCTCACCGGTCTCTTCCCTTCTTGCTTGGTTTTTGGAGAATGTCTGCGTGGTCACAGCCAGAAGGGAAAACTTTTTTTTTTTTTTTTAGACATAACAGTGTTGTTCTTTAGATTAAAACCGATCCCCTCTGTGTTTCTTTGTTGGTGGATGTTTTTTGTTTTCTTTGGTGTTTATCCGAGGTGGAACACACCCTCGCTGTTGATGTAACTTCCCAAATTCCTCCATGTTGTTTTTTTAAAATTCTTTTTATTTTTTACTCTGTCTTAATGATAGAAGTAGAAATCTAAAACAATGTAGAGCTGGTGTTGTGTTGCATCCCAGAAGGTTTAAATTGAGTTAGCTGTGGCATGTTTTTGGATCAGTGTTGTCACAAAAGCAGAAGATTGTACATGTCAGGAACTGCCCACATACTGGTAGATGATCTCGCCATGAACCCAAGCTTTACTTTCATTTTCACTCTATGCTGATCTCTCATTGACTTGTTACCATAGAGATCTACAGTATGTCTAAAGGTTGTAGGGCCTGGGAGCAGATCTGTGCCCCTGCTTTGCCTCTTACTACCTCAGACGTCCAGGCGAGAATCACCGTATTCAGCCCTGCCACATCTCCATGGTGACTGTGGGTCAGGAATCATGACACAAAAAAACATTTGTCTCTGTGTACACAGAGGGGAAACGGGGACAAGAAGAAACTCTTTCACTTGCTTTGCACTTCTCGCTCCCATAAACGTTACCCGGAGAAACCCTGGCTGTAGAGCCTGAGTTTGAACATGAGCTGTTAGATCTGTGGCTGTCAGCGACTCCAGACTTTGACTGATTAGAATGAAGCTTTTAGATAATTATGTCAGAGGGCTTTTAATTTCTAGCTGCAATCGAGTTTGATTTGTTGACTCTGTGGGTTGTGGCGGCGGTAATTGGTAATTGGTTTTATATAGGTTGTGGATTGTTTTCATTTTATTTCAACTCCAACATTGATTGCTTGTTGCTGAAAAGAACCCAGAGCTCTTTCCTGAGGGATTTTTCATGTCATGTAATCCTATTTGTTTCAGCAAGTTTATCTTTGCTTATTTTAAGTTCTAAAGTTTGTTTTCTTCAGCTTTTTCTCTCTGTGTGTATTTATTTTCATGTTTACAGCGTTTAAAACACAAACAGCTCCATCCCGACTTTGAGTGTTTTCAAAATTATGTTTGAAGAACTCTTGTCACATTGTTTTCTTGCTCTCATGCAGAACTGCGGGAATATTCAGAGATGATCGGCCATGTTGGAGTTGACGGTTTGCCAGACTCGTCCATCAACTGCCACAGGACGCTAAGTGCTACACACTCTGCCTCCATTGTTGGGACCCTAAAGCGGACAGACAGGTAGAAATCTTACCTTTGCAAAAACATAAAGCAGCATTAACCGTTTTACTACAAGAGGATGCAAGTTAGTAGTTAAAAAGTGGGAGTCTTGGTTGCGGTTTTAGTGTTATTACCAAAGATTAAACACTATTCTTTTACCGTATGTCAGTGACCTTTTTTTTTCTTAACTCAAGCTCATCTATGAACCAGTCCTGGCCAGAGCATCCCGTCCTGAGCCGCCACTCTTCTCTGAGCGGCTACACCTCTACCAGACAACCACCGCAGCACTCCATGTCACTGGACTACGGCCACCACTCTCCTCCCCTGCACCACCCCCATATCCACCCGGCCCCCAACGCCCACAGCTCTCCTCGAAGCAGCCAGCGAAGCCGCATGGCTCGCTACGCTCTCAGCCACAGTCCAGCCCAAAGCTTTGACGAGCAGGACGACACGGGTGTCGGCTACGGCACGGACTGCCCAAACTCCAGCTCTTCTCTTCTGGGAAACGGAGGCATGGACAGGGATCTTTTGACCTCCATGGATGGGCAGAGTCAGTCACAGAGTCAGCCCCAGATACAGCCCCCACTCCTGCCTGAGAAGAAGAGGGCGTCGGACGGGGAGCATTCGCTGGGAACAGCCTCTCCAGCCCTCAGCGGCTTCTCGAGTCCCCACAGTGGGAGCTCTGTTAGTATCCCCTTCCCCAACGTCTTGCCTGACCTGTCAGCTCAGACGCCAGGCACAGCCTCACCTCTGCCAGGTAAGCTCATGTCTCATTGGTGTCACATGAGGTGATGAACACCCACAAATTAATCCTGCTAAAGCTCCTTTGGCTGATGATTGTGTGTTTGTTTGTTTTTTTTTTCAGATGTACTGGCCAGCAAGCAGGTTACTGTAAAATTTGTGCAGGACACATCGAAATTCTGGTATAAGCCAGATATCTCAAGGGATCAAGGTAGGCTTCCAGCGTCCGCTTTTTATCTAAAAAGAAAAAAGAAAACTTTTACACTTAACCATCGAGCAGCCTCATAATTATGTTTCTCTTTCCTCAGCCATTTCAGTCTTGAAGGACAAGGAGCCTGGCTGCTTCATCGTGAGGGACAGCCACTCCTTCAGAGGGGCCTATGGGCTGGCGATGAAGGTGGCTACACCCCCACCCTCCGTTCTCCAACAGACCAAGAAAGGTACGACACATGTGATATAATGTTCCTAACTTTTTAAGAAAAGAAGAAAATGTGGATTAAATGTGTGTTTCCCAAAATGTTGAAAAGCATTCTCTCAATTATCGTAGTCAGGTATCAGAGACTGATCCAACAGTGTTCATGGGAATCAACCATCACACAATCCCACACAAAGCCATCTACAGTTACAGCCCACTGTACTCACCTTCGTGGTGGAACATGAGAGTCCCCTCCTCTGTTTGTGTGTGTGTGTGAGAGCTCCTCACTGTGTCTCTCTCCTGGGCATCATCGTGATGAAGCCAAACAGACCGCTATTGCCTGATAGTCTTAGATGTACAGCTAATGTTTCACCCCTTCACAAAGGATGTGGCGAGTCCATAAGCCTGCTCTGATCCCGGGGCCTTCTCCTGGGAAGCTCGCTGCCCCACATAACTAGATGCTATATCCAGGGATTGGGTTCAAAACAGGCTGCTTCGATGTTTACTTCCTAGTGTGTTTGTTTCAGGAAATAAGGGATGAGATTTTTTTTTTTTCTTGGAAAATAAACAAAGTCTCTAGTGGAATCTGTCCAAACATTCTCTGGCCATGCTTCAACATGAAAACAAAGGCTGATTAAGCAGTGATAGAGATTCACGCATCGTTTTTTTAATTATTATTATTATTAAAAACATTTTTTTTAAAAGCGCCAGACATTAAATCCCACACAGCGTGTATCAGAAACGAGTTGGAATCTTTATAAGGTTTTTTTTTTTTTTCTTCACAAAAACAACACATGAGGGCACAAAGGATGCCCTTATGCCCTTCTTCTACCAGCCCACCACAGTGTTCAACCCTTTCATTTCATCCCCCACTCACACCTGCCCTTTTGTTTGCTCTTACCCCTCCGCAGTCCAACGACACCTGTGGTGACATCATGACATGGTCCTTCTCCACACTCTCAGCTTAGGGCATTGTGGTTCCTTATAAGTGTGAAACCCAACCCACCTTAAGGAGCAGGCCTTTCTCCAAGCCTTTGTGTCAAAGACATTCCTCACATAGACTCCTCCTGCCCCCTCAGAGGCGCTTCTGTTGAATCATAATCCCATTAATCTCTGGGGGAGATTGAATGTAGTGATTTAATATGTTTTATGTAACTCTTAAAGGCTGGGAAATTACGTGTCGCACTGAGATAAATGCTTGGAGCTGTTATTTAGGTCAGAGTAAATCTAGGGTGTCAGATAGAGGACAGTTTAGATAAATCAGACCACAGAGGAATTGTTAGAGGAGTTAATTATCTCTCATATCTCCTTCTGTATCCTCTTTCTGTCCTTTTTTTTTTTCTCCCCCACAGGAGGCGATCTATCCAATGAATTAGTACGCCACTTCCTGATTGAGTGTACACAGAAAGGAGTGCGGTTGAAGGGTTGCCCCAATGAGCCCTATTTCGGTGAGTGCCTGCTCTGATAAAACCTCTTTCTGCACACTTGCCTTCCAACAGTGACAGCTCCTGGCTGTTTGGCATCACAGCACCAAAGATCAAGCATTTGTGCACAACACTGCCCTCTACTGGTCTGTGTTGCATTGTACCAGTGGCTAGCACTGGATAACAACAGTATCTCTGCAGCAGACAGTTGAGTTGATGTGGCCAACACATCAACAAGATTGTCATTTGCCATAATAGTATTATCAATGATTTTATTTTAATTTCTTTGTCATCTTTTCAGTAATAGTAGAAGATGTAATAAGCAAGTGATTGATGTGATAATAAATCAGCAAATCTGACTGTAACTTTGATTTTATGTGCTGTTCTTTTACAGGAAGCTTAACCGCATTGGTCTGCCAGCATTCAATCACTCCCTTGGCCCTGCCCTGTAAACTTATAATACCTGACAGAGGTAAACATTCACACACAGTCGCACACAGTTTAATTTTCTTGAGGAAGATTATGGTCAGAATAGAAAATAAACATTATTTGGGTTCTGTGGCTTCCAGTCTGTCTATTTAGCTGTCTGGCCATTAAGTCATTTTATTTGTTTACGTTGTGGTTTTCACAAAATAACCTCACTGACGTTGTTTTGCTTTTCTTGTTCGCAGATCCTCTTGAAGATGTTGTGGAGAATATCTCACAATCAGTCACCAACTCTGCTGCTGAGCTGCTAAAACAGGGTGCAGGTAATTGTCTAACGTCACTCGCTCTGGATAGACATTATGACTGAGTAGTGATGGCACTGTACATAAACAGTGACACAATCCTTGTGTGCGGTGCGGTGGCACTTTTGGAAATGAGCGCATCCACACGTAGCCATTTTTTCTCGTCCCGTTATTATGGACTGTAGGACTTTGTCACTTATGCACTCGCTCTACCGTTATTTGCACCTAGTTGTTGTGATCTGAGTGTAATTTCAGTCTGTGTGCTCCTGCAGCCTGTAACGTGTGGTACCTGGGCTCAGTGGAGATGGAGTCCCTGACGGGTGTCCAGGCAGTGCAGAAAGCCACCAGTATGACTCTGAGCGCAAACCCTCCACCAACCTCCACCGTGGTCCACTTCAAAGTTTCCTCCCAGGGAATCACCCTCACTGACAACCAGAGGAAGTAAGTGCCAAAAACACTTTTACACCACACATACAAACAAAGACCCACTTCTCACAATAACCATCATTTTGTCCTTTTTTTTTTTTTTTTTTAAGACTCTTCTTCAGGAGGCATTACAATGTCAATACAGTCATCTTTTGTGCATTGGACCCTCAAGATAGAAAGTGAGTATTGCTAATTTACAGTCTGAACACATGTCACTGCAGAGTTATCAGAGTGTTAGTCACCATGGCTATTGGTAGGTTAACCTGTTATTACTCCAAGAAGGAGTGGCATAACAAAATGTTTCCTAGATAATTACAGGGCGAGCAAGAAATTACATGAGCAAAGGAATATCAGCAAATCAACCCATGAAATGGTTCTAATAAGACGATGACTAACTAATCCTCCAACTAACTGTTGTCCTCATTTCACTGAACATAGGTGGAAAAAAGATGGCTGCCCTTCAGCGAAGTAAGTCAATTGTTATTTTTTTTACATACAGTGTTTCATTTCATTTACAGTGTTCAGAGCGCGTCACTTTTTCACACTTTATTCTGTTCTAGATTTCATTGTAAATGGATGAAATTGCCATTTACCCCATCAAACTGCAACCAATAATCCATAATGATAAACTGAAAACATGTTTTTAGAAATTTTAGCAAATTTATTATAAATCAGAAACTCCCATTTACAAAAGTATTCAGACTCTTAATTCAGTACTTTGTAGAGGCTTGTTTGGCAGAAATTACAGCTTTGAATCTTCTTGGGAAAGTCTCGACAAGCTTTGCCCACCTGGATTCGGGCAGTTTATCCCATTCTCTGTCAAACTCTGAGTGGAGGGGAGGCGCCTCTGAACTGGCAACTTCAGGTCACTGCACAGTTGTTCTATGTGGTCCAAGTCTGGGCTTTGGCCACAAGGACAGCAGAGACTCTCTGCAGAGTTGTCTTGGTTGTATGCTTCAGGTCATCCTCGTGCTGAAAGGTGAACCGTCGCCCCAATCTCAGATCGCGTGCATTCAGGCCTGATTGATGGAGTGCTGCTGAAAAGGCCGTCATTCCATCAGATTCTCCCATCTCTGCGGAGGACAGATTGGTTCTTGGTCACCTCGATGACCAAGGCCCTTCTTGTCTGTTTACTCAGTTTGGCTTGGCAGCCAACTCTAGGAAGAGTCCTGGTGGTTTGAAAATTCTTCCATTCCACAATAATTGAGGCCACTTTGCTCCTGATAACATTCAAAGCTTTAGAAACGGTTTTATACCCTGGCCTTCATCTATACCCTGCCACAGGTTTATCAAAAAGGTTCACCAAAGGTTCCTTGGACTCCATGGCCTAGCTTTTGTCCTGACATGCAATGCGAATTGTGGGAGCTTATATACACATATATAAGTGTGTGTGTCTTTCTAAACTAAGTCCAATCAATTCAATCAAGTTCTGGACACATCTCAAGGATAATTAAAACTATGTCATTATGGGTTAGTGAGTACAGATTGGCAAAAATTGTATCCAGTAAAGATCAGATATACAACAGAATAAAGTGCAAAAAAGTGAAGGGTCTGAACACTAAACGTTATTTTTAATGAGGCTTGGTCAGTTTGAGGCAGATGACAGTGCAGCTATTAAGTACTTTGCTCCATCTTTGCAGGATCTTCGGCTTTGTGGCAAGGAAAACTGGCACTTCCATGGACAATATATGTCACCTGTTTGCAGAGCATGACCCTGAGCAGCCAGCGAGTGCCATTGTCAACTTTGTGTCTAAGGTGATGATCGGCTCGCAGAAGAGTAAGTAGGCCGGAGCTGATCACCTGGACAAACAACAAATAAAGACTGAAAAGCTGAACAAAGGGCAAAATGTAAAGACTGAAGATGGTGATGACCTGAACATTAACCCTGGATATTAACTGGATATTTTATACATTATCATCACTTACCAGCACCAGGACATTTAATTACATCTTTAAATAGAAAAATTCAAATCCCCTTCTATTTTGTTATTTTCCTCTCCTGTAAAATGAAATGTAAATTAGCCAATTATGAAAACATCAAAATCCTAAAAAATGTGTAATCTTTTTCTACTGGTTTACAACTGTAATATCTTATACAGTTATATTCATTCTCATCGTATTTTAAGGACATAACACAAAAGCTGCTTTTCTTATCCATGCGTAGAATTTTTTATGGACAAAACCTTACGTTTTGCATGTTGCTTTTTCTTTCTACTATTTAACCAAAACAAGCTTCATTCAAGCTATTAACTTCCTGTAAAGTTGTAGCCGATGTCTATGCTGCATCTTTCCAGCGTGCAATTTCGCTTCATGGAGTTAAAATTGTGCAAAGGAAAGTGCAGCAGATATGTATAATTTGGACTCTGGGACTGGCTACATCGCATACAGGATTATTTTATCTATGCAATGTAAAATTTTATTTTTTTAAACCACAGCTGTCGGTACATGTACCTGGCTTCTCTGAACTTGTTAAATCATTTTCTTCATAAGATGGATGTGAATATGACCACTTATAAAGCTGTCAGTAACAGTTTAATGGAAGTGTGTGTGAGTGTGTGTGTGTATGTGTGTGTGTGCTGAAATGAGAGAAACCATAGTAAAAAAATATTTTAATTAAACGCTAATATATATATTGACTTGACAGGAGTTGGTTAAAAACACATTGGTACTTTGTGTAGAAGACAGTGGCATTCCACTCACCCAGCTGCCAAACCTTACACTCTTTGTGGGGGCACGTGGCCACTAACAGCACTGCAGTGTTTCAGTATCAAGAATCAATCAGTATACACCATTTTGTATATTTGATTTGACTTTTTTTTTTTTTTTTTTTTTTAAACACACAGGCTGCTATATTGAGAAAGCAAATGCTGTCATTGCGTTAGTTTTTAAAACGTGAGAACGCTCAGTGTTGGAATTGCACAAATAAATTTAGTATTGGACATATTCAGCTGGTCATCTGTCTATGACATATACAATATACTTGCTCTGGGAGACAGATTAAAATGTTGATAATCCCAGCTGAGTTTGTGTTGACGTTGTATATGAGATGATGACAAAAAAAGGTCATTAGTTTTAACTATTTTTGTGTGTTGGGCAGCCATTTCCGCCAGAGAGGGACCTACCACCACAATAAAGCTCTGTTGATATTCTTGCATTGTTTATGTACACATTTGTTATGATGTTATCATTTTCATGACCTATTATTTGTACCTCATACTTATCTCATACAATACTGTGCCTCTGTTTATAACATGCTACATGTGAACAGTTTATGTGTATATTGATGTTGCGTTGTTTTTGATGTGTTCTGTAAATAAACGAAAGGAAACGTTTATGTAATCTTGGTGATCTGTTAACCCTTCAAATTAAAAGTTTGACATATAGGCATCTTGTTTCCTCATCAATTGCTTTTTGGTTGTTGCAATGCAATTATTCCATTATCTCTGACAGCACATGTAGCTATAATCTGTATCAGCTCTTCATTGAAGTTTTGTATGGCTGCAACTTTTCAGCTTCTTGTGCATCATTTTACTAATTTCAATTTCCAATTTCCATAAATTTGTCAACTTTTTAGGTGTCGGCTACAATTTCAAATTTTAAGGTCTTTTGGTTCTGTACAACATAACTTTGAGTATTAGTCACAGGAAGGTTTCTAATTCCAGTCGTAGCTTTGATCTCACAATACGAAACAAGATGTGAAAGGAGTCTACAGATCATGACACTGCTGTCCAGTCAATAATGAGGAAACCATGCTGGAAACATGTTTACTGTAACTGCAGAGAAAGGAAACGGCTTCAGTTCAGTTTGCAGCCAGCAGAGGACACTAGCAACACAAAACATTTGAACCTGCACATGAGTGGCGTGTGTTTCATGACGTGGCTTATTTCCCCAGTCAGAATTTTTTTTTTTTTTAGGCTGTAGCTTAAAGGTGAAATAGTAATTGTGTAAGTGGACCACCACCACATCTTAATAAGGCTGACACACAAGTACTCTGCATCTGTGTCTTACTCTTGCAGTACACATGTACATATCCAACACACACATGTCCACTGTCTCATTTGTGAAGTGCAGTAAGACAGGACTGTGCCTCCACACAAGCCAGGACAGGTTACTCTAATGGTGCTGAGAGGGAATAAAATTGCAGAGCCGAGCCTAAGAGGGAGGAAAGGTATAATGGGGTAGACCCTTCCTCCCCTCCTCCTCCCACCTCACTACTGTCCCTCTGCAGGTGGTGAAAGTGAAGAATTCCCGGGGAGGGCAGGAAGGAAGTGAAGGCCCAGGTGTGGCGACTGTAGAGAGCTAGAGCCCGTCTTCCTCTGTTATTTAGTGTGAAGTGGCCTCGAAATAAAAGAAGCTGGGGAAAGTCCAGAAAACCAAGCAACATTATTAGACTACAGAGGAACCTGTCAGCAGAGACAATATTTCAAACATGTAATAACAGTGTGTGTGAGCATGAGAGAGCTGGCCTAACTCGATACTGCAACAATTCCCCATCAAGCTTGATTTATATGTCTTGATATTTACTATTATCAAGCTTATTAATGATATAGAAGAATTACGTGAAGGAAAAACAGATAAGAAATTGCACAATTTTCCCAACATTACTGATGAGCTTTTCTAATATAATCACTGCTAATGTGCTGACATTCCTGACCTGAGCAAGACACTGATTAAGCCCGTCACATACAGTATGCCTGTCTCAACAAATACCAGCTTTCCAATAAACTCCACAGATTTACACCTGTCTCCTCCAGCAGACTGAACCAAATCAAGTTTCATTTTGCAGATAATGTGGAGGTGAAAGGCCCTGTTTATCAGGCTGGCAGAACTAATTTTCATTCCTCAGGCACCCCCAGCTCTGCTGCATTTTTACGACCACTTAATTAGAGGGGCAGGGCTCATCTCTTCCTCTGAGGCAGAACAAAGGTTGGGGAGCAAAAATAGAAAGTGCATTCTGGGATGGCTGCACAATTTGAGGCCCCTGTTTGGTTTTCAGCAGATGCTGAAACCTCAAAACGCACTCAGAGATAAACTGGGATTTCACACACAAGCCACTTACAGATAGTTCAGCTCAGGTCAAAATGAGGAGATGTTGTGGTGTAAAGTTGATACTTATTAATGAATAATCAGTATGACTAACGTTTTACTCCAGAATCATTGAAAAAAAAAAAAGCAAAATCTAAAATCTGTGAATTTCAGGGTGATGCAGAGACAGCCATTGGAAATGTCACCATGAATACTATGATGATTTTATACGGGTGTGTGGCATGGTAGGGCAGTAGTGTTACTGTAGCCCGGCAGTGAGATGGAGCGTTCTGTGTGGAGTTTGCATGTTAATCCTATTACTGCATGGGTTCTCTCCAGGTATTCCGGCTTACTTCCGCAATCCAAAGAGTTTACTTGGCTACTTTAATGCCCTATTATACTATTGACTTTTTGATGCCTTGCTAAACTGTGAATTTTTATGCCTTACTGTACTATGCTGTTTATGACATTTTTATGTCCTAATATAATATAAAATCTTTGGGATTTTTATGTCTTACTATACTCTGACCTTTCATGCCTTACTATACTACAATGTTATTTGACATTTTAATACCTTAATATTTCATGATGTTTTTATGACATTTTATGCCTTACTAAAGGATGACATTTATGGATACTTTTATGCCTTACTATATTATGATGTTTTATACCATAATAAACTATTAAGATTTATGCCTTACTATACTATGACGTTTTATGCTTTAATATAGTATGATATTTTTTTAGCTTTTTATGCCTTATTATACTAAGACATTGTTTGACATTTTTAAGCCTTATTTAACTATGATGTTTTTTGATATTTTTATGCCTTATTATACTATGACATTTTTTGACTTTTTTATGCCTTACTATACTATGAAGTTTTATGCCTTAGTATATTATGACGTTTTTTTGTCATTTTTACACCAAACTTTACTATTCCGTTTTTTTTTACATTTTTATGCCTTACTATAGTATGATGTTTTTTGTCGTAATTGTGCCGTACTATGACGTTTTATCCTTTAATATAGTACGACTTTTTTTTTTTTATTCCTCATTTTACTATGACGTGTTTTCACTTTTTTATGCCTTAGTATACTATGACGTTTTTTGACATTTTTATGCCTTAGTATACTTTGATGTTTTTTCACTTTTTTTGCCTTACTATACTATGACATTTTTTGACTTTTTTATGCCTTACTATACTAGGACGTTTTTTGACATTTTTGTGCCTTACTATACTATGAAGTTTTCTGCCTTAGTATAGTATGACGTTTGTTGTCATTTTTATGCCTTACTATACTATGACGTTTTTTGACATTTTTATGCCTTACTATACTATGAAGTTTTATGCCTTAGTATAGTATGACGTTTTTTGCCATTTTTATGCCTTAATATAGTATGACGTTTTTTGACATTTTTATGCCTTACCATACTATGATGTTTTATGCCTTAGTAAAGTATGATGTTTTTTGTCATTTATGTGCCTTACTATACTATAACGTTTTTTAACATTTAATGTTTTTTGACATTTTTAAGCCTTACTATACCATGACGTTTTATCCTTTAATATAGTACGACATTTTTTTTAATTTTTATTCCTCATTTTACTATGACATGTTTTCACTTTTTTATGCCTAACTGTACTTTCACATTTTTTGCCATTTTTATGCCTTAATATAGTATGACGTTTTTTGATATTTTTATGCCGTACTAAACTATGACGTTTTATGCTTGAATATAGTATCACATTTTTTTTTTACATTTTTATGCCTTACTATACTGTGATGTTTTTTCACTTTTTTATGCCTTACTATATTATGACGTTTTTTGACATTTTTATGCCTTACCATACTATGATGTTTTATGCCTTAGTATAGTATGATGTTTTTTTTCCTTTCTGTGCCTTACTATACTATAACGTTTTTTAACATTTAATGTTTTTTGACATTTTTAAGCCTTACTATACCATGACGTTTTATCCTTTAATATAGTACGACATTTTTTTTAATTTTTATTCCTCATTTTACTATGACATGTTTTCACTTTTTTATGCCTAACTGTACTTTCACATTTTTTGTCATTTTTATGCCTTACTTTACTATGCCGTTTTTTGACATTTTTATGCCTTACTATACTATGATATTTTTTCACATTTTCTGCCTTACTATACTATGACGTTTTTATGCAATACTATACAATGACATTTTCTGACTTTTTTATGCCTTAATATACTATGACGTTTTTTGAGATTTTTATGCCTTACTATACTATGACTTTTTTGACATTTTTATGCCTTACTATACTATGAAGTTTTATGCCTTAGTATAGAATGACGTTTTTTGACATTTTTATGCCTTAGTATAGTATGACGTTTTTTGATATTTTTATGCCGTACTAAACTATGACGTTTTATGCTTTAATATAGTATCACATGAGGTTTTCTGACTTTTTTATGCCTTACTATACTATGACGTTTTTTGACATTTTTATGCCTTACTATATTATGACGTTTTTTGACATTTTTATGCCTTACCATACTATGATGTTTTATGCCTTAGTATAGTATGATGTTTTTTGTCATTTATGTGCCTTACTATACTATAACGCTTTTTAACATTTAATGTTTTTTGACATTTTTATGCCTTACTATACCATGACGTTTTATCCTTTAATATAGTACGACATTTTTTTTTTTTTATTCCTCATTTTACTATGACGTGTTTTCACTTTTTTATGCCTAACTGTACTTTCACGTTTTTTGACATTTTTATGCCTTACTATCCTATGATATTTTTTCACTTTTTTTGCCTTAGTATACTATGACATTTTTATGCAATACTATACAATGAGGTTTTCTGACTTTTTTATGCCTTACTATACTATGACGTTTTTTGACATTTTTATGCCTTACTATACTATGAAGTTTTATGCCTTAGTATAGTATGATATTTTTTGCCATTTTTATGCCTTAGTATACTAGATGTTTTTTCACTTTTTTTGCCTTACTATACTATGACATTTTTTGACTTTTTTATGCCTCACTATACTATGATGTTTTTTGTCATTTTTATGCCTTACTATACTATGACGTTTTTTCACTTTTTTATGCCTTACTATACTTTTACGTTTTTTGACATTTTTATGCCTTACTATACTTTTACGTTTTTTTCTTTAATATAGTATCACATTTTTTAACACTTTTATGCCATACTATAATAAGACGTTTTTTGACATTTTTATGCCTTACTATAATAGGACGTTTTTATGACTTAATATAGTATGACGTATTTTTCCATTTTTATTCCTTAGTATACTATGATGTTTTTTCACTTTTTTTGCCTTACTATAATATGAAGTTTTTTGACATTTTTATGCCTTACTATACTATGAAGTTTTATCCTTTAATAAAATACGACATATTTTAATATTTTTATGCCTCATTTTACTATGACCTTTTTTCACTTTTTTATGCCTTACTGTACTATGACGTTTTATGCCTTAGTATAGTATGACGTTTTTTGACATTTTTATGCCTTAGTAAACTATGACGTTTTTTGACATTTTTAAGCCTTACTGTACTATGACGTTTTATGCCTTAGTATAGTATGACGTTTTTTGACATTTTTATGCCTTAGTAAACTATGACGTTTTTTGACATTTTTAAGCCTTACTGTACTATGACGTTTTATGCCTTAGTATAGTATGACGTTTTTTGACATTTTTATGCCTTAGTATACTATGAGGTTTTTTCACTTTTTTTGCCTTACTATACTATGAAGTTTCATGCCTTAGTATACTATGACGTTTTTTGCCATTTTTATACCTTATTATACTTTGACGTTTTATTCTTTAATATAGTATCACATTTTTTAACATTTTTATGCCTTACTATACTATGACGTTTTTTCACTTTTTTATGCCTTACTATACTATGAAGTTTTCTGCCTTAGTATAGTATGACGTTTGTTGACATTTTTATGCCTTAATATACTATGACATTTTCTGACATTTTTATGCCTTACTATACTATGACGTTTTATGCCTTTGTATAGTATGACGTTTTTTGTCATTTTTACACATTACTTTACTATTCCGTTGTTTTACATTTTTATGCCTTACTATACTATGACGTTTTATGCTTTAATATAGTATGATATATATATATATATATTTTTTTTAAAGTATATTTTTTGGGGCTTTTAATGCCTTTATTTGACAGGACAGTAGAGAGACAGGAAATGGGGAGTCAGAGAGGGGGAATGACATGCAGTAAATGCCGTCCGATGCGGGATTCGAACCAGAGCCGACTGCAGCGAGGACTGCCTCTACACATGTGGCGCCTGCTTAGACCACTACGCCACATGACACCCCAGTGTGATATTTTTGAACATTTTTATGCCTTTTTCATGCCTTGCTATACTATGCCATTTTCAGACTTTTTAATGCCTTACTATTCTATGACGTTTTATGCTTTAATATAGTATGACATTTTTAAACATTTTTATGCCTTACTATACTATGCCGTTTTTTGACATTTTTATGCAGTACTATACTATGATGTTTTCTGACTTTTTTATGCCTTACTATTCTATGAGGTTTTATGCTTTAATATAGTATGACATTTCTTCACTTTTTTATGCCTTACAATACTATGCTGTTTTTTGACATTTTTATACATTACTATATTACGACGTTTCATACCTTATTATAGTATGATGTTATTTTGTCATTTTTAGGCCTTACTATACCATGACATTTTTATTCAATACTATAGAATGACGTTTTCTGACTTTTTTATGCCTTACTATACTATGACGTTTTTTGACATTTTTATGAAGTTTTATGCCTTAGTATAGTATGACATTTTTTCCCATTTTTATGCCTTACTATACTATTATGTTTTTTCACTTTTTTATGCCTTACTATAATATGACGTTTTTTGACATTTTTATGCCTTAGTATAGTATGACGTTTTTTGCCATTTTTATGCCTTAGTATACTATGAGGTTTTTTCACTTTTTTTGCCTTACTATACTATGAAGTTTCATGCCTTAGTATACTATGACGTTTTTTGCCATTTTTATGCCTTATTATACTTTGACGTTTTATTATTTAATATAGTATCACATTTTTTAACATTTTTATGCCTTACTATACTATGACGTTTTTTCACTTTTTTATGCCTTACTATACTATGAAGTTTTCTGCCTTAGTATAGTATGACGTTTGTTGACATTTTTATGCCTTAGTATACTATGAGGTTTTTTCACTTTTTTTGCCTTACTATACTATGAAGTTTCATGCCTTAGTATACTATGACGTTTTTTGCCATTTTTATGCCTTATTATACTTTGACGTTTTATTCTTTAATATAGTATCACATTTTTTAACATTTTTATGCCTTACTATACTATGACGTTTTTTCACTTTTTTATGCCTTACTATACTATGAAGTTTTCTGCCTTATTATACTATGACATTTTTTGACTTTTTTATGCCTTAATATAATAGGACGTTTTTTGACATTTTTATGCCTTACTATACTATGAAGTTTTCTGCCTTAGTATAGTATGACGTTGGTTGTCATTTTTATGCCTTACTATACTATGACGTTTTTTTACATTTTTATGCCTTACTATACTATGACGTTTTTTGATATTTTTATGCCGTACTATACTATGACGTTTTATGCTTTAATATACTATGACGTTTTTTGACATTTTCATGCAGTACTATACTATGACGTTTTCTGACTTTTTCATGCCTTATTATTCTATGACGTTTTATGCTTTAACATAGTATGACATTTTTTCATTTTTTTATGCCTTACAAAACTATGCCGTTTTTTGACATTTTTATGCAGTACTATACTATGATGTTTTCTGACTTTTTTATGCCTTACTATTCCATGACGTTTTATTCTTTAATATAGTATGACATTTCTTCACTTTTTTATGCCTTACAATACTATGCCGTTTTTTGACATTTTTATACATTATTATATTATGACGTTTCATACCTTATTATAGTATGATGTTATTTTGTCATTTTTATGCCTTACTATACTATGACATTTTTATGCCTTAGTATAGTATGACGTTTTTTTGCCATTTTTATGCCTTACTATACTATGACTTTTTTGACATTTTTATGCCTTAGTATACTATGACGTTTTTTGACATTTTTATGCCTTAGTATACTTTGATGTTTTTTCACTTTTTATGCCTTACTATACTATGACATTTTTATGCCTTAGTATAGTATGACGTTTTTTTGCCATTTTTATGCCTTACTATACTATGACGTTTTTTGATATTTTTATGCCGTACTATACGATGACGTTTTATGCTTTAATATAGTATCACATTTTTTAAAATTTTTATGCCTTACTATACTATGAAGTTTTTTGACATTTTTATGCCTTATTATACTTTGAAGTTTTATTCTTTAATATAGTATCACATTTTTTAACATTTTAATGCGTTACTATACTATGACGTTTTTTCACTTTTTTATGCCTTACTATACTATGAAGTTTTCTGCCTTAGTATAGTATGACGTTTGTTGTCATTTTTATGCCCTACTATACTATGAAGTTTTTTGACAATTTTATGCCTTACTATACTATGAAGTTTTATCCTTTAATATAATACGATATTTTTTAGTATTTTTATGCCTCATACTATGACATTTTTATGCAATAATATACAATGACGTTTTCTGACTTATTTATGCCTTACTATACTATGACGTTTTTTGACATTTTTATGCCATACTATACTATGAAGTTTTATGCCTTAGTATAGTATGACGTTTTTTGCCATTTTTATGCCTTAATATAGTATGACGTTTTTTGATATTTTTATGCCGTACTAAACTATGACGTTTTATGCTTGAATATAGTATGACGTTTTTTTTACATTTTTATGCCTTACTATACTGTGATGTTTTTTCACTTTTTTATGCCTTACTATATTATGACGTTTTTTGACATTTTTATGCCTTACCATACTATGATGTTTTATGCCTTAGTATAGTATGATGTTTTTTGTCATTTATGTGCCTTACTATACTATAACCTTTTTTAACATTTAATGTTTTTTGACATTTTTAAGCCTTACTATACCATGACGTTTTATCCTTTAATATAGTACGAATTTTTTTTTAATTTTTATTCCTCATTTTACTATGACATGTTTTCACTTTTTTATGCCTAACTGTACTTTCACATTTTTTGTCATTTTTATGCCTTACTTTACTATGCCGTTTTTTGACATTTTTATGCCTTACTATACTATGATATTTTTTCACTTTTTCTGCCTTACTATACGATGACATTTTTATGCAATACTATACATTGACATTTTCTGACTTTTTTATGCCTTAATATACTATGACGTTTTTTGAGATTTTTATGCCTTACTATACTATGACTTTTTTGACATTTTTATGCCTTAGTATACTATGACGTTTTTTTACATTTTTATGCCTTAGTATACTTTGATGTTTTTTCACTTTTTTTGCCTTACTATACTATGAAGTTTTCTGCCTTAGTATAGTATGACGTTTGTTGTCATTTTTATGCCTTACTATACTATGACGTTTTTTGACATTTTTATGCCTTACTATACTATGACGTTTTTTTATATTTTTATGCCGTACTATACTATGACGTTTTATGCTTTAATATACTATGCCGTTTTTTGACATTTTTATGCAGTACTATACTATGACGTTTTCTGACTTTTTCATGCCTTATTATTCTATGACGTTTTATGCTTTAATATAGTATGACATTTTTTCACTTTTTTATGCCTTACAATACTATGCCGTTTTTTGTCATTTTTATACATTATTATATTATGACGTTTCATACCTTATTATAGTATGATGTTATTTTGTCATTTTTATGCCTTACTATACTATGACATTTTTATGCCTTAGTATAGTATGACGTTTTTTGCCACTTTTATGCCTTACTATACTATGACGTTTTTTGACATTTTTATGCCTTAGTATACTATGACGTTTTTTGACATTTTTATGCCTTAGTATACTATGACGTTTTTTGACATTTTTATGCCATACTATACTATGATGTTTTTTGACATTTTTATGCCTTACTATACTATGACATTTTTATGCCTTAGTATAGTATGACGTTTTTTGCCACTTTTATGCCTTACTATACTATGACGTTTTTTGACATTTTTATGCCTTACTATACTATGACGTTTTTTGACATTTTTATGCCTTAGTATACTATGACGTTTTTTGACATTTTTATGCCATACTATACTATGACGTTTTTTGACATTTTTATGCCTTACTATACTATGATGTTTTTTGATAATTTTATGCCGTACTATACTATGACGTTTTATGCTTTAATATAGTATCACATTTTTTAAAATTTTTATGCCTTACTATACTATGAAGTTTTTTGACATTTTTATGCCTTATTATACTTTGAAGTTTTATTCATTAATATAGTATCACATTTTTTAACATTTTTATGCCTTACTATACTATGACGTTTTTTCACTTTTTTATGCCTTACTATACTATGACGTTTTATGCTTTAATATAGTATGACATTTTTTCACTTTTTTATGCCTTATTATACTTTGAAGTTTTATTCTTTAATATAGTATCACATTTTTTAACATTTTTATGCCTTACTATACTATGACGTTTTTTCACTTTTTTATGCAGTACTATACTATGATGTTTTCTGACTTTTTTATGCCTTACAATACTATGCCGTTTTTTGACATTTTTATACATTATTATATTATGACGTTTCATACCTTATTATAGTATGATGTTACTTTGTCATTTTTATGCCTTACTATACTATGACATTTTTATGCCTTAGTATAGTATGACGTTTTTTGCCACTTTTATGCCTTACTATACTATGACGTTTTTTGACATTTTTATGCCATACTATACTATGACGTTTTTTCACATTTTTATGCCTTACTATACTAGGATGTTTTTTGATATTTTTATGCCGTACTATACTATGACGTTTAATGCTTTAATATAGTATCACATTTTTTAAAATTTTTATGCCTTACTATACTATGAAGTTTTTTGACATTTTTATGCCTTATTATACTTTGAAGTTTTATTCATTAATATAGTATCACATTTTTTAACATTTTTATGCCTTACTATACTATGACGTTTTTTCACTTTTTTATGCCTTACTATACTATGAAGTTTTATCCTTTAATATAATACGACATTTTTTAATATTTTTATGCCTCATAATATGACATTTTTATGCAATAATATACAATGACGTTTTCTGACTTTTTTATGCGTTACTATACTATGAAGTTTTATGCCTTAGTATAGTATGACGTTTTTTGCCATTTTTATGCCTTAGTATACTATGATGTTTTTTCACTTTTTTTGCCTTACTATAATTTGATATTTTTTGACTTTTTTATGCCTTATTATACTATGATGTTTTTTCACTTTTTTTGCCTTACTATACTATGACATTTTTTGACTTTTTTATGCCTTACTATAATAGGACGTTTTTTGACATTTTTATGCCTTACTATACTATGAAGTTTTCTGCCTTAGTATAGTATGACGTTTGTTGTCATTTTTATGCCTTACTATACTATGCCGTTTTTTGACATTTTTATGCAGTACTATACTATGATGTTTTCTGACTTTTTTATGCCATACTATTCTATGACGTTTTATGCTTTAATATAGTATGACATTTCTTCACTTTTTTATGCCTTACAATACTATGCCGTTTTTTGACATTTTTATACATTATTATATTATGACTTTTCATACCTTATTATAGTATGATGTTATTTTGTCATTTTTATGCCTTACTATACTATGACATTTTTATGCCTTAGTATAGTATAACGTTTTTTTTGCCATTTTTATGCCTTACTATACTATGACGTTTTTTGACATTTTTATGCCATACTATACTATGACGTTTTTTCACTTTTTTTGCCTTACTATACTATGACATTTTTTGACTTTTTTATGCCTTAGTATACTATGACGTTTTTTGACATTTTTATGCCTCAGTATACTATGAAGTTTTCTGCCTTAGTATAGTATGACGTTTGTTGTCATTTTTATGCCTTACTATACTATGACGTTTTTTGACATTTTTATGCCTAACTATACTATGACGTTTTTTGATATTTTTATGCCGTACTATACTATGACGTTTTTTGCTTTAATATAGTATCACATTTTTTAACATTTTCATGCCTTATTATACTATGACGTTTTTTGACATTTTTATGCCTTCGTATAGTATGACGTTTTTTGATATTTTTATGCCTTACTTTACTATGACGTTTTATGCTTTAATATAGTACCACATTTTTTAACAATTTTATTCCTTACTATACTATGACATTTCTCCAGTTTTTTATGCCTTACTATACTATGACGTTTTTTGACATTTTTATGCCTTACTATACTATGACATTTTTTGACTTGTTTATGCCGTACTATACTATGACGTTTTATGCTTTAATATACTATGCCGTTTTTTTACTTTTTTTATGCCTTACTATCATATGAAGTTTTAAGCTTTAGTGTAGTATGACGTTTTTTGACATTTTTATGCCTTACTATACTATGAAGTTTTAAGCCTTAGTATAGTATGACGTTTTTTGCCATTTTTATGCCTTAGTATACTATGATGTTTTTTCACTTTTTTGCCTTACTATAATAGGACGTTTTTTGACATTTTTATGCCTTACTATACTATGAAGTTTTTTGACATTTTTATGCCTTACTATAATAGGACTTTTTTTGACATTTTTATGCCTTACTATACTATGACATTTTTATGCCTTAGTATCATTTTTATGCCTTAGTATACTATGAAGTTTTTTGACATTTTTATGCCTTACTATAGTATGACGTTTTTTCCGTTTTTTCTGCCTTACTATACTATGCCGTTTTTTGACATTTTTATGCCTTACTATACTATGATGTTTTTTCACTTTTTCATGCCTTACTATATTATGATGTTTTATGTCTTAGTATAGTATGATGTTTTTTTGTCATTTTTGTTCCTTACTATGCTATGAAGTTTTTTTCATTTTCTTATGCCTTACTATACTATGACATTTTTTGACATTTTTATGCCTTACTATACTATGACATTTTATACCTTATTATAGTCTGACGTTTTTTGTCATTTTTATGCCTTACTATACTATGACATTGTTTGACATTTTTGAGCCTTGCTATACTATGACGTTTTATGCTTTAATATAGTATCCCATTTTTTTAACATTTTTATCCCTTATTATATTATGACGTTTTTTCACTTTTTTATGCCTTACTATACTATGCCGTTTTTTGACATTTTTATGCCTTAATATACTATGATGTTTTTTCAGTTTTTTATGCCTTACTGTACTATGCCGTTTTTTCACTTTTTTATGCCTTACTATACTATGACGTTTTAAGCCTTAGTATAGTATGACATTTTTTAACATTTTTATCTCTTACTAAACTATGACGTTGTGTGAAATGTTTATTCTTTATTATAAATCAACATTTTATGCCCTTATATACTATGACATGTTTATCACGTTTTGCATTACAATACCATGATGTTTTTTGACATTTTCATGCCTTAATATACTATGACTTTTTTTGATATTTTTATGCCTTACTATCACATTTTATGCATTAATATATTGTGACGTTTTTTGACATTTTTATGCCTTACTATATTATAATGTTTTATGCTTTGATATCATATGATATTTTTTAACATTTTTATGACTCATTATATTATGATGTTTTTTCACTTTTTTTTGCCTTACTATGACATTTTTTGACTTTTTTTATACCTTACTATACTATGCTGTTTTTTGACCTTTTTATGCCTTACTATACTATGAAGTTTTTTGACATCTGTATGCCTTACTATACTATGACGTTGTTTTGCCTTTTTTGCCTTAGTATAACATGGCGTTTAATGCCTTTGTATATCATGACGTTTTTTGTCATTTTTATGCTTTACTATGAATCTACGTTTTATGCCTTACTATAATATGACATGTTTATCAGATGCTTTGCCTTACAATAACATGATGTTTTTTTTACATTTTCATGCCTTAATATACCACAAAATTTTTTATGCCTTACTATACTATAACGTTGTATGCCTTCATATACTAACAATACTTTGTACGAAGTTTTATACCTTGATACTATGACTTTTTTTTTTTTTAACTTTTTTATGCCTTACTGTACTATTATGTTTTTAGTCACTTTATGCCATATTATACTATGACGTTTTATGCCTTTGTATATTATGACATTTTTTGACATTTTATAGTATAGTAAGCTATAAAAAGTCATAGTATGGGAAGGCACAAAAATGTCATCAAATAGAAAGGCAATAGAGTCGTTAATTAACCTAATGTGCATTCTTTAGACTTCGAGAGCTAGATATCAAACATGTGCACTTGTATATGTTCGCTGTATACTGTACCTTATACCCCTCATTTATCTTTATCTATACTTAAATGTTTCCCTTCCTTCGGCTTAATATGGATTAAAAAAAAATTAAGCCAGAAATAAGATAGACATTAATAATTACATAGAATTGTATAAAAGAGATAAATCAACAAATGCGAAATAAGTAGAAATAATATCATAATGAAAAAAGTAAAATGTGGCTTAAATAATAGGAAGAAGCATAAAAGTAATTTGACTTCAATACTGAAACTACAGAGAGTAAATTACACCAGTTTTCCACTGTTGGGTGAACCTGCCAGACACAGCTACAGCTTTTATCATGGACTGTGATAACGCTATGTCTTTTCTCTCCATTCCTGCACCAGACCACATCTTGAAACCACAGACCACCAGCACTTATAAAATAAATGGAGCATTGTAGGGCCTGCATCTGCAAGGGATATTTCCTCCTCCACCAACTGTAATTTCGTCTTTGTTTTTACTATGAGTGATGGCATGTCGGTGTCAGTGAGAAAATGAGACATGACTGTGCAGGAATAAATTCTATGTATTGTTGTCTGTTTCATTTGTATTCAAGTCGTTTGACACCATTGTTGTGCATTAAAAATGCTCAGAGAAAAAACAGATAATGATGCATGAATGAAAACGTGCTTTATACACAATGAGAAACAGTTTGCCATTATGTGTTTACATTAAAACAATGCTTTTTTTATGTAATTCATTTACTACAGTTATTAAATAACAAGGCTCAGGCTGAATGAGTTAGAGTAAGAAAAAGGAAAAATTAGAATACGTATGCGTTGGAGATGAGGAAAAGTATATATATATACAGTATATATATATATATATATATATATATGAATGTATGTTCAAATAATAATGACAGAGAAATACAGACATAGGAAGTGATACAGCCGGGGGACGGGTGGGTGGGGGGTTGATTCGGGGCCCAAAGTGAGCGGCGCCACTCTCAGCCCACTTCCGTGCACTCTGCAATCCGTCAGGCTGAGTGCTGAGAGCTCCTCTCTCTTCGTCCTCCACTTCTCTCCGGCTTAATTACAGCCTTGGACTGCCTCAGGGGCCAAGCCTCCAGAAATGGGGACCATGACAGCTCCATGAACAGACCACTCCAAAAAAATTATTAACCGACCCAGGAATTAGATGAAAGGTGGCCTTTGCCCTTTTGGCTTTTTTTTTTTTTTTTCATCATTCAAACCACATCTAATAATCAGATAATTGTCAAAGGTCTGTATGGGTGCCAGTGAGCGCAGAATCAAAGGGGAGACATGATCATATTAATCATAATAGAGACCTTTGCGTCCAATTTATGTGTGATGAGAGACTGCTCCAAAAGCTCTCAGACAGGGGCAATTATATGACAAACGGTCATGAGACTATGGGGGCAAAAAGAATAACAGTGACTGTACTAGACTTGTCATGTGATCTGTGGCAGTATCATCCCCAAACAGTCCCACCCCTCCTCTTTTACTCCGACGCACCTCCATACAGCATGCACCTACATCTCGTTCCACACACACACACACACACACACACACACACACACACACACACACACACACACACACACACACACACAAGGACCCCCACTGCCATCCCAAATTCCATGTAAGAATGGTGAAAGAGGTGGTTGGTGTGAGTGAGGGGCTTGCACAGCTACACACACACACACACACACGCACACGCACGCACACACACACACACACACGCACACACACACACATACACATCCTTCTCCTGGGTTAACCCAGACATGCTCTGCAGACCTCCAGCTGATTAAACTATGTGCTTTTCAATCTGTGAGCTTTGGCCCTCGCTGCAGATTCTTGTGCTTTTCCCCGTCACTACAGTAACACCATCCCCTGTGTCTCTGCACTGCACTCAGACAGAATCACACTAACAGAGCCAGAAGAGGGGGAGCTGCCAAAAAAGGCATTATTACATGTGAAATACATGTGAAATACATCTGAGTTACTTTTTTCAATGAAAGGAATGCTAATAAGGCATCCTGATCATACATCAGTAATGTAAAGTAGTAACTGTTTTTCTCCCTGCTATGGATAAACTCAAATGAACCTAAAATATTTTGGATGAACTGACCCTTAACAGCTGTTGTGTTATAATGTTAAAAACAGGGATAGAAGTATAATAATAAAAGCAGCATTATTAAAATAACAGCTCGCAGCCATTCAGATAATCTATGGGTTTAGTAAAACTGAAGATGAAACTGAGAATATACAGTATGTGACATCTTAGGGCAGGTATTCAGTAGCGAGCAAAGCCCGGCTGTTGGAGCCAATGCAGGCCACGCTCAGGGCTTCCAGCGAGTGTAACTGATTTGTCCAAATCATCTTAAAACAGTGGAAAATTGCCACAGATTAGGATTTGACAAGCAGTTGCGGTTGGCCAGTGTGGCCTCTGACAGCAGGTTATGTTAAACACATGTACAGTAATATCCTGTGTGTGCAAAAGCACATTCTTCACACTCCCTCTTTATTGAGTGGCTGCTCTGCGGGACGACATTCCTTCAGTACATTACTCCCTGTGCCCGACGCTCTCCTCTGCTATGCTGAATATGCACAGGTGGCTGAGAGACCCCCTTCCAAAGATCTCTGAGCGGAGGAGAGGGAGGAAAATCAGCAGGCTTTTTTCAGCATATGAAACAAATGTTTGGCATTCCACTGAGCACTGCTCTGCTGTAGACCTGTCTGTTAACAGGCGGCAGTACGCCAGGGCTTGTTGGCAACTGATCTGACTTTGGCTTCCAAGAAATTTCAGAAGCAAAGAGGAACTGTACACCTCGCCTCTCCTGCTGTTATTCTTTTGAGGTATTCTGGACGTTCTGTGCTGGTGTATCCCATCGCTCATCTGTAACCAATTAATAGTGGACCTAAAAAAACGCTACAGATGTAATTACTCAGGAATTTTCTCACTTACACGTGTGGTATGTGTCCTTATTTTAAGGACTGCTTTGTAGCACTGACAAATGACCAGAACAGGCCCAACTATGTCACACATCCTAACAACGAGTTCAGAGACCACTGCTTTACTGTATGTGTGAGGAACGGGTACACAAGGTGCATTCTTTGCATGACACAAAAACACTGAATACCATATGGGCAGGTCACCTTGTAAATGATGTTCGGCTGGCCGGTTTTCTCCACGTTATGAACAACACTGACCGTGTAGACTGACAGCAGCAGATCTTGATGCTCAAATATTTTTTCACTTACATCCAGCTGATGTGAAACTTGTTTATTATAAAATAACGTCACTTTGAATCTACTTTGTTCCATCTACAAAACTCAGCCTGCAACAAGCACCAAGTCTACAAAGGGAGCCATAAATGACTTTTTGCAACCTTTTGAAGCCACTGCTCTGCAGAATACCAAGATTTTAAAACCTGCACACAAGCATACATAAGGGATATGTAAAACGTCTTACAGTTTATACAGTAATAATTGATATTACATATAGGTGTGCAAAATCATGTTTTATAAATTGATGGAGGAAGTCTATTATACTTACAAGTTTGAAAAGTAAAAGCCCTCAAGCCCTATTTTGGATGATGCACATTATAGTATTACTATGGATAAATTCATGTGTTCTTGTTATATTCCAGATGGTCAAGATGGAAACAATTACACACACTGCTGGGTTATTTCATCTACAAAAATGCACCGTATTTAATAACAATAACTGTTTTTTTGGTAGTTATGCAAAATATTAATACGCAATGTTTCCAATAATTATGGCTGTAAATAAAAAAATAAATGCAGTGTGAAAGATGTATAACGAGGAAGGTAAAGTATACTACTTGAGTAACTGTTCTTAGTTACATTCCACCATTGCTTTTGTATTCATTCAGTGTTGTAGCTTAAATGGTATCAAAAGCTTGAACTAATCATCTTATGTATGGATTGGTCACAGTTTATGTGCTTAAACCATATCCAGGTCATGCAGGGTCATGTGCAGGAGCCTCTTGGGTCTCAAGAGCAGTGGACACACACACACGCATATACAAACATGTATGTGAACACTTGTACATAAACACACCTGTGTGCAGCCCAGCACTAAAGACACACACACAGACACACACACACATAGAAAAAGCACAAACATATGGCAGATGAGCCCATTTAGGCTCCCAAAGTTCACTGCAAGTGTCACTGAATCATTGAAAAATGACACACACGCATGTTGGCGCCCCCCAACGAATGAATCCACGCATTGCAGGTGCTTGGATCTACTGTGTGTGGGCTCTTCTAACTGAGACCTGATACATTTAAAAAAATTTCTGTGGGTATTTCTCATGGGTTATATTATTATTTCCTAGAATGTGTCTAATAACCTGACGGTCTGCATTACATGTTAAAGGATATGTAGAATATCCAGACCTTCACTAAACCCCACAGCTAAGGGGAAAAAAAAAAAAAAAAAAGTAAAGTAAAAATATATTGGTCAATCATTTTTCTTGAATTTGTCATTTCAAATAAATCTTAAAAGAGCCATACCGTAAATGTTATCTTGTGGTCTGCGTATTGCCCCAGCGTATTGCCCCGATGGTTTAAAAGGAATAACGGAGTCGAGGCAATTCATCAGGAGACCACAAGCTATTCGGGGGTGTGACTACAGTCACTGGGGTCTATATATTGAGATGTTTTGTCCAGTGGCTTTATGTGAATGAGAGAGAAGCTGCCCAGAGAAAAGTCACCGCAGCAGGACAGTGCGCTTCCTCACTTTGACACCATATGCTCCCAGACGCCGGAATGGATTCCTGTTTTCGCGCACTTTGCATGACTTTTGTCCTGGCCTCGTTCAGCCGGAGGTCAGGTGCGGTCGGACCGGTTATCAGATGCGAGCCATGTGATGTTGGAGCGCGGCTTTTGTGCAAACCTCTGCCCAAGGACTGCGCCGAGAAAGTCCGCGAACCGGGCTGCGGCTGCTGCATGACTTGCGCGCTGAGCTTCGGTCAGCCGTGCGGCGTGTACACCGGCAGATGTGGCTCCGGACTGACTTGTCAGCATCAGCCCGGTGAGACGAAACCTCTGCAGGCTCTGCTGGAGGGACGGGGGATCTGTGCAAACGCTACAAACAAGAGAGTAGCCGTCAGACCAACACCTCCGGCCAATGAACTGTCAGGTAAATCTCACGCCATCGACAACTTAGTCACTGGACATTAATGTGCAATAACTTTACGGACTTTTATTTGTAAGCTTCCTGAATCTGAACGCTTCTCATCACGACACAAGTTGTGTTGATAAGACATAGAGGGGAAGTGAGATACTTTTTGTCTCTGATGTCAATAACTGACATCACTCATTACATTTTCTTCATTTATGGAAAGAAGGGGTGCAGGATGAGAGAAGTTGAAGCACATTTAAGAAAGATTTTTGACCTCTAGTAGAGAAAAAAAAAAAAAAAAAGGACAAAATCAGAAAGGTGAGAACCTCTCTGAATCAGTTACCTAAGACTGAAAGTTGATTTTTAGGATCCTGCCCTGAGATAGTGTAACTATTTAGCCTGTGCTCTCAAAAAGAGGACTGAATGAATTCAAAGTTTAATATAGAAACACATTTGTAATGTGATAGAAGTCTTATTGCATATTTCTATTCAGTTCCTGCCAAAGCTGAAAGATGGAACCACTCATGTCCCTCAATCCAATCTCCAGCTTAAAAAGTGAAATGCGTTTGACTCAATATGAAAATGTAGTGCCTTAAATGGAAGATCATATATCCTTGTGTACTGTTTTGTGAGTAAACACATGTTTCTATTCAACCTTCAGCAGAAAATGTTGACACTCAGGACGAAGAGCGGAATTCCACCGGCTCAGGCCTTCAGATCTTGTACAGCACCCACAGACCCATGGCACCCCTGAGACCTCCGCTTCACCCTTTCTTCTCCTCTGCCAAGTCAGAAGTCCTGAGACGGGAGCAGCAGAAGAGAACCCAGAGCTTTAAAATGGAGGAGCTCCCGGGACCACTCATCACAGACCAACAAAACTTCTCTCTAGAAACCAAACAGGAGCCTGAGTATGTAAGTACCACAACCAATATTTTTCTGTCTTCAGAGCACACTGGAGGAATGTTTTTCTCCTCTTCCTCTGTGTTTTGGTGTTTTTCTCCCCCTGCGGGTGATGAAATGTTTTGGGTAGCGGTGCTGACGGTTGGCAGGCATCGTCGTGAGCAGTAGAATGGCACGGAAGCGAGCGGGTACGATGGCCCTGCGGCTGACCTGGGTCAGGCGGTTGTTTGGCCACAAGGCGTCCGCGTGCCGGGCGTACTGAGAGCCAGCAAATGATGGATTGGCCTATGTGAGTGCCTGTTGGGAAGCCCTGCTGCTATTTTGATCTTCTCTTTGGACAGAGAAGTGAGCACACACTAGTAATGGGCTTTGACTGGCTGCTTTGATTAGTGACTGGAGTACTTGGACTTGAGGACAAGCCTTCTGGCTCCCTCTTTGAGCTCTTTGAATTCACTTTATCCCCCATCCTTTGTGTAAAGTGTAAGAGTTCTAAGCAGCTTTGGCAAACTGTTAAGCCCTTACAAGTCGGTCAGATGAATACATTTCTCATCCGTCTCCTCTTTTCATATTGCAGCCACCATTGTTTAAGTATTACAGCAGAGCAATGTGTGATGCGGCGTGAGCCAGCTTTGTTAACGTCTTTATTTACAAACCCCATCACATTTGTGTCAAAGTCATGCTGCAGAAGGAAATACCTTGAGCTAATGGCATCAGCTTGCTTTCAGATTTTCAGAAGAGCTTTCATGTTTGAGCTGGAAATGAAAGTATTTCAAGTACTGGGGAAAGTGCAGTAACTTCTCATGTGTTCCCTCATCCGTAGGGTCCCTGTCGGAGAGAGATTGAGAGCATTCTCAGCAGCCTCAAGATTACAGACATTCTCAACCCCAGAGGTTTCCGCATACCAAACTGTGACAAGAAGGGCTTCTATAAGAAAAAGCAGGTAAAACGGCACATTCAAAGCACCATCATTTGATACTGACTGCAGGATAATTATAGGTTCATGCATCGATTTCATGAAAGGCTACGCATTATTAATAGATCTAAACTTTCAACCTGTTTAATAGGTTTAAAAGCTGCAAAAATGAAACCTGCACTTCCTTTTTTTTTTTTTTTTTTTTTTTACAGGATACATTAATAAAGATTCAATGCTCAAGTCTAGTGACTCAAACTTTAGTTCTCCTGCAGCCCAATTATAGATGTGTAGCTGTCCTCCTGTATTCATTGGTAGTTATTAGAGCCTCATCATTGCACCACCACACCAGTGAGGTAGACCCTAGCCACTGACTCTGGAGACAGGAACCACAGGGGCCAAACCCCAGTGGGGTTGACGGCTGGGACGATGGCCGTTTAACGGGAACCCTCCCAGGGAGACAGACGTCAAGGTGGCCACCGGCACCCGATGCGCTCGCCCCATAATTGCTGGACTTTTGAGAAGCAGGCACAGAAATAGAGCTGCAGCCATCCCCACGCTCACATGGTTCACCCACGATCGGGTTGTAATAAATGAGTGGTTCTGACGCATTCATATGGAGGCACTTAGGGCTCCTGCGCCACTGCATCACCGAGGCAGCTTTTCTTATTACATAGCAGTCCCTCCTGCTTAATGGAAGTGTTCGCTTTGACCTGCAATCATCTCATAACCAGCCTCACAACGCCAGGCTCATTGTCTTTGTTTATGTAGAATGGACCTAGTGTACCGTGCTGAGCCCTCAGGCGCTGAAGGAGTGGCAGACATTTCATGTTGGTCAGTTTAATTTGGACGTTTGCATGATTTTAAGCAAAAACATCTCTTATTACAGCTCTTAATAACAGTTAATGTCTTTTTAGAGAAAAAAAATATACCCAAGGCAGACTTCATGCTAGGAGCAGATCCACTTTTCTTAAGTAAATTGGGCTTAAATTTTTGATGACCACATTAGTTTCCCTACCATATGGTTTGTGATACTTTTGTTTTGCAGCTGAAATTTTAAATCCGTTATGGCACATTTTTGTCCTCACAAAATGTAGTGGAGATAAGACATTTTGTTTTCAAAATTTAACACATAATGAACCGTCTCCTTCCAAACTTCCCAAGCAACAGTGGCCTTATAGAGAGAGAGAGTGCTGCTTGCTCTCACTCAGACACCGCTGAAATATTGAACTAAATAAGAATGCCCCCCCCCTCTCTGATCAGCTCTGACTCCTCTGTGGAGCAGTAGCACAGTTGCTTTAGCCCTTGAAATGAATGGCTGCATGTTTTACTAGAGTGGAGATTGACCTTTAGTAAAATTGGCAGTAAAATAACAGCCCTTGGGTAGCTCCACAGACTCTGTAAGTCATTTGTAGTACCCATAATTTGGAGCTGTGGGGTATAATCAGCAACAGATGATTCGTACTGGCCACCAGCTTCTGAAAATAGATCTTGGTTCTCAGTTGTTCACAAACGGGACTAAGCAAATATTTTACCAGGTTTCTGTTTACCTTAAAGGTCTCTATATGTGTGTGCAACAGGAGGTAGACCATAAAAGCAGCTCAAAATACCACAGCGTGTTGGATAGCCAAGGCTGCGTCGACTCAGCACAATCTGACCATTAATACCTCTTAACTATTGCTGTTCTACTTCATTGAGTAAAGTGGCTTGTTACCCATAATGCTGCATATTCAACTTGGATTTACACATTTAGCAGCTTTTTTTTTTTTTCCTCCCCCCTTCTATTTCTCTTCCCTCCCTTTCACCTTGTCCCTTCCTTCACTTTCAGTGCCGTCCATCCAAAGGCAGAAAGCGTGGCTTCTGTTGGTGTGTGGACAAATACGGGCAGCCTTTGCCAGGTTTTGATGGGAAGGAGCGAGGAGACGCCCAGTACTACAACTCCGAGAGCCAATAGGAGCGGAGCAGGACGGAGGGAGGGAGGGTGGGAGTGAGAGCAAGAAGAATTGTAAACAAATGGAGACACTGAGGATATTGGGAGAGAGGTCAAGAGATGGCTCAACCGATATGTGGATGTTTGCTATTTCTATCTGTTGCCTGTGGGACCTTTTTTCTGAGGCAGAGCAAAGGGAACAGAGGAAGAGTACCAGGAGGAAAAAGCCTCCATGTTGCAGATACACTCTGTACTTTTCTGCGACGGATGGATACTTTATAAGCTGTTTGTCCCTCACCCGACCTGGACGGCTTCTGAGAGGAGGATACACTCCAAAGAATTTATCTCAGAGGCCTTATTCCGATTATAAGACACAGAGACATTTCCTTGTACTTGTCACAAATGTTGATGAGAGTGCTCTTCATTTACGCACAATTAAGTGGCATTGCACATGTGTACACGCTTGTGATGTGTAATAATAATTTGTATGCTTGATGATTTGTTATCAAAGACGTCGCGTGTGGTCATGACAACCATAAGATGTATGTTATGTCTGAATATGTCTCTCAGAGTAAGCATGCAGTGCCTTACGATGAACTCCTATGAAATTCCACTTTTTGCAGTTGCTTCCTGCTCCTCAGGGCAGTTGGACTGGAACTGTGCAGCTCAAAACACTACAGTGCATAAAGTTTTTACGCTGGATCTCACGCCACAGAGAGCAAGAGGGACATTTTCTGTTATCTGTAACGTGGTTGTTACTGTTTTGTTGTCACTTTGCATAAGCTGAATTTTTTTGGGGGATCAAGGCCACAAACCGTTATCTCTGATCTCTGTGTAGCCAGTGATCATTTTCATCACTTGCCTTGGTTTAAGTAAATATGCTGTTTGCATGTACAATGCAACCCTCAGAGGTCTATTTTTACTTAATAAAGGCAGTATAAAATGATCCCGGTATTGTTATTTTTCTTTTTTTCTTAGCATGTATGAAGCTGAGTGGGGAAAAAATACATTAAAACATGACCCGATCATGATGAATATAATATGATATTTAATTGGATACACATCAACAGAATTAGGAGACTATATACATTGTTTCAACAAAACTAATAACGGCATAGCAGCATTCCTGGCAAATAGCATTCATAAAAAAAAAAAAAGAAAAAAAAAAAGAAATCGGGTCCACTGCACATGACCTCAACAACAAACAGAAGCATAAACACAAGTGAATCATAATAAATACTAGAATAGAAGCTAAAATAGGTCAAAAAAAAAAAAAAGACCACAGTGACCCTCTAGACAAATACAAAAGGTGAGAAATGTGTAGCTGAGAAGAGCCCTCAGCAACCCTCCGCTAAACCTGTGGACCTGCAGAGACTAGTAGAGGTAGACAAATGCAGAAGAACCCATCCTAAACCTCACGGTGGCTTGGATGAGTCCTGATATGTTTGTGCTTGGCCACTGTGCACATACTTGCGGCACTTTAAGTATTTCCCCCAATACCCATTGAGGAAACGCCAATGGAGATACATTCAGACAATGTCAACATGTTGAATGAATGAGCGGCTGTGTTGTTCCGTACCATGCACAGCTCCAGTTTTGAATGAATGAGAAAAAAAAACAAAAAAAAACCTGATCCTGAAGACTCTGAAATGGGCTTGGCATAGCTGCGGACCTGTGGTTTTGAGCAATGGAGTTATTTAGTCAGAAACACAAATGTATACAGTGTTGCCCTATTTACAATTGAAAAAAAAACAGGCAAACATATAAAAAATCTAAAAACGACAAATGGTTAATGCTAGGAAGAATATACAAGTAGTGAATAAATAAGTCTTGATACATACATCATGTAAATAAAATGAATAAGTGGGTTTTTGTAAAAGGAAGTCAGTTCACCAGGTGGTTGCATGTAGATATTAAGTTAAGAAACATGTTTGCTTTTGTCGGTATGCGTTTGTGTGCTTCTGTGTGTGTGTGTGTGTTTAAGATTGGTAGCGTGTCTGTCCCTCAGTGTGTGACTTCTTGATGACACTCTGAATCACCCAGCAGGTCGCTCGATCCTGGGATCTTCTTCCCATTCCAGGGAGACACACACCAGCAGCGAGCGGGCGGCCCAACCAGAGAGGACTCACACTGAAGGAGACACAGAGATGGGGGGAACCACATGAATCAAACTTCACCGGTAGTGTCAGGTGAATCTATTTCAACAGGTTTAAATCAATCTTTATTTTTTGAAATGCTCAAGTTCCCACCTGCTTGGGCTTGTAGAAGCCGTACTTGTCACAGTTGGGGAGGTAGAAAGTTGTGAACTTCTCTCCTAGTTTCTGCTGAGAGCTGGCTATCATGTCCAGTGCGTTGTGCAGTTCAATGTGACAGGGTCCCTGTACAAAGAAAGACAAACAGTGAGAACTACACCCACACGTCAACATATTATAACTCCAGTTATCTCTCTGGAACCATGGTCCCTCAAAACCAAGAGCTCCCTCTTGTGGAAGGAAGGTATATTTCGTTGAATCATCTTCATGAGTCCATGTTTTCTCCTCACCTGTTGTTCCAGTTTGTTGCGGATAGCGTTGACCTTGGCCTTGATGCTCTCTTGGCCCTCAGCAGTGTCATGGTGGTCAAAGGGAAGGTTGAGGCCCAACAGGTAGTGCAGGGAGCCGTGGTCAGGGAGTCCTTCAGTTTCCTCTGTAGAAGTAAAATAAATATGTTTCAAATGTTTCCTGTTGTGTAAGATTGTATGTGTTGCTTTGCAATTAAAGTGAAGCATTTTATAACCATGACAGTAGGAAATATTGACAACTAAGACATAGGTAAGCCTCGAAAAAAGTAGAATACCTTGGCCCAAGTCTTCAGTGCAGACCCCTTGCCCCCTGGTCAGAGCATGGAGAGGTCTGGCCTCACCCGGCCTGGCAGTGCAGCGGAGACCCTCACCACAGTGGGCTGTGTGAACTCCACAGGATGCACCTTTGTCCAGAGCGCAGGCCATGCAGCAGCCGCAGCCAGGCTCCCTCAGCACCTGCTTGCACTCTGCCGGGATGGCAGGACAGTTGTTCTGTTTCTCCTGCGTGCAGGGGGCACAGCGGATTGGCTCCGGTCCCACCACTGGGGAGGATCTCACCATGACTAAGACAGCCAGAGCCACTCCTGCCACAAATGTCTTCTCATATAATCCAGGCATCTCCGGTCTTCAGATAAATACTGTATGCTCTTCCTTTTGTACTTGCTACTGCGAACTGCTCAGTAAGACTGGAGTTTTCTTTCTAAAGTGATTTCTGCAAACCAGCAGTATTTATATGGAGATCTGGCCTCCAGTGGAGTTAATGTTTGACACAGTGACCATAGATATAAAATAGTTTTGACGAAGCTGCTGTAAACGGTGGATGACCCTGCTTGACGTGCGTAGATCCAGGTTCACAAGGTCTGTTGTCAACATTGACTTTGGAACATAAAGCCACATCAAAACAACCCTGTTTTTGGACGACCAAATTACTGATCTGTCTTTACCTTTGAGGTTATGAAAACATGAATACTCCTCTTTACAGAACGTATCAATGAAGCACTGAAGAATAAATAACATCCACAAAAGGAATACTATAATCCAAGGAGTTATAGGCTACGAGATAATGACTGGTGATTAGGAAAACTGTCTACTGTTGTCAAACACTTATTTTGTCAAGTAATGCCAACTGATATTTTGATTTGACACTAAAACCCTATTTGTCCCTGTAGTGTCTTTGGTGAAGGTTCCTCTTATCAGGCAGACAGATAAACAAGATCGTTCGCCTTTAAAATTGCATAACCCTAACATTATGAATCACTCTGCTGGAATCACAACATGTTTGTCTGAAGAAAGACGGTAGTAACCAGTTGTTTCCTTGGTGTAGTATTGGTCATAATTATCTATGGCAAACGGCAAATACCTCGGCACAGGCTATGTGTGATATACACACACCAACACTGCTTCTGCTGTGGACTCTATATGATCCATTTTGTAAGATCTTTGTTTAACTGAACAGAGAAGTCCTGTTATCCAACCCCACTGACTGAAAATGTAACATGTGAACAACAAAGAACCCCCCCCCCTGCAGTAATAACACTTGAACCAAGAAAGACCAATAAAGTGATCTTGATTAAATCAAATATTTTTTAATATTATTTACACTATAAGTTGCCATAAACCCCAGCATGTGTATGAGGATGAGATGAATATTGCAGGGTCAGTCAAGGTCCTGGATGCTGTTGGAGGTGAGGATTCTGGTTTATCGCACAATGAAAAATAAGATGATTGTACGGGTTGTGTGTATAGGCTACTGTACAATTATTTGATAGGAAGGTTAAAACATATGTTTTTGGACTTAGACTAAACATTTTAGGAGTAACTATACAGAAAAAGATTTTGGAATGACAAAAATAATTCAGTATATTGATTGAAATAGAGCAGTGGTAGAATGACACCAAGTACAGCACTCTACTTGACTACTTTATTCTTTTACTTCATGACATCTGAGGAGCAAATATTGACATCTATAATATACATAATGTATATAACAGCATGTTTAATAGTTTAAGTACATTTTGTTAATACAGCCCTCTTCTCACAGTAAACATTTTAATGCAGAGCTTTTACTTGTAATGAAGTGGTTTTAGATTGCTGCTGTACATGTATTGTCTACTTTTACTTAAGTAAAGGACATGGATACTTCAGCCAATGGAAAAGAGGTCTTTATGGTAAAGTATTAAGTAACTATTTGGCTACGACTCTTTGCTTTTATGTGTATAGTGACAAAGCATTAGACAAGCATGAAAATTCTCCCAAAATAGGTCTAAAAACAATCGAAACACCACTCTCCCCTCCCTCCCCCATTTAGTTCGAAAATTATTCTTATTGAAATAAATAGACAAAAAAAAAAAAAAGCAAAAGAAAAAAAAAAAAAAAAAACACACCACATCTTGACTGGCAACATATCAAATGGTAAAGACAAGCTGCACCCAATAAAGATAACCTCTTCCCTATTGCTCTCTCAAAGTTAAATACACAACTGGCAACATGTTTGACTGCACTTTACAGAGAGAGCTTTGGCCTCTGAGTATTTTACATGGACATTTAAATCAAAAGACACCGACTTGGACTGAGGTAAATTGGTTCAGGTTGAAGCTGACAACCACATTTATTAAGTTACACATAAGCTACTGTATGTCTGATGTATGGGGAGGTTAACATGGGGTTAGAGAACAACACACAAAAGCCAGAATTATAGTCAAATAAAAGATTGATTTTTTTTTTCTTAATATAAAATTGCACAAAAAACTAATATGTTGACAGGAATGGAACAAATGTTTTCATCATGCAGTGAACTCATTATGAAACCTATAGGCCTTATTGTACTCGTTACTTCACAGCTAATGACAACAAAACTGACATAAATATTGCACATGGACCTTACTCTCTGGCAGTGCCAGCTCTTATTATGGTATGTTTTTTTCCTTCTACATTCAGTATTCTTCAACAAGGTCAATGCTTGGTGTACCCAACATGTTCCACGCTCACCTCGTGAGGCCTGTGATGAGTGTTACTCAACCACCAGTTGGTGTGTTGTTGCCTCTTCGATGTTGACCATCAGGTCTACCAGCCACGGAGGAAGCGGGTCCGCCTTGGAAACATTTTTCTGGACATTTGTGAAAAACAACAATCAATAACAAACAAACAAAAAATAATAATCCAAATAAAAATAAAAAATAAAAAGGGGATTAATCATACATTTCTTAAAATCAAAACTCACAACCACTGATGGTTCCTTGCGGCGCGTCTCGTTTGTCCTCCTCTTCTTTACTGATGGTTTAGGTGGTGTGTGTTTTTGCCATCTGATCTTGGAGATCTTAAAAACAGTAGATCCTTTTTTTTTTTTTTTTTTTTTAAATCTGAGATGCATGTTGTCAAATATGGGATGAAAAATGCTTACCTTTATTGCCAGCTCCCTGCGACTGGACTGCTTCCCATTTTCTACCTCTGGCTGCCCAGGTGTTGTAGCTTCATCACGGAAATCCTCTGTGCGTGAGCTCGTGTCTGACACTGAGGAATTCTGCGTTTCTTCCTGGTCATTGTTAGCAGGTGGCATCGGAACAAAACTCTCTTGGCTCGAAGAACGAGACAGTCGCCTGGGTCTGAGAACCCTCAGCGGAACATCGTCTTCCTCTTCTTCACTCTCATCTTCTGTCATTACCTCCTCTGTGTCCACACCCACTTGAGTCCGAGAATACTCCTCATTTTCCCCTGTTTTGCTTCCTCCGATTTCATCTTCTTGCTCTGACTCTTCCTGGATGGCCGCCAGATACAGCTTCTGTTCCATCATTTAAATCAATGTTATTTTGAAGTACAAACAGAATTAACATAAGTCTGCTTAATGAACTTTCAGATTTTTGAATTGAGACTTCTTTTATATAAAAGCTAAAAAAACAACAACTGTGGATTTAAACTTACATTTTGCTGCTGAATCTCCATTTTGCTGGATGACTGAGCTTGATATGTGGAGATCCTGCAGGTTTTCATCAACTGATTATTCACATCAGGTGTGGAGGCTTAATTGCAGACTGATGACAGGTGGTGACTTTTTCCTTTTTCAAACATGAAGTGGAAAATAAAGTAGTGTCAACTGACCCAAAGGCTCTACAATATCAAATGTCTGTGTTGTCATAATTATCCATTAAAAGCAGCTTTTAAAATGGTTATGATTTAATTTTAATGGGACACCAGCAATTTATGAAATTCAGTTTACTTGTCACTACCCTGTGAAAACAGTTGTATATGTGCTCTGTGGCTCAGAAGGGAGATTTCCAAAGTAAAAAATAAATAACTTGTCATGCAGTGTTTCTAGAGCAGTTCAGGATATCTGAAAATGACTGGAGTACCCATTTAAAGGTCTGTAATTTCTAAATAATTTCTTAGCATTTTTTAAATTTTTTAAATCCTGTAAAATACTATGTACACTGGTACTAATTATAGAAAAAAAATGTAAGTGTTAACTTGGTACACTTCCAATACTGGCATATTCATTTCGATTAACTGGCACAACCTATATAAGTCAGTGCACCGCAGGTCAGGTGAAGATGCATTATGAGACTTGGGTTTAAATTCCTCTGTGAATCCACAAATGCTCATAAACTCAAAAAAACTGTTTCAGGACTTTCTCTGTTTTCCCTAAAATTTGCACCAAATTCCACAGAGTTCTCTCACACTTCCTCTTAAAATTATTGTAGAATTACAGATCCATGAATTCAAGCATTATCAAAACTTTCAAATATTTTCTTGGTTGTTAAAGTGTACCCTAATGTAAAAGTAATTATTAATGAATGCCACGACCTAATTCACTCATCATGACCCTTTTTAGCCCTGATGACACCAGGGGGAGTGTTGTTTGTGAACCATCATTTACCTTGGATTCCCTTCATTGCTTAATGTCAACTTTAGTTTGGAGTCAGGGGGTGACGGTGATAACAACAACTCCTTTTTTTTTTTTTAATTTCTGTAAACTCCTTTGGGACACATTCACATGGCTCTGCAAATTATTAATAACTGACCAGTATTTTTTCTGTTTTATTCTAAAGCAAAACATAATTCCAACATTATAGTATACTGAAAATGGTTGAGCTGGCCGGGCATTTGTTTACATAACTGTTTCACTAAGTGAACTCCAGACAAACTCTACATGAGAGCTGGGAAAACATTTTGGCCTCTGCTCAGTGGTTGTGACATGGTGACGTTCATCTGACTATGAGCTGTGGGCGTACATCAATAGGCATAATAAAACCTGTCATATTTTACTGTGTAGAGTGAAAACTGTTATTTTAAGAGCCATAAACTAAGGTGTGAGAAATGAAATTTTAGAGAGTGGAACTAAGAGGTAAAACTGCCCATAAAAAGTTATATTTGTTACCCGTGTAGGGGGTGCTGTGCAGGGGGACGAGGTGTAAATATTGTGTTTCAGGTTGGTAATTCTCATGTTGCTCACTGACAGCCACAATCCTCCACCCCCCCACCCCCCCATACACTACTTGTTTTATGTGTTGGTAGACAAAAATGTTTACGTTTTTATTAACTTTCACAGCCATACCCTTGTGATATTTTATACATCAATATTGTCTTTATTACAAAATATTCAATAACCCAACTTTACACTGTACAAGATACAACATAGTTTACAGCTTTTGGCTATTTACAAAAAGTATGATCTGCATATCAAAGTGAATATATCTAAAAAGGCAGGTTGCAATCACTGTAAGCTTATTGAGTAAGGCAAAAAACTTGAAACATGATGTTATTTACACATTTGCAGATCAAGTAAAAGTTTTAAACGCTGATAGAGTTGACATCTGAAGATATCTGAAGCGCCTCACATTTCTGAGACTGTATCTGAGAGACGTGCTAAAGCTCATAGTTTCTGAGGAAAACTCAAAATGTAGCTTCATTACAGCGGTAAAATTCTGGGGTACAGTAACGTAGTCAGACACTGCACCAAGATAATACATTTATGTACATGTATCATTTGCAGAGGCTGTGAGTAAAGGACTGGGCTGTGCATTTGTAGAGGTTGTGTGCTTGTTGCATGTGCTTAAGTCATGGATGTGCTCTCCTCTGTGTGGATAAATGCATTCCTCGACTCCTTCGGGTGTCTACACGTATGTTTGCACCATACATAGATGTGTATTGGTCCTCTAAGTGATTTATTTGTCATTAATACTTTGTGATTGGTCCAGTTTTGGCATCAACTAGTTTCCATGGCAGCACACACACTCCGTACTAGTAGAACTGCTCTTTAGGTTTCCACACCTTCCTCTGCTCCCTTCATTGCCTTTACTGCCTCTTCAGACTCAGAGACACCAGTGTCTGTGTGTATACTTAACACATGTCGCATTACATTAAACCATTGTGAATCGGGGCAGCATATGAACATTCAGGAAACCTTATTTTGGGTTAAAAAAAAAAAGACACTTTAAGTCTACTGATGTCTGAAAAACTAACATGTGCCAAATATATCCAACCTACTGCCACATCCTTTCTCTTCTCTTGTATGGTGAGGCAATAAAAGCGGTAAAACTAAAGATCTATGGAAAGCTCAATACTTTGGTTTCTTTCAACAGGAGTTACTATGGCTGTCAACTCTTAAAAAAGTCATGCACTATTAACTGTAAATATGTCTCAGAAAAAGCCTATTCCATCCAGTGAGCTCCGAGTGTAAAAAAAAAACAAAACAAAAAAATTGTGCTGTTTCGTTACGATTCAGAGTTAACCATACATGCATACACACTCACAAGTACACACATGCATGCTTACATACACCAAAAAAAAGAAAAGAAAAAAGAAACAACACCATTTTACACTGTAAATAATACAATGTATCCTTGGCATAATCAGAAAGACAGTGCAAAAGCAATAGCATGATCAGTCTTTTTCTGGATATCAATGCACATATCCCCTGCACACGGAATATGTAGTACATATAAAATGAAGATGCACATTATAATACCTGGATCTGAGGGAACCCAGAAACACCACAAATCTAATTATCTGGTATAGAGATGTTAAAAGAGGATCTGAGATTCCGGGTATCGTTCTTCTTCACTCCGTGTTTGTCTTAGAAATCCCTCAAAGCGAGTATGATTGTCCACATCACCCTGCCATTTCTCCGGAAGTTCATATCCTGAATGAGCATGTTCTGGGTTTGGCCAGTAGCTCATGATTTATAGGAAATACCTGGACAGCCCTGTCTTCTCTAGGCCTCCAACCAGGATTTTCTTTCCTTTTTTCAGGTTAATAGTCCTGTCTTTCTCTCTACACTGCAACATCCGCAACAGCTGCCACAGCCTCAATCTCAATCTCTGTCACCTGTAATCCTCCTCCTCGTCCTCCTCACCCACTGCGGGCACGCAGGACGAGGGCAGGCATGTAGCTTGGCTGTTGCTGCTGTTGGCAGTGTTCATCTGAACAGTGCTGCCCAACAGGCTGGCGGCAGAGGAGACGCTGCCCAGGTTGGTCGGGACGCTCGTCTTCCCACAGGAGTGGATCCGACGAGCCAAGCTGGCGGAACGCATGACTGAAGAAGTGATTACGGTGCCCACGCCCTGAACCTTCCCTTCCAGGAAGTACGTCAGCATCTCACCTTTACCCTTAACGCTGACTTTGCCACGGCACACCAGGTCATAGTTGGTATTCAGCAGGCGATAGACTTCTTCAGTTACCTAAATAATAGAAAAAGGGAAATACAGTTTTTATGCCAAGCCAGGCTATAAAACTATGTCATGACTCCAGCTCTGTATTTAATACATAGACATGAAATTGATATTGATTTTCTCTCCTCAGAAAGAAAGTAAGTGAATTTCCGCAACTGTAACTTTAATTGTGATATCTTGTGGGTATTTCTTGCATTTAAATTGGGTGGGTAGGTGTGTGGATGGATGGATGGGTGGATGGATAGATGGATAGATAGATAGATTGTAATTTAGGGCGCTTCGGGTACCTGTATCTTTCCAGGCACTCCAGTGCTGTCCATCCGACTGGCCACATTGACTGTGTTCCCCCAGATGTCATACTGCGGTCGCCGCGCACCAATCACCCCTGCAACCACTGGACCAATGTTGATACCTGTGCAAATACGTCGAAATGTTAAACGAACACAAAACTATTTCAAACTGAGCATTTTGATTTATTGTGTAATTATTTTAAATACGTTTAATTACACGTACCCACTCTCAGGACAAACTCATTGTATGACTGATAGTTGATTTCATCCAAAACGTCAAACATCTCAATGGCGTAGTCTGCTATTGTGCTAAGATGGTCGTAAACAGATTTTTTGGCCTAAAGAGCGGAAGCGCATTGATCAGTTAGTATCTATTCTCTTCATCAAAATGTCCCGCATCCATTAACGTGCAAACGGAAACACACACAGAAACACAAAATGACATGCCACCTTGGTACCAATGGTGGGGACAAGGCCCACAGCTGCCATGTATGTACTGCCAATGGTTTTGATTTTCTCTATGTCTTTGTAGCACTCCTTATCCATGAGCTGCAAAACATAGATTCAAATAAACACACAAAGCTACAATGCAAACCAAACTGAATGTCCCAAAAAGAGAAATCCAGCATTTTACCTCGTCAAAGTCAGCAATGATCTCATTCAGGAGTCTGAGGCACTCCACTCCCATGTTGTTCCCGTCCAGCTCGATGTAGAAGTCATTGAAGTTTGGGATAGAGGCAAACAGGACACCTACTTGTGCATAGGACTGATAGTACAGATCCTAATAGAAAAAAAAGAAAGAATACAGTGTGGAAGTATAATATATCTCCTCTTATGTTTTCTAATGTTCTTTTTTTTTTGTTTTCTGCCTTTTTAATCTACCTGTTTTTCTGTCTGTCTGCCTGCCTGTCTATTAGCGAGGCTCACCATGTTCCTGGGGTTTGACATAAGGAAGTGTTGAGCCACGTGTGCGGGCAGAAGGTTGAAGAGAATCCTCCTGTTGTCCAGCTTGACTTTCTCCATGCCATCCCTTTCCTCCTCCGCCTGAAAGCACATAACCACACAGAAAATATACAGAGGCGGCCATTAGGACTGTAGCTTGTTCCACATTCTCACCACATGGGGTCACTAAAAAACCTTACGAGCCTCGCAACATGGACTTATGACCGTGGCATAGTTGGATTTTCAATAGACTTGGGTATTTCAATTTTTGCCTCAACATTTTAAGCCCATTATGCAAAATAGTCCCTTTCTTACACTTCTGATGTCAAATAAAACCAAGCACCCTTGTTTTTGCCAAAGAACAGACAGTCAGTAGCCTATAAATACAAATCCTCCATACATAACCCAATAGTTCATATACAGTATATACTGTATATATGTAGATATAAGCTGTAATAGCAGCATTTCTACAGTACACTTCTATTAAAACTTACATTACGATAATGACATTTGAGCCTCTCTCAAATACACAGACACATAGATACACACACTTCCTGACCTGCACAGCCCATAGGAAGTCCAGGCGTAGTTTGAGGTCGAGTTGCCTGGAGTGGAGGGCCAGGGCACTGACAAAGAGCAACAAAGACAGGATGGGCTCATAGCCCCGGATGTGGAAGGACCCCCCACTGTGGAAGAGACCGACACACAAGTCAGCACTGCACTGGACCACACAGAAGACTACACAGGCGGGTAGAATGGACCCCCCACAGTGTCAAGAGAGATCACGAGTAAAATTTTACTTGTAAAATTATGAAAACAATGATTTTTTGAAGGGCCAACATGAAAACAAAACATTAAATGAAACTTATGAATTAAAAAGCTTAAATGTGCTAGGCCATACAATATTATATCATTTACTGTTGCATTAACTGTATTTGAACAATATTAGCTCTTCAAAAGAGATCTTTTATCTTAATAACCTCAGTAAATTCAACATAATCATTTTTCAGGGGCACATTTATGATCTGGGCTCAAACAAAATTGGCCAGGCCCCTCGGTACTGGGTTGAAACAGCTTACGCGCTCCCATCATCCCAGCCCACATTGTCCTGTCAGGCTTCTGATTTGGAACTAATGAGCACATGTGCTGCTTCAAAGGGTGGAAAATGAAAGAGTGTGTGGGCTGAAGACAAGCAAAGACTCCTCCACACACACACACACACACACACACACACACACACACACACACACACACACACATACATGCGCGCACGTGCGCACGCACACACACCTACATCTCAGCACATGTACAGTAAATGCTCTTCTAAACTCCTGGTTATCTGTTCAGTTGATGCATCAAACAAAAGCAAAGCCGCTGCTTGACATTCACAGCCGATCGCTGCCTCTGATCCTTGAATGATGCACAATGATAACTGGATCTCACTTTGAGCTCTGATGGGATGTGTGTGTCATGTAACTTCAGGAAATGACAGACATAAAAAAGTGCAAACAAGCCAAAGTGTTTTGCGTGATTGTGTATGTGTGTGTGTCTGGTGTTGGCGGTCGTGTTGTGTTGTGAACCTCACCCTTCAGTCTTGCGAAAGCCGCTGAGCTCCAACACGGTGACATACAGCACCCCCAGAAGGAGCATTAGCGCCATCTTCGGCAGCCAGGATATCCGCAGGAAAAGTGCCAGGGTGAGGGTGCCCACCACACAGGAAAGAAAGGCATAGCGGGCACCATCACAAGGCAGCTCCGCCATGGTGTGGTTGGCGCCGCTGTCCACATCAATGATGACGATGGAGCTGTTGGTGTTGGCACTACCCCACAACCAGGGCATACAGCCCACCTGTCAGAGACAAACAGGAAGATACATGAGCATATAGATGGTAGGATATTAAAGTAGGGAATACCCTTTTTAAACCAAAAGGAAATTACAAGTACAGTCAAAATATGGCGACATTTTTCTCACTGGTCGGCCAGTAAGGTGGCGGATGACATTTTTATTGTTTCCTTTCCCACTTACCACACAGGCCTGGGCCACAGCGTAGATTAAGAGCACTATGAGAATACAGAGAGCAGTGCGAATCTGAATGGTCAGGCACCCTGGAAAACACTGAGAGACAAGACAAGGAAAATATAGATAAAGGTGACAGACAGCATGAGGGAAACACTAAATGAACTTTAAAAAGAAAATAAATATTTACATTGCACATATATATTACTATATATGTTCATACAAGGCAAGATTACAATAGGACAAAGTGTTAATAGCTGTAAGAACAGTATGAATAAAAAAGGCTTGAATGATTGTGCAAACTGATGTGCAGACAGAGAGTGGCAGCATGAGGGAAGTAAGGTGAGTCAAGAACAGAGATAAAAAGAGAGGGAGAACATGAACCTATAAAAGACATAAAGTGTAAAAAAATTTCCAACGCATGTGGTCAGGAGCTTTGAGGACGACCATCAACCTCAACAAAAGCTGAAATTAATAGACCAGCCATCTGAGTTTAAATACCATACTGGGGCTTAGAAAGTAATCTTGAAGCCAATGAATATTGAATTGTTATTACAAGGCTTTATAAAAATACATTTGAATATATGGCTTTGGTCAGCAAAAACATAAAATGAATAAAGTTAAACTTGCCAGCTCTGTCAGTAGTAAAAGTTGATGCAGGGATAAAAAGTGAATGGCATTTACTCAAGGTGAGGATAAGAGTGCATCTTTATTTACCTGTACTCTAGTGATATGCAGGTACATGATACAAGCTACTAGGAAACAGATGCAGAAGACGAGAAGGACTAGTATCACTGTGCCCCTGAGTGGAAAAACAGGAGAGAGGAAGATGGCGGGGTTAGTTAGAAAGTCAAGGATCTGAGTAACTGAAAGAGTCAATTAAAGAGGTAAGTGGAGAGAGCGAAAGCAATAGAGAGAGGAAGGGACAACAATAGAATCAGTTGTACATACTGTGGTATGATGAGAAGATAGACAAGGCCAAACAAGGCAGCTAGGATCAGAGAGAGGACCACTGCGCTGGTGAAGTACTCATCAGGAACCTGGTGGTACTATGTGATGCCAGAGACCAGATAAGAGTGAGCAATGAAACAATACACAACAGTGTTCATTCAGAGGCTTCATCCGAAACATCTCACTGCACAGATACAGCACATGTAGTGTCTGAAGTCCCTCACCCTTTGCTCGCGCTCAGAGCACTTATACATGAGTGTGAGGACGTTGAGGTCTGCCGTGTCTGACTCAGTCTGGCGGGCCTCGATCAACCGACCGATGTAGCGGTTGACCCGGGTTCTGGGGCTGCTCTGGATCAGGTTAGCCTGGTTAGCGTTGGAACGATTCCTCAGCTTCTGTGGAGCCGTCCGCATGGCTCTCCGCTGGTGGGATGAAAGAGCAATTTTCACTGAAAACGTAGAACTTGAAAAACAGTAGTGTGATAAATAGGCTGCCATGCAGCGCACTGTGTTCTCTGCACTACTGGAGTATTATCATATTAGGAACAAGGGTGAATAAGCGTCAACAATAAACACAAACAGCTGATTATACTTTCAAAGTAGGACATCGCCCTCACACTTAACTTCATTACTGAATGCACCCCGCTGTGTCTAAGTGTCTTCAGCAGCCGAAGTGAGCAGTTTTGCAAAACAGTGGGCATTGGAGCAAAGCCAGAGAGTTAACATGGCAGTATAGATGTTTGTGTGTATACAATGTGTGTGTGTGTGTGTGTGTGTGTGTGTGTGTGTGTGTGTGTGTGTGTGTGTGTGTGTGTGTGCAGGAGGGTGTGGGTACATGTAAGTGAGCATGCTGGATGAATTGTGTAGCTCAGCGGCACAGTAGGGAGGCAAAGGGTGAGCAAGGATCACCAGACTGTTCATGAGTTCATGACATGACATGAACATGTACAGCTCACTGACTTCCTTGATTTCTTCCTTTTCTTTACTTTCTTCCTTCCTCCTTTCCCTCCTCCATATGTCCTGCTCTTTTCCCCCTGCTTCCATATATTCATTCTTTCATTTGTCCATGCTTCCTTCCTTCCTCCTTCAGTCCATACTTCTTTATATTCTTACTCCCTTCTTTCCTTCCCTCCTTCAGTATAGTCTTCCTTACCTCCTTCTCTGGTTCTGTATATTCTTCTTTTCTTCCTTCCTTTTTCTCCTTCCTTAACTCCATATATTATTTATTACTTCCTTCCCTTCTTCTGTAAATTTTTCTTTACTACCTTCACTGCTTCTATATATTCTTCTTTATATCCTACCTTTGTTCCCTGCTTCTATATATTCCTCCTTAATTCCTTCTTTCCATTCTTGCTTTAGTCTATTCTTCTTTACTGCCTTCTTCACTTCCCTGCTCCATCTTTTCTTCCTCACTTCTTTGCCTGTTTCGGTTTCCTCTTCCCTCCTTCCATCCAGACTTTCTTCCTTCTCTTTCTCCCCATTTCCATCCTTTATTTCGCTGTGCCTCCCTCACATTCTGGTTTCGTGTTATTCATAAGGCAGTAACACAGTGGCCTGCAGATAATGACTTCTCCCTGTGTTCTATATTGTGGTCAACGTAGCACAGGACACATCACGCAGACGATATGTCTGCTGCACCAAAAATCCTATTCATTCATCCTCTGTCCCTCATATTGCTCCCCAGTCGTGCCTTGAATGCATATGTCATTTCACACAGCTGAAGAGTTTGTGGTCTGAATGTGAAATTACCATTCAGTGGAAGGTGTATGCATGACTTAACCTGTCACCCCTTTTTCCTTTTTCCATTTTTCTGTTTTATACTAATCTGCCTTCTGTCTATGCTGTGAGGATGTTGTCATTACTGGTAATGCAGGTATAAGTGGAGACACAAACATGTAGTGTGAGGGAAAGATCTACTGGATGCAGCAACTGAGGGCAACATAATAAAAGCTGGAAGATGATGCTAAATTAAGTTTTCAAAATTTCAACCAATCAGCTCTTGACATACATGTAACACACTCTTGATCTATTCAAAACTGGGTGTGCCTCACACAGACACAGACAGAGACACACACACAGACACAGACACACACACAGACACACACACACACACACACACACACACAGAGACACTCACACAGACACAGACACACACACAGACACACACACACACACACACACACACACTGTATTACTATACCTGTGAGGACATTGTTTTTGACATAAATCAATTCCCCAGATGTTTGCCCTGACCTTCACCATATACATGTCTTACCAACCCTGATCTTAGTCTTAACTCTCATATAAGTGATTAACATATGTGAAGATGTGAGCCTGTTTTCATGTCCCCACAATGTAATGAATACACACACATGCAGACACACACACACACACACACACACACACACACACACACACACACACACACACACACACACACAGACGTACACAAAACTGCAAATCTGGATTAAAACAGCTGGTGCAAGAACTGTACAGATGCCAGGCCACAGGATTTCTTTCCAGGCACACAAGGTCAAATAAGCTCTTTGACATTTAGCCAGATTGCCGGAGTCGCTGACAGTATATGCGAAGGGAATGGTATGTTGGTCTCTGGCAGGAGAAACATGCTGAGGTCATTATAGCTGATAGGATCGTGCACTCCGAACACATCTCACCATCTTCCATACCTTCTTATGATGTAGTCTACATCCTGTGAAAGCCATATATTTATTTACTGACAGTTGCAAAACAAGTTTTTGAATTACTGGGAATCCTGAATTGTGTTCTCCTAAACTGTGGTTAGCTAATACAGCTAATTCATAACACATAGATAAACAATATCTTATGTAACACATAACATGCAAAAACACACTTAAGATGGCTGTACTGTTTCTGCTAGGAAGAGGCATAACAGCTATGGACAGAGGAGCTTTTCTTGCACAGCCTAATATCTACTGTATGTCCACAAGTTCATATTAAGAAAGCCACTGAACCAGACCAGGACAACACATTATTACTCCTCGAATGTTTGCCAAAGATGCCTTGGATGTTCTCAGTTGAAACAATGTTCTGTGGAGCTTAAGCTCATGTCTTAAGCTCATAAAAATTTGCATTGTGGAACGGTCGAGTCAGAGTCCTGATGTTAAGCTCACTGACATGTTGTGGCATGACCTGAAGTCAAGGCATCTAAAGATAAATAAAATAATAACTGCCGTACATTTCTACAGAAAGCATTTACCTGAAAGATATTGTTGTAATTTCACCACTAATGTCCATCTTACTTCTACTGTGATGCTTATAGAATACCCTGAATAAACACAATAAATATTTTGTTTTGGTTTAAATAAAGGGATCAGGCCACATTTAGGAGCATACAGAAATCCAGGTAATTCAAACAAACCTTTACTATGTATTGTCCACTATTGTAGGAAACTCTAGACATTCAGACTGTATATTTTCTTTAGTTACTACACAGCACGAACAAACACAGAAAAGTCAACACAGACACTTAGAGTTTATACCTTATCCCCGTCCTCGCAGTTCATGACATTGGAGAAGGGAATCTCAGCCTTGAACATCTTCCTGCAGTGCATAAGTTGCACTAGTAAGTAGCACACAGTTTTGAACTTCATCTTTTTGGCGGGCTTTATATCCGAAAGAATCAGTCCTGGGAATATCTGTCACCAGATAAGAAATGGGAACAAGGATTAAGTCATGATATCCCACACAGTAATATATATATTATGTAAGGGTCTATTACTCATGCACAGGCACTGGACAGTATGCATGTGCACTCATGCTCATGCACACACACGCATGCAATCATTATTATCAGGTTCAGGAATTTAAATAGAAAGTGTTACTGTTCTGCTGTCCTTGTTTCTCTTTCATAAAACTCTTTTGGAAAACGTGATGAAGATCTAGCATATGATAAAGGGTTTCAGGAAATGTATGTGTGTCATTTGTAGTAACGTGTGTTTTGTTTGATACACAAAGTTGAGAGTGTGTCCCTAAGCAGCAGCAATTAAAGACACTATAGAAGAGAGAGTAGCAGCCTATCCAACACAGCTTAGTCAGGGCACATCTTTCTCTGAGCCATGCCTTTGATGAAGTCTAACCAGCAGCTCTATTAAGAGGATTAGCAAAGTCTCCCACATATCAAAGAAAAATACACGCAACTGGGATGTTACAGGTTCACATAAGGACCGCATGTAACCTATGTGCAACCCTTATCTTTCATAACATGAAACCTGCTGCAAGAAATAATGATGAGAGGAGAGGTAGAAGAGAGGGAGAGGAGAGGAGAGGAGAGGAGAGGAGGAGAAGGAGAAGGAGAAGGAGGAGGAAGAGGAGGCCTGACAGATAGAGAGACAAGACTGAAATTCCCTCTCCAGCTGCTTGTTGCACATCTGTTGTGCGTGTTTATGTGTATGCACTGACACACACACACATATCTCTGTAAGTTTGTCGAACAGTGCAGATTTGAGATGATAGATGCCACAGGCTGTTTTTTTTTTTCTTCCTCTCTCTTTATTGCCCAGTCCAATCCATTACAGGCTGGAAGTGAGATTAGCTCAACAACAAATGTGTGAGAGCTCCATCATACGATGCTGGATCCTGTAGTCACACTATATTTCTATTTGAAGGATGGTTTTATTGTAGATATTGGTACAGAGGTAAAGACAGGTCAAGATAAGCCTGCTTTGTCAACCTAGCCTACTCTGATTTACCACATGGGTCCATTAATATGGATTAGCATACGACCTGCAGAAGCTTTGCTAATGTGTACAGTACACTGTCTGGGGTATTAAAGGGTTCGGCTTAGTGCAAGGACTAATAGGAAGTCTCATCTTAACATACATCTGACTCACAGCTATTGGTGTCATCTTAATCATTTTCCTTATAGGAATACATGCAGTATCTGGAATATATGTTCCTCAGTACAGAATTACAATACGATACCTTCCGTCGGTGAGATGGCACTATAAAGAAGGTTTCAATTTCATGTTTTTGGAGGAAGGCGTTCCTTTCATGACCGTTTCCAGGCTCCACCTCATAGTCTCCATTTAGGCACTCCAGTGTAGATCTGGTGATGTGGACTTTCCTGTGGCACAGACAGGGCAGGCATAACACACAACACAACTAGTCTCATAGCCAGTGCAGCTGCAGGTGCATTTGGCACAAACAGTTCTGGGCAGCTCATTGGCAGAAGATTCAAGTGTTACAGAAGACAAGGGCTGAAATCCTGCTCATGTGGGTATTTTTACAAATATGAGAATATGTAAAGATTAAGTATTATTTTCAGTAATTCCATTTAAACTGACATGGAAAGGGTCATCTGGCTTATTGTCAGTTCTGACAAATTTTATTTTTCTTTAAACAAGTAAAAATTGGACTGTATGGTTGAGGCGAGTGCACTTGTTTCCACTGCAGTTTGCCTTGTTTAATGACAGTTAGCAGTATTTAAACCACTTGCATCAAGAAGGCAAGGCAAGGAGGCTATTGAGTCCAAAAAAAGCCTCACTTTACTGCAAAATAAGATTTGAAGAGACAATATTATATCACATGATTTGATTGTTCCATTGATTCTGTGTGATTTTAAATTGGTGATAATTTTTTTTACTGGCAAGACTACCAATCACTTATCCGGAAGCTAGTGGGCATCCAAATAAATAAATAATAAATAATGAAAAAATAAATAAATAAAGAATAAAAGTAGATACGGTATATTTGCAGGGCACCAGAGTCAAAGAAAACTTTTGTCCATAGCTGATGAGGCTCATGTTCATACAAAATGTTTAGTACTGACCCAGGTAGTCCTCCAGCCTCCATCACATTGGCCAGGGTCACATCATTGGACCAAACATCATATTGCCATTTCCTGAGGCCCAGCACTCCACAGAGCACCCGACCTGTATGCAAGCCCACGCGCATGTTTAGGTTGACTTCTGTGGCCTCTGCTACTGACCTGCAGGGGCAGAACATGGGTGTTGGAGTGAGGTCATATCTATATCTATATCTATATCTATATCAGATTTACTTTAATCGTTTGCATTTACATACACCAGACAAGCAAAATAAAGCGCAATAGTCAATAAATAAATAATAACTGGAATAAATATGGTTGATAAAAAGGTAATGTACAATAAAATATCTATATATCTATATCTATAGCAAGCACAAATATGAACAAAAAACACAATATGACATTAACAAAGACTAATAAAGACATATACTACTAATAAATTTGAAAAAGTACACCCACAGATAAACATTACATCAGAAACTCCTATTATCATTGTATAATCTTCATGTACTGATTCAGAATCATGTAAAATCTGTGCCTACGAGCACTCTTTGTAAATAGATGTGGCAATCTGTCAGGAAGTGGACAGGGAACACACGCTGTTCAAAAATACTCTAACATACCAAAATAGACTAAAGAACAAAACAGACTGCCAAGCCGATTATTTTTATTTAATCAGTGTTGAGGAAAAAAATCAAATCTTAATTAACAGGCTTCCAGTCGAGTTGTGAAAGTATCTGATTCAGTCATCTGCTGCATCTCATTCTCTCACTGTCTTTTCATCCTTTTTCCAAACTATGCAGGGTATGCAAGGGAAATAAGCACCTTTTTTATCCATTAAAGTGTTTTTCTCTCAGCCAACTGTAGCTCTGCTCCCTCAAATGTTCAGTGTTAGAATTCACTCACAGCACACATGGCTAGTCAGGCTGCAGTTTGCCCTACTTGAAGGAAATCTCTCATCATGGACTCAGTTAAACACTGGGAATTGAATAAAATAAAAGATTACAGTCTCTTCCAGCCTCTACAGTGTCGGTTTGGAAGCACATTCTATTAGACACATAGTGATGATTTCATTCGTTTACATGTAGAAAAATGGATGTATTTTCAGTACATCAACAAATGTGTCCACTCACGTTATGGTATCAATCATGTCCAGACCCATCTCTACACAGCAGTGGGCGTGGTCAGTCTTGGGTTGGGTCAGTCCAGACACACAGTAGTAGCAATCCCCCAGGATCTTAATCCTGCGACAGTGGTTCTCCTGTCAATCAAAAAGATAGGAGAGGAGAGAGAAAAAAGTGATTCCATGTCTTCCTACATGAATGATGAGCCAATATGAGCCAGTCAGTAATAATATCCATCTTTATCTCCTAATTTCATCAAACACAAACTGGTGATATAGTAGTGATGCCCTCTTAAGTATGAAAAATGAAAGCTTAGTCATCATGGCGAGCTAAGTAATTGTTCAAAACATCACAACAGGGTATAAAAATGCAGCATTCCTCCATTTTAATCAAAAAGTCGCAAAAGAGGTGCCTGAGACCGGTGGTGCTGGAGTCAGAAATTCTTACATTTAATTATAGTTTATCCATTACACTGATCCATATCCATCAGTGTAATTTGTAAGTCTAGCTTCAAGCTATCCATTGCTGCACTACCCAAGGTCGATTGGGTTCATGGTGAAGGAGAGATGGCTTTTTAAACTTAGAAAGTTTTTCCTTAAAACTTTCATCATAACACTGTAGTGTGCAGGACATATATTTTGACTTTCAATAACAGGATTCCTATCAGGACAGTCAATATAATACCTTGGAATACAGTGGGTTTCTAATCCATCTGGGCTCTTTGAGACATCAAAAATGGCAAAGGCACAGAGGCAGATCCATTGTCGTAGTAGTGCACGTGTCATATAAAGCTAAAACCCTCTACTATAAAAACCATAATTCAACTCAATGATTCCCTGGTTAAGCCAGATGAATACAACTGTCCCTGTTTATATGTGTAACAGCCATGTCAAATGAGATCTGGTCCACACTTGTATTTTCACAACAACATTTTCCAGTCTTTATGTTAAGATAAGCTCAGCGGGTGCTGGCTGTAGCTTCATATTTGGTGTACAGACATCATCTAACTCTCTGCAAGAAAGTGGAAACATCGAACTGTTGCTTTAAATCTCTGTCTACCCTTCTCAGAGTGAGGGTATCACAACCGTGCAAATGTTGTCAGAAATGGCAAAGTACTCATAGATGGATGTCCCTGGATCAAATTTGTGTTTTATACGAGCCTGGTTTTCTTGACAGCATAAACATAAGAAAATGCCAATGACATCACCTGCTGTGTGGCCATATACACTGTTGCCCATAAAGTTGGAATCATTTTGTTTTCAGACACAATCCTCTGTTTCTTCCTATTTAAATGTGTCAGTAATAACTTTTGACCAGGTGCAATAATTACATTATGTGTCCCAATTACCCAGGTGAAATGAAATAAATCACATTGTCACAATCATTTAATGGAAAGAGGTAAAAAAATATTTTATTCCAATTTTATGAGCAACAGTACAGTTCAAAGCAGACAGATGGAGGCAATAGAAAGTTGGCTTTTTATCACTGCTGCCACATGGACGTACCCAACCATATCTATAAAGGTTTCCGGCCGTGCATCAGTGAAGGATAAACTAAGAGTGACTCCATGTAGAGGAGATGCCTACGTGGCCAAATAAATCACTAAAGGTACAAATCAGCTGCGGATCTGCACGCGGACGGATATTCACATTGCATGTTCCTTATCCCATGCAAACTCTTAAGATTCTGAACTTACACCAACATTGAAATGGTTCCCACAATGCAACGCTAAATCAGCGGGTCAATCTCACTTTGGGGAATAAGGTGAGTCACTCTCTCACTTTTTAGGGACAATAAGCAGTGGCATGAAAAGGCGGCTTACAAATAGGCTATAACCCATTATTAGAGGATATGAGCAACAGACATTCATTTTACCAGGGAGACCGGGTTACCGTGGACGCCTTCTCATAACCCTTTATTGTTTCCATGGAGGTAATGGGATCGCTGCCCATGCGTGTGAAGAGCACAAAAGACTCATAATTATGCACATCGGTGGGCACAAGACAAGACGGATGCTCTATTTTTAACAAGCGAGCCATGTGAGTTTCAGAAAACAGTGAAAGCTTCGGGCTTGTCAGCTGGTGGCAAACTATCCGCTACAACTATCGTGTAGCTTTACATGCTGTGGTCATGCTTTCTGAGTGCTCAGTGACATGGAGACACGTGTGCTGTTCATGTAAAATGTATTCTTAGGCACAAAGGTGCAAAGGGAAGAGCACTACCAGTACTAGCAGTTTGGCAAAGACTGATGTTTTCTGCTAAAATATTGTCCTGAATATTGAATTCAAATTTGAAATAGTAACTATTGATCTCAGATGAGATACAATAATTATGTGTAATATCATGATTACCTATTTCATATCAACTTATGCTGTTTTAACACAACTTTTAATATATTTATAATGCAAAAATATTCATACTTAGAAAATAAATGTCTATATCTCACATACATTAAGGCTACTTAGTTTGCTTTGCAATATGAGGAAACTGCACTATTGGACCTGGCACATATGTCTTATGTATCTTGTGCTGCTAATTTCCCTTTTGGGGATCAAAAAAAGTGTTTTTTAATGTTTTCATAAAATAAAACATTTAAAACTGACTTCATGGTCAATGGAATGAGCCCTGCTAAAATTAACAACAAAATATCTTTGCGACAAAGTCGTTGTTTTTTTCTGTAAGTGAACACTGAAACACTGGAAATATGGAGCTTCACTCTGAACAGGTCTCAAATTTGGTATCAGGTGAGCTGGATCTGAATATATTCACTTATGCAGCAGCTATTTAAATTCTTTGTGATGACACTTAACTGCTGTCCTCTACAAGTGTCATTTTCACTTGATAATAAAAAACTTTTCTTTATTGTAACATAAAGGTCTCTTTGTGGTAACTCGGGTCATAGTGGCGCAGTAACAGATGGTGCTACCAACATTGGCTGAAGCTACAGGAAGCAGGGAAAGCCCTGGTACTTACAGAGTCTCCTACTCTGTACTTTTCCTGTGCTAATCTGCACTGCGAGGGCTTAGGAGCTGATTCAGACCCAAGCAGGATTACCACTGTCATGTGACTGATGCATTGTGGGCAATCTGGGTGGTCAGAAAAGATGGGTACTGTCTGTTAGGGACTATGAAGCAGACCTATTTCAATTTCCATCAGAAATGAAGAGCATTGTTTTGGATAATTTATGTCATGTATTCAGTGAGATCACCATATATATATATATATATATATGTGTGTGTGTGTGTGTGTGTGTGTGTGTGTGTGTGTATATATTGAGAGCAGAACCATCCAAAGTGTGCTGTAGTTGTATTACCAGGCACCTTACATACAGTAATGTGCTGCATATGCTCGCAGGGATGCAAATTAGCAGACACTTGAGTGCACACAGACAAACAGAGGAAGACAAAAAGGGCGAGACAGAGACAAATACAGGGAAGGGGGAACATTTGGTAAATGATTATGAAGGAAAAAATGAGCCAGCTGAGTGTAGCAGTTAATTTCCTACAAGTCTCCAAAGGAGAGAGCAGCAGTGTTTGATGCACAGACAAAGATCAGCGCTGTGTACACATTATTGATGGGGCTAAAGATTAGGGCCCCCACTCCTGTAACTTTGGGAAGCTGAAAGGACAAAAGACAGAATGTGTGTTTGCCACTGTCTGTCTCTGAACCTGCGCTCTGTCGGCTTGAAAACTGTAGAGCAGCAGCTGAGAATGACTTTTTCTTAATTCTAATTAAACACTGTTTTATGCATTTTGTATCAGGCTATTACATATATTCGACAAAAACTAACATTTTTCCAATCTGCCTTGGCCTGTTGAAGGATTTCACGTCAACATTTCATCAATGTAGGCAGACAGTGATTCATTGCAATGGACCTCTGTTGGGCAAAATCTTTAAGAGTGCCACAATAGTTCCCTCAACACCCCCCTCCTCTGCACTGACTTCTTCCTCTCTCTGCCTGCATGTAAGCGAGCACGCGGTGACTAGGCATTTCCCTTTTTGTCAGCAACTCTCTTATTGAATTAATGTACAATCATTTATGTGCAGCAACAAATTAATAACATATCAACACTTCCTCCACCCACCTCAACCTGGTGGGCAGGAGTGAGCGGGTGTTGGAAATCTGTGAAGTAAATCTATTAATGTAGATATATTTAACAGCTATGACAAATAACAAATGCTCAGTGGCATGTTTTATTTTCATGGATGCAACTGGTTTCTGAACATTTGATCGGAACAGGAAATGGTGTAAAAAAAAAAAAAAAGTGAAATAAATTTGGGCAGCTTTTAACACACTTTTGGACACACAAGTAGCCTGCAGTATATGGGTGTGAGAAATAGCGCAAACACACACCCACTGTCTTTTTCTCTGTCTTCTAACATAATTAGTAGTGAGTGATTGTGATACAGTAGATATGACAATGTAACACAATGAAGTGAAAGAATAAGTTCTGAATTTGTGAGGCTCACTGTCATAATATTAATAAACACCTTCCTCTGAGCACTGTAAATAAATGTAGACGCATAGATGCAGCCTTTCCATTAAATCAGTATCTAACTGAGCAAATTCTTATGAACTGTATTGGAGACACCCCCCCCCCCCCCCCCCCCCTCTCTAAATTATTGGTGTGTGCTTGGAGACTATAAACAGAAAAGGCAAACGTTATGAACTGGGGTTGTGTAGTTTAAAAGACCAGTTCTCTTACCAGTACAGACAGGGTCTAACAAAAGATGCTAGAGATGCATTATGGGAAGGGTAGCATCCAGTCAGGATATCTTATTATATCTATTAGATATCTTAACTCCATGTAAGACCCCCAGGATTGTGGAAGGACACATTACTTTACGGTATGTTCACTGCAATAGCAACTATCACCATGGTTTTTTTTGGGGGGTTTTTTGTTTTGTTTGTTTTGTTTTAATTTAGATTTTTTTCAAGCTGGGTTGTTTGCTTTGGGCTTTGCTCCAGTCCACAGTTTTAGCACACAGGCAATCTGAGGGAAGCTGAAGGACTTGACAGTGATCCCTGCACCTGTTCATGAGACAAACCCAAACAGGGTTATTTGAGTTGTGCTTAAATCCAGACTTTAGTTTCTGGCAGGCAGCTGTCACAGTGTGGGCACTGAACAGTCTTTTCGCTTAGTCTAAAAATAATATAGTTTTTGTTGCTAGCATCTTAACCAGTGGTACTACTTTTGTGCTCTGTTTTTCTTGGCATAAGATTTTGTATTATGTAAACCCGCAGATGTACAAATGATCTATAAGGCCGCTTGAACAGGTTTTTCAAAGTTAACTTCTTTTTTTTCCACTTTCCTTGGGAACATAAATGTTTGTAGTTGTACTGTTTTGGGAACCTTTGAAAGAACTAGTTTCCTCAACAAACAGACATCTAAAAAAAATTGCATCTCAGGTTATGACTAGATGAGTATTTGATTTGTTAGTTCTTCCACTTAGATTAGATTAGAAAGTGCTCATTGTCCTCGAGGGGCAATTTGGTTTGCTACAGCAGTAAACACAATCAATACACATCATAAAATGAAATAATACAATAAATAGAGACATAAATCGATACAAAATGCAGTAGCTGGATGTAAATACATCTTGTTTAAAACCTTAACAGCTAATGGGACAAATGACCTCAAATATCTATTTGATTTGATCCTCTTATGGAAAGTATATCTCCTCCCTGATGACAGGAGTCAAAACTCTGCATGGATGATGAGGGTCTGCCAAAATGACCTTTGCCCTCCGAGTGGCTCTTACTTGATAAACAGGGCCAAGATCATTCAAGTTAGTGCCAATGATCCTTTTGATTTTTTGTTTCGTCATGCTGAGGTTAATGAACCAACAGAAAGTCATTGCAGAAGTTAAACTTGACTGTACAAAACTTCAAGAGTGATCTGTCAACACTGAAACTCCTCAACTTTCTCAAGAACAGTCTGCTATTAGCCCTTCTGGTTTTGAAGTTGGTGTTGGCTCAGCCGTTATTTTATCGGGGCGCCTCGGTGGCTCACCTGGTAGAGCGCGCACCACATGGGCTTAGTCCCAACCGCAGTGGCCATGGGTTTGAATCCAACTCGTGGCCCTTTGCTTCATGTCATGCCCTCTCTCTCTTGTTGACTTTCCTGTCTGTCTCTAACTTCAATATCCAAATAAAGGCAAGAATGCCAAAAAAAAAAACTTTAAAAAAAGTTATTTTATCATCCGGAATGGTCCCCAAGTTCATATACTGGCAATTAACGGCGTGCTTACAGTATAATAAAATAATAATTCTGACAATTGAATGTCAGATAATGCTCCTTGGGTGAACTGTTATTCTCTTAAAAAATAGTGGAAAAATGACTCAAGGATAAATATGGCAATGAATTATCAAAACTTCAGCGTGCATTCATGCGCTGCACATGCGCTGCAGGTTGTGCTCTCGCAGTCATATATGAGTGAATGAAAAGGAAACTCTGACTTGTCAAGGAAGTCAGAGACAGTAGATAGATACATCATTGAGCCATCCTAAAAATGGAAACATGAGAGAGGAAGAGAGTGCAGAGAACCACGGGGCATAAAAGACACAGTTGAGGGAAGTAGGCTGCTGCATGTCAATCAAAAAGCTGAGAGACAAGGAGCGGAGGAGTCTGAAAGCTGTGATGCAGGGAGGTGTTGCGAGAGGAGAGAAGAGAGAGACAAGAATGAAAAGCTTTGTGAATCTCTGCCATGGAAACAGCAATGACACACACTCACACACATGCGCGCGCGCATACATACATGCATACACACACTAAAGTACATCCAGTCCAGAGCTATTAATGTTATATAGCATCACAACAACCATCAGAGACCCTCTCATAACAGGATCTGTTGTTTCCGGATGCGGACAGACTGTTGGAAACTCAGCCAGGGAGAGGAAGTGTTTACAGAGTGAGGGGGCCAGTTGGTGTGTCAGTTTACATTCTGGTTATCATCCTCTTTAAAATGCATCTCCCTCCTCTATTGCTTTCCCTCAAAAAAACTCGGTCACTTCAGCCATGAATAGAATAACCACTGAGCCTGCTCTGTATGTCAGCCCAGTGTTATATTTTCAGTGTTTCAGCTGAGACCAAGCTCGGGTTGCGATAAGGTTTCCAAGCTTTCCTGAAATGTTTGCGGCCCTTGTCCTCAGTCTCAGCGGTGGTCGGCAGATTCTCAGCCCGATGGCGAAAAGTTATAATTACTCCCAGTTTGTGTTCTTGTGGGTGGTGGGGATCAAACAGCAAATACTGATCAGCGTGAGTGGGTTTCCTGTAAACTTCAATTTCCAAGCTACCCCCCTCCCAGCTTAATACTCCACAGTCCACAGAAGACAAGACTACTGTTTTCTGTGATTTCTAATGTAAATTTGCCGCTGCCATCCACTGAGTAGCTGCCTGAAACCAACAGCTAGATACAATGAAACAGTTCAGAAGTTCTCCTTTCCACCGCCTCCCAGTGGCGCCAGCAGCCGTAATTCTGTTAGCACTGTGCGTACATTTTTTTTAAATGATTTTAATTGTTTGTTTGTTTTTAACATCTTGAAAATAATATGGTGGCAACAGGAGATCCTGTCTTATTTCTTGGCAGCATCCACTCATGAGTCTAGATTCAAGAGGAGAGCGGGAGATAAAGGAAGAGTTTGGTGCTTTGATGCCCAGTGTTGACACTGCAGATGTGGAGCATGGTCTTTGAAATGCATGTGGTAAGCTAATCAGAGTTAGGGTTAGGCGTATTTTAGGTGCTAAAAAAAACACAAATCAACATCTCTCTCTCTCTCTCTCTGTCTCTCTCCATCCCGATAGCTCGCCCGTTTGATGAGTAGACATATGTGCGTGTGTGGGAAGCCTAAATGTAGCAGACAGGCGGTTCTTGTGCGTACTATGAAATATAGTCCTGCCAGCGCCACTGCTGCCTCCATATTGATATTTGCGACAATGGCAGCCAGTAGGAAATTGGCAAATTCTTGGGTTGATCAGGGAACATCCCTGACACTGTACCCCAGGACCCCACGTGAAGAAGAACCCACAGAGAAGTGTTTTAGCTCATTGTTTTGGTTTGCTTTTGGTTCTATAGCCCACAAATTTTGTGTTTTATATCAGCCTCAGAGCTTTCATCTTGTAGGCATAAAAAAAAGAAAAAAAGCTTTGCTTGGTGGAGACCAAACCAGCGCTAGGAGCTTACATTCCACAGTGGGCCAAAAACACACCTCCACATAAATGTCACTTGGGTGCTAACACATAGATGATGACAAAAGTTCTATATATATATATAAATTTGTAATAGTTAACATTAATTTGAAATTCTCATTAGCACTTGTCTCTGACACAGGATGTGTGGACAGAAATACCACATTCCTTTGTGACCATTAAAGATGACTGATATGGATATCAGGTTGAACAGTGGCCCACTGTTTGTAAATGCTCAAACACAAAAACATCAGTGACTGTCTAAGATTACATTTGGTGATTATGTATGAAATTCAGAAACTGGTGTGACTCTGTTAGCTACTTGAGGATAAAAGGAGGAGGAGAGGAGAGGAGAGGAGAGGAGATAGGAGAGGAGATATGAGAGGAGAGGAGAGGAGAGGAGAGGAGAGGAAACTTGGTCTACTACATCAGCAGCACTTTAGGAGAACACTGCGTTCCTGGCCCACTTCCCATGCAGCTTGACAAGTCCAAAGAGTGGACAGGTGGTGTGGGGATGGTGCTGGAATGGTATTATGAGATGATAACCAGTGGCCATGTGGCATCGCCCGCTCCTCGGATGGAACGAGAAGAGTCTGCGTGCCCACAGTGACCACAACTATGAGTCACTGGCACTGCCACTTCCTGCCAAAGTGGATCAGAATGAGTGGGGCTTTGGGTCAGGGCAAGGCTAGAACATTTGATGACAAGTTTCATGGCTGGGGACAGCCTTTCAGTGTAATATGAGGCTCCCAGCCAGCAGCAAAGCGGAGATCAGACCAATCTATTCAGTTGTAACTCAAAGAATGAGACAGCTCAAATCACAACAGCAAGAAAATTGACGTAGCTCAAGACAGAGTCTCTTCTAGCCAAACGACTTTGGGAGATGAAAGTGAAACTGTATCATCCAAAGCTAAATTAAATAAAGCAACTTTGAAATTAAAGGGAAAAAACCTTGAATTAAAGTGCATTGACTTGTTGCAATGACTTGACTTATAAGTGAGTGAGTGTGTGTGTGTGTGTGTGTGTGTGTGTGTGTGTGTGTGTGTGTGTGTGTGTGTGTGTGTGTGTGTATTGTAAGGCATGGAATCATCGTAAAATGCAACTTTCCATAAGATAAAGACGGACTGTGGCTGACATACTAAACTGCAACAGCCAGGTAAAGCAACTGATCCACCTTTAATTGGAAAGGCAATGACGATTATTTGACAATAACAAGTCAAATGAGAAGCACTCTCTTTTTTAGCCAGTTCTAATTTTGTGCAGTGTAAACAAACAAGTTAAAAATAGAAGCTCTTAACACAGCCAAGTAAAACCTTCTATGAAAGCAAAAAAGGGTTAGTTGTAATCCTATGGATTAATGGATTTGACAAGGGCATGTGCCTAGTGTAAGTAATAGAGGCCAGATTACATGTAGATAAGGCTGTGGCAGGGTGATCTGCGGGGGCTCAGGACCTTCTCACCAAACAAATATACTGCATGCGTCAGCCAAACTCACACCACAGGAGAAGGAAGAATACTTTTTTTTTTTTTGTAAACATTGTGTTTATTCTGATCCATAAGACTTATAGTAAAAGCTCCTGAAGAAGATTTTTTGTAACACCAGTACTGACAACGTCATATTTCAAAGCGACTAGTTTAACTGCAGCGGTCAAACTCGCAGCAAAAGTTGAGTGGATTTCCGGCATGGAAAATCAAGAAAGAGTGAAATATTGACAGATGGGGAAGCTGAAATCTTTTCCACATGCCAACCAAGTGTGATTGGGACGAGTGCAACTCAGTGGTCGCTTTCATTCAGTTCATTCACACAACCAGAGTGGTGGCGAGGTTTAGCCCTGGGTAAATCTGGCCTAGATTAAAAAGGTCTGTCAACTCTTCCTCAAATGAAGCGGCGGATAATCATATTAAGCATCATATGGGCTTCCAGTATTCACTGTGACATCATGCTAAGCTGGTACAACAGTGGCATGTGCCAGCAGCCTGTGGCCAAAGCAGGACACACACACACACACACACACACACACACACACACACACACACACACACACACACACACACACACAGCCTTGCGGTGTCAAGGTTTGTGTACACACAGGGAAAATGAGCAGCTTTTTATGCCAACAATGACTGTAATTGAGGGATATTTGTTCAAGAAAGGGAAGCAGACTCACCGTGGCAAGCTCATCAAACTTTCCAAAAAGCTCATTTAGTAGTTTAACCAGCTCCTGGGCTGTACACTGGGAGGCCAGGCTGGTGAAACCAACTATATCTGCAAACAGGATGCTGTAACAGAGAGAGAAAAGACGCCATTGAGTCAATGCAGGTTATTTATAGCAGCATGTTATACTGTATCAACGAAACAAGATTATTGGGTGCCTGATCATATTAGCTTTCAGGAATTTGTTTAAAATGGTATTTAGGAAGCACCGAGCCAAAGTCAATTCATACATTCTCGTTGGATAATGTGTTTGCGGCGAACTAATCAAACATTCAAATTAATGACCTGCAGCAGGAAAAAAAAAAAAATAAAACAGAGAGAGAGAAAGAGAGAGAGAGAGAGAGAGAGAGTCTGTTCCATTCTCTAACTGACTGGCAGCACAGTCAAGCAGAGCGACTCAAAATAGAAGCACAGAGCATTCTCACGGGGATCAAGGTGGAGACATGTCCTGTTAGGGAGCTGGAGAAGAGCCATTCTAGGATATAATGCAACCATCAAGCTGCTGTCACTATCTCCAAGTGAACTTGTATTCCCTCCAGAAAGTTGGTATGCCCTATACGACTGGTAGTGCTTGAGGTATTAAAGTTGAACTTATAAGTAATTCAACGTTTGTATCATTGCTGTTTGTTTTGACATTTTCACTCATGCGTTCAAAATTTGAATTAGCAAGAAGAAGAAATTGAACTTTTATTCATTTTTCTACCTAGAATCTTTGGTCCTGACAGATTGTAATTTGGTATCTGTTCCAGCAGCGACACGGGCAGTTAACCTGCTGTGAGTTTGAGGATGAATGAGAGTGTAACATATGGAGAAGTGAGGTTACAGGACTACCCGTTACCCATAGCTGTAGTTTTCGCAGTCTTATTATTATTGGCCGCCGCTACCACAGGACCATGAAATAAACCATGAAAGAGAGACAGCTAACACTAACAAAAACAGCACAAGGCGTCAGATGTCTTTAATCAAAAAATTTAAAATGGGGAAACACTGTCTCGTATCAACATTCGTAGACTGCAGGGATATGGCGCGCTCCAGTCGCTAGTACAACACAGAAATTTCAACGCTGGCCTTCAAATGTCAGTTCACCATTGCCCCAGAGGTCTGACTCCGAGACACTGTTTCCACAAATATGTCCACAAAAATGTAAAATTCTGCGCAGCTGTCGTTTCATTTTACACAAAGAGTGTGAACATCTCAAACATTGGCTCAACTTCAATCTTTGCATTAAAGAGTTGGCAAACATTATTTCCACTTTTTATATACCTGAAGCATGTGATTTGTGCTTACTCATCATGTTTCATTATAGCTTGACAATGCACCCCGGGAGGAAAGGTTACTGGTGTTGAAAATTCTTAATATGGTCCTCGTTCCCCTGGGAGACCGACTCATTATCAATCTGCATCAGAGCAGAACAGCAACTTTTCCTGTGAAGGATTTGCCCTGAGTGCTGTGTGCCAACAGAGGGTGTGAAGGGGATTACTCATCAAACTCTGACTGTCCTGAACAACTTGAATGTCTGCGGCTCTCGCACTGACGGCAGACTGCCGTCTTCATGTGGGCTGGAGTTTTCACAATGTGACAGAGTGCTGGATCTCTAAGGGGGAGCTGCTAAATGTCATTTTGTTGTCTCACAGATGTCACCGTAATGAGCGGCGATGGATTCAAATTGTGTGAATGTTTTAATTGGCAACCATCTGTGGGTGACAAATATTTGGAACGTTAAATACTGTGTTAGTGTAAACACTTAAAGTTGAATTCGCTAAAACTCTGAAAAAGGCTGCACTTGATGCAATAATATATTTCAGATCCGTGGGCAAAAATTAAACACGTAATCACAGCATGGATACATTTGAAGAATCTTTCATTTGTGCAGTGAATTACCCAACAATAGAGCAAAGAGCTGGATAAACAACCAATTGATTTTGACTGATCAGCCTACACAACACATGCCCAGTTATTTATCCCTCAAACTTACAAAACAAATTCAGTTTCATGACTTGCTCTGGACTCGAAACAGTTTCTGTTTTTTCTTGTAAATTGTTTTGAATTAACCACCTTTCATCAAACCTAAACTGGACTGAAATGTAAAATGAATCATCACATCACTGTCCCACTGATTTGAACTACCACTACTTTTATTTTTGTCAGAATCCCAGTCTTTAATTCATTCAGCTTCTCACAAGAAACCAGTTTTCTTTATTGCGAATACAAATGTCATACTTAACAGAGCAGAGCAGCTGAGTGAAGAGAGGAAGGCTGCAAGCTACGCTATGAAATCATGTTGTTAGATTTGAAGCTGATCACTCATTGACTCGTATCTTTATATAGACAGGTGGCTATTATCCATAGCGGACTAATTTTCCTTACGACTAACAATGCAGATTATCAGATTCTGACTTTTTTTTTTTTTTTTTTTTTTTTTAGCAGGAACATCCCCCAGGCCCTCAAAGAAGGCCTTGAGGTCAAGCATACACAAACACAATCTCTGTATAGAAAATAACACAAATAATAATATACTAATAAATAATAATAAATTATAATGTATAAATAAATATACCAATTATATAGAAAATACAACAGGAAAATTATATAAAGAGCCTAAGAAAAAATAAATAAATATGGAATAAGTGAAAGAAATCGGGTTGGGTCGGGAGTGTAGGGTGGCGGTAGCGGCGGTGAGACCCCCAGTCAGGGAGCTGAAGTATTTTTTGAAAGAGTTCCATTTATGAAAGAATTCTGCTGAGGTGCCTTTCACAGAGAACATTATCTGTTCTATTTTAAGAAAATACATGACATCCATAAGCAACAGAGAAATAGATGGAGCCTTAGGAGATTTCCATGAGAGTAAAATACGTCGTCTTGCTAAAAGACAGGTTAAGGCTAATATGTCTAACTGTGAGGAATTAAAATGTAAAGAGTCAACAGAGACCCCAAATATCGCTATAAAAGGGCTCGGCTGATTCTTTCAGATGCCTGGTTTTGAACGACTACAACGTCTGCCTGGAGTAGTAGAGTTACTTTATATTGTGTCTCTCTCTGGTGTGATAGTTTAGCCTTCTACACACTTTTTAGAACAATCCCTACTATGGCTGCTAACAGACTCCTGCAAAGTGACATACTGTGTGTCTCAGTTCATGTTTGATTCATGTTATGTGTGTGGAAGCAGCAGACTGTGGCATTTCTACATTCTCATGATGACTGCATGCTTTTAATTCAAGTGCTCTTTTGCAAGATATTTTTTTACCTCTGCCAAGGAGGTTATGTTTTCACTCGTGTCCATTTGTTTATCAGCAGGATTATGCAAAAAGTACTGAACTGATTTGCACCAAATGTGGTGGAGGGGGGGGTGGGGCATACATTTTGGGGCAGATGTGGATATTATTTTATGAATTTGAATTTCTTTTCTCTGAAGTCGGGTGCATCTTGTTTGACATTGGCCTTGGCAGATGTTTGTGCTCTCTGAGTGACCTTCTAGTTGTTTAACTCCACATTCTACAATACTTTCATATCCACATCCCTCAAAAAGGCAAGGTTTGGTTGTGTTTTTGTAGGAGGATTAAGGCAGAAAATTTCCTGAAAAAAAACGAAAAAAGATTTTTCTTGCTACTACTTTACATGTCCCTGTGCATGAAGCATTAACCTGCCATGTTTGTGCTGCGGAGCATCCCACTGAGTGCATGGTGCCAAATATCTCATGACCTCATGTGATCTTTTACGGAACTCGGCTATTTTTGGCTTTGTTTACTTCATTTCAACCACATGCACACCACAGGGCATGTGGTGTGTGTTCCATACAAAGCCCGGGTCAGCTTTCTAATGCACCACTGAAGATGCAGTATGTGGAAGACTTATTTAAATCAGTGTCCTCCATAGAAAAACGTGAACAAGATACCTCAGTCCAAGCTTTACAAAGACACAGGAATCTATATTGTTATGTATTTATGGTGGCACACTCTGTAAACACTGCACCACGTTAGTGGTGACAGATCAGCATGTAATATAGGTCCAAAGGCAAATTCAAAATAAGCCACAAGTGTTCCTGTTAGCAACTGTATATTCAGCTCATAAATAATGCTTATGATTAATTACCTTACCAACATGCAACTTGTTCCGCTCAGTATGTCACAGAGGTACATAAATCCAGGGATGTGCATTCAAAAGGAGAACACACAAGCTCATTCAGTAATTAGTAACCGTATCCACGAGTGCTAGGACAGGCAAACTACATCATGAAGACAAATATAAATATGAGTGTCGGGTGTGTGCTGAACATGCAGTTCATAGATCACTGAAATCTGGGGCTTACTTTTAACTGCACAGCATTACTTGCATAACATGATTTAAATTCATACATATAAATCTGAAGTGTTAAGCTGCATTTATAGTCACAAACACTTTAAGTAAACTAGTGGACTTTGTGTAGGTAGGTTGCTGTACCTACTTGTGTAGGTAGATATTTGACACGGAATTTGCAGCTGTGTTAAAAATAGTTTTCATTGAGTGAACTCAAACCTCAAAGCCACTCGCGCTTTTATGAGTTGGACGACTGAAAAGCACAGAGGTTGCAGACTGTGGATTTCATCGGGGGAACTTCTGTATCTGATTTTGAATGTCCTCCGGCAAAATCTTCAAAACAAAGCGATGCAGCACTCTTGGCAGCGGCTATAAGTTACTCTAGACTCAGCATTTTCCTCCACCACACCTACTGTACTATACTCACTGCTCCAGGTCAGAAAGCTCATCCCCAACTCAAGCCTCTGACTCACGCAACTCATCATCTACAGCAGACAAAAGCGCTACAGTTCACATGAGTAAGCCACGTTAATACAAACATGATTATTCCTGTGGTAACTTGGCTAATATCTCATATCGTCTGATTCAACCTCCTCTCACATGCTCATCCATCTTTTCGTCTCCAGTGGCACATATATATTCGAGGAAAGTTACCCCCCTCCCCAGTTATGCTAATCTCCTGTTTCCCTCTGTGGAAGGCCTTACTCTGCAGCTATTTTGGCAGATGTGATTTAAATGTAATCACATAGCGGAAGACACAAGCCACATGGCAACTCAAGGGTTAACTTTGGATGGGCCCCACTGGAGCGACAGTATGTGGGCAGTGGATGTGCTGATGTCGGGGCAAACAAAGGGGGCAACACAGAAGAGAGCCAAAGGTGCTTACAACGTATTTTTGAGGGATGAACTGTAATTTCTTCGGAGTGAATGAGCATCTGCAAACATTACGAGACCTCCTGTCAGTGACCCAAGTAGGTCATCTATGAAATTTAGATTTTTATTTTTACATCTCCTCAGTAAGGCGCCTTTACTGACGGGAATTTGTCTTTAACTAGTATTTTGTGTATGTTTACTGTACTGTGCGTGTGTGTGGGGTGGGGTGGAGGGGGTGGAATTAAATGATATAAACATGATGGAAATGCTTGAGAATTGAAAAAAACACAAAGAGTAGCGAAAATGCATGTTGCATTCAAGAGAGCCCTAAACCATAAATGATGATAAATATGAAAGCTGTTTAATTAAAAGAGCAAATGTGATATTAAACAGTGCATGCTCATAATTCATCACTGTTTTCACATTATTCATCATTTAAATAATAATAATGCAATCTATTATAGGTGACGTGATAAATTAAGAAAATATTTAATTACTGGTGCTTTAAAAATGTTCTTTCCTTACAGAAATCACTGCTGTTTCCAGCTCAAGAATCATCATTATCATATCGGTTACCTTACTTCAACTCCTAATCAATGAAAGTTTACGTCAGTATGTGGCTTTAGGTTTGATACTTTTGGAGTCGTATTCCTTTTTTAGTGACTGATTACTACAATATCCCCCCAGGTTGGATTTTAATCAGATCAAACACTGCCCACAGTCTCAGAACATAATGGAGAAAACTCTGAGTAAATTGTGCTGCACACTGTTTACTTTCTAATTACAGTCCACCCAAATCACATAAATCACGCCTGCATCCAGTCTAGATCACGCTCAAAGGGTGGCGCTATCTGAAGGAGTTCAAGGCAGAAAAGCAATCAGCAGAGCTCCACTGAGATGTGTCCATATTTGACCACCGCAAGCACACACACACACACACACACACACACACACACACACACACACACACACACACACACACACACACACAGCGTTATGCAACCAGAATTTAGTCTCCATTGCATTTAATCCCCTGTAGCAACTTAATCCTGGGGCTAAGCAAACTCTCCTGCTCAAGCCTCCCTGCTGCTCTGAGAACACAGAGGGAAGGAGGAAGAGGAGAAGATAAGAAAAGGGAACACGGAAATGTTGGAACATGATGACGGGGCTTTAACAATACAGCAAGAGACACAGACCAACAAGGTGTGATGAGAAGAGGAACTAAAGCAATCTGACTTTAGAGACTGCAGAGAATGGCACAGTGAACGTCGGTGTCTTCAAACCTACTGTTTACATTTTTCTGACAACGGGTTAAATGGTCAATCACAGCTAACTACGCCTGCAGGAGTCAGGAGGGAAAGAGGTGCAGGAGCAAGATACAAATTTGCACTGGTGGATTGTAACCAAGCACTGTGCTTGAGCAAAAATCGGAGGTATATGTACATAACTGGAGTATTTCCATTTGATGCAACTTCATACTTCCATTTCACTTCACTTTAGAGGCAGGTACTTTTTACTCCACTACAATATTTAAGTGACAGCTGTAGTTACCTACAGAATCTGTTGGGTTAAACTACTCAGTAGAATATTAAGTAGTGAAAATTAGCTCCCTTTTGACTGGCCTTTGACATTAAAATGTGGCTTAAATGTAAATGCATCAGTCACATTATCTATATATATCATATTATTTTACTTTTGACACATTTTGCTGGTAATATTGTTCTTTATAACATTTTGGATGCTGGACTTTAACTTGCATTAGTAGGTTAGTTGTAACTAGTACCAATAACCATCACTTTTATTTTGTGGTACTTCTACTTTTCTTAGCTAAAGGTTCTGAATACTTATATACTTATATATGATGATTTTTTATTATATAACATGTAGCAAGCACATATACTAACAATATATATTTTAATTCACATATGTAAATGTATTTAAAACAACATTCATATAAAAATTCTATATGCTTATATATGTTTTCTTATTCATTTCTCATTAATTTTTAACATGTCTATCTTCCCATTCTGACAAAGTGGTCTCAGAATTTTGGACCCTACTGTATATAGGCTAATATCAACATATATTGACAGGCTTTGGGATGCATATATATCAATGTAACATACTGTATGTATATAATATAAGCCACATACATAAACATAAAGATACGTGTAGGCTAGACATACAGTTTCAATTTCTAATAGGTTTTATATACAAGTTTTTACATCTATGTTTTTATTTTATATGTACATATACTTCATTTTTTGGAAATTCAATATATGTACAGAAATGACATTTGTTACACAATGCCTATTGTTAAATAGGTCACATGCCAATTAATGAGGAACCATTTGTCGCCTATTGCAGTGAACATGGGGTTCAACAGCCATTAATCTGTAGCAAAAAGTAATGACTTAAAAGAAGAGCACATTGCTCCCAAACACTTGGGAGCTTGACAACCAGGCAGGACACAACAAAAGTGCCAGAGGAATCTCCTTCTCACTTAACATTGCATCCTCCCTAGAAGGAACCCTAACTCCAAAAACCTTGTTGCTCCTGGGGGCTGCTGCAGTGTGACGGCCCAGGAGTTGGCCGCTGGCATATAAGCCTTAGCACAACACAACTATGATCAGATTATGACCTTGATATCAGTAGATGTTGAATTATTTCCTTGTATCTCATGTAGCACTACTCTATCATTGCTCCAAAATGTATTTTATATACATATATATCTATGTCATGATTTCAGTGTTATCTGAACTGATAATAAACAAGTGAGTCAGGGGCTAACCCTTGATATTCAGTGTGAAGAATTAAATATTTCAGCTTTTGCAGCCTGGAGCTGTGTTAATGTTTCAGGATGCTGTTGGGTCAGATCACACTAGATTGTGTAGCCTTCAGTGCTCTTTCCAAAGGACATGTTTGGTCAAGTTATTCAGCTCTTTTATAGCACGCGCTGTAATTCACTGAGACAGCATTTATTCCACTATTTCGGATGGAAATTATCCCATGAGGAGAATGGAGTATCTCCAAATGCTACTGTTAAAAGTAGAATTAGTTAATTCAATTCACAGCTAAGAGGACTTTAAATATCACTGTGACTGATTCACAGCTGTGGTGGGTTGATGTGAGGATCCTACCTGACATTGTCATGGCGCTGGATGTAGATTTTGTGAAAGATCCTTTCTGGGGGCTTCAGGAAATCCTCTTTCATCTCCATAGCTACGTTCCTGGGCAACAGACTCATTAGCAGGCGCTCCTGAGTGTGTGTGTGTGTGTGTGTGTGTGTGTGTGTGTGTGTGTGTGTGTGTGTGTGTGTGTGTGTGTGTGTGTGTGTACATAGGTGTGTGGTAAAGAGATAGAGAGGGAGAAAAAGAGAAAAATAAAATAAGTTCAAATATACATTTATACAATCAAACACAGCAAAGTTATCATAGGACGAAGTGTTAGTAGCGATAAGAAATGTGCCAGACAAAAAGGTATGAAATATAACAGAAATGAATAATGTGTCAAAATGACTCTCAGCACGAGAGGGAGAGAGAGAGAGAGAGAGAGAGAGAGAGAGAGAGAGAGAGAGAGAGAGAGAGAGAGAGAGAGAGAGAGTGGGGAATAAGAATAAAAAAAAAGACATAGACACACATCTAATTTTACCCATAGTTTCAGCAGTGTACGGGTGCCTGTACCTGCTTCTCGTTCTCATCCTCCATGCGGAGTCTCTCTTCAATGCAGTTGCGAGCCTGCAGGAAGGCCTTCCTCTGGGCTCGTTCTGTCAGGATGCGCACAAACAGCCCTGACAGGTTGACACTGGTGAACAGCACTGTGTTGGCAACCAACTGCAAACAGAAAAAAAAACATGATACGTTGTTTAAATTCTTCAGTAGAGTTGATAAAAACACATGCAGTAGCCTATAAGGAAATAATTAAGAGTTGCTGTGAATGTACTGACTGTTTACCAGCTTGTGTTTGGTTTTTACTGTTTCTATGTGCTTAAAAATTATGAGAACAAAGTGAATTTGTATTTTCATATTAATTTCATAATCAAATCATGATATGTCATTTGCTCGTTATTCTACATTTGTATGTTTGTCTTTGTGTATTAGTGCACGATGCATTCTTATGTGTACTGTATATACACATAGGCATGTACATTTGCGACGTGAAAGTGCGTCTCAAATATAAGGTCCTTAGGAACATTGAATGGGCCCTAAAGAGGTTTAAGTGTAGAATTAAATCTGTCCTCTCAATTCCTCATATTTTACGATTTTATGCTTTTTTTTTTTACAGCCACGGTACCTTGTATATCTTTTAGATAGTTTTTTTTTCATATTTATATTTACTTATTAATGTATTTATTACAAATTTCATGTGTTTTTGTGTACGGTCTTAGATTATTTTTTGTTTTGTCATAAATTGCGTTTGAGTTCCCTCTGTCTTTTCCTATCTATTGTGTGTGTGCCTGTTCTGTATCTGGGTGGTTAGCTGCTGCATACAATTGCTTGAAACCTGCTTGAAAGCACCTTAGATTTTCAGTATTGAGCTGACCGAAATAAATTCACTATAAACTATCACATTATAAATATAATTATGTATATACATATATATAACAATCCCATTAGAAGTGACTATATATAACTATTCTGATCACAGATTTTTTCTTTACACCACTTTGATTCCCACATGCATGAACATGTATAGAAACTAAGTCAAGCCCAACAAACGTCCCCACATATGAGAGGTGGGTGAGAGGGTGGCAGGGCATAATATTTCTCTATTTTGGGCGTCTGTGACATTAAAACTTTTGAGAATCCGTGCTCTGGTTCATCCGTCACATCAGATGCACAGCAGCATGACTGCTTCAACCTTGTGCAGGACACAAAGAAAAGAGAGCTTTTTTTTTTTTCCTACATGACCGAGGTTGGCTGGCTATGACTTTGTACACAAACCAAACAAGGTCCTATATTCACCTCTAGCACGCACACAAGCAAGCTGTCACCCCTGGCAATAATTATATATTCATAAAAATAAAGGAATTCATTCTCTTCATATCTTAGGCCATTCATCATTAGTGTTTTCTACAGTGGATTTGACCTCAGGAAAAGCTATAACAAATTACATTATCCTTTACCTTTAAGGAATATCCGGTCCATTCAGGGCATTTATGTTGCATCATAAATGTCATATCATATACACACTATTTTTTCAACTTAACACACATCCAACACCACACACTGGCATGTTTTCCAGTCCAATGAATAATAGATTGCCTCGAAAAGACTGGTCTTGGCAGCAGCAGTAGTCAGTCTTTGTGCTTGGCAGAAGCGCTGGCAAGCATCAACATGTTCAAATGACGCTCAAGTTACTTTGTAGCCTCCAGTGAGTACATGTAGACATCGGAGTTAAGTGGTGTACGACACTCACTCCTCTGCTTATCGGCGGTGATAACCTCAATTTGCCTTGCCAGCTTACTGACCTTATTGCACTGTACTCTCTCTGGCAGGTATCTCACCCATAGTTTTACATAGTGAGGAAATTATAGCCTTGACTTTTCAAGGTGTCATTGTATACCTGTAACGTCGTATTGCCATACACACTTGAAAATACAGGGCTTTCTTTTAATATGCATGTCATCACTGTTGCATTTGATGTTAATGGAAGACATGCTCCCTGAGATTGATTACTTTGTTTCCGTTACAATTATTGGATTTAAATGGTGTAAATGTGCTAATGCAAAATGTGTTCGGTGTTCAAGCTTTATGGACATGCAAGGTTGTCAACTAATGCCAATGAGTCTATATTCTTGGCAGACAACATTTAAAACATGTTCAGCTATTACAGAACACGACAACAAGACTCACAGCTGTATAGGGAACTAGTAATAACCTATTTTTGAAGTTATATTCCATATTCGCTTCAGTAATAAGATATTTCAGAGAGACTGAGCCATGAAAGCAGACAGTACTGTAGGCTGAGTGCCTGGGACCTAGGTGGGTGGTTGGTGCGAGCCTGGGTTGCGCAGGGTCATGCCACGCAGCTCATCTCTAAGCTTAATGGATTAGCTATCTCTGGTAGTACAGCTAACACTGTCCTTCACATGGCTACGCAGGTATCTCATAGCCTACGTACAGGGAAAACAATCTCCTCGGCAAATAAGCTGTCATCATCCAAGGGCGTGATGAACTGATCAAATCTCAATTTCCTTTTCCCAAGAAATGCACAATCTTCATGTCACATGTTGCATGGAGGCAGAAAGGTTCCATCACCCCTGGAGGGTTTGACTGATGTGACATATCTTCTTGCCTCACACCTGATGACAGTCAGAAATGTGAGCGTGCACGGGTGTGTGTTATGTGTGTGTATTCATTGTGACAGAAAAAGGTACAAAGATATAAATGTGCAGGGAGAGGTGTACCAATTTTCATTTCAGCTCTCAAATGACATGCATGACTTTGCCCTCTTTTTCACAACTGAAGCATATAGTGTGGTGAAAGTGTGGTGTGTGTGTGTGTGTGTGTGTATGTGTCCTTCCGATTTGCCCTACTTCTGGTGCTAGCAGGATGTCACTCTGGTTCTTCATTCCCAGCCTGCTCCTTTAGGGCTGAATCATATCCCCAGGGAAACAGTCATGGGCAGACACAATGCTATGCACATTCATTTTTTCCCCCCTCTTTCTTTCTTTGTTTTCTTTTTTCTGGCCCTACAGGTATGTATCATCACAGCTATCTAGTACTAATTTACAAACACTGTCAATAAGCTATGTAAAATCACTTCCAGGTGATACCTTTATATGTATTCAAGCAGAGATTCACACAGTCTCACTTTGTGTTTGTCCACCACAAGTTAGGACCAAGCATCTACATCTAAAATTGTGCTTTATGGCTGAGTTGACATGAACTAGCTTTTTTTCTTTTTTTTTTTTGCAACCAAAACAGGTCGTGGCAGAATTACACTTTTGTCAAATTTGATCCAAGCCTGAGCAAATCCTATCAAGTCTAACCACAGGGAGCTGTCCTTGGTGCTGAACTGGAGTCTAAATAGTGTGTTTCACTGCATGGGCCTATGTCATGTTATATTATACTATGCTGGATGTGTATTTGGATGTAGATGATGTTGTATTATGGTGATGATTATAGGCCTAGTAATAGGGGAAGTATAGATACACTAAAGGCACCGTGATCATAGTGTGTAGCATATACTTACCGATCTCCACAGTTTCTGTGTTTTCACTGTGACTGAAGTGGCAGTCACAATCAAATGCGAGATGGAGACCATTATTCCAAACACAACAGCCAAGAGTGTCCGCACAGGTAGGAGCGCGTAGGCGACGAAGGTGACCAGGATGAGCTGCCACATGCCTTGCTCCGGGGACGTCGGCGGCTCCATCCCCATCGCGCCCAGGGAGAAGGGACAGCAGAGGAAAGAGAAAGTGAAGCCGAAGAGCAGCGTCAGGTTGACAATCTGTTGGAGCTGAGTCACTTGCAGGTACTTGACATTAGTTACGATGAACAGGGAGACGAAGATGACACAGTGGACCGGATGGGACCCCTTGGAGATGGTGAGGCTGGGGCCGGACAGCAACTCCACCACGGCCAGTGTCGAGGACATGAAGATGAGCACGGCCAGGGCTTTGAGGGTGGACGTCTGCTCCAGCTTCAGGTTGTAGTTCTGGAAGAGGGACTCGAGCTCCTTGCAGTCGAACTCGTCCTCACACACGATGGTGGTCAAAGGGACGCCCGGTGGGCAGTGACTTCTCTTCCGCCTGGTTTTGACTTTCTGAAACGGTATTTCCTCCATGCCAGTGCCATTCATAAACTGAATACCTGCTCACAGCTTAGGTCAAACGGAACACCGGATCCCCCCGCCGACACAGACCGGAGCCAACGGTGGGGAGAAAAAAAAGACGCGCACAGCGGGCTGGAGGCAGAGCGTCCCAGATAGCGGAGACTGGCCGGTGGCCACAGACGCGCTCCTCACTATCCACAGGTTGGATTGTGTTGTTCGGTGAGATCAGCTTCCAAAGAAACATTCATGTCCGGGCTGTCTTTGCACGCGATCTGTAAGACAAATATATCAAAAATACAATTTTTTAAGCATCGGCTGGAGCGCCACATGAAGAGCCGCGCACACGACGTCTAGTTCAGATGGTAACAGCTTTTTGCTGGGCTCAGATAGGATCACGCCTGCGCATTATGAGGTGAAGATAAGACAGGTCTCAGCTACTCAACACAGTCAAGACGATTTGACTGGTGCGGCTGCAGAGCGTCCCTCTCCCATCTAACAGGACAGTGCATGCATCATCCATAATAGCAATGTCCTCTTTTCTTTCCCACCTACACATGCCCTGTTTCCATCATTACACTCTGTGCAATCTAATTTTTTTTACATTTACTGGTTAATTTATGCTCTTCCCTTTCCTGACTCCTACACTCATACACATGCATTAAACACAGATGATGAGAGGAAAGGAGGCAGAATTAATAGATGTTCTGTATCAATGTTTTCAGACCACGATTCATGAGATTCTCACTAGAGATTCTCCTAAGCTGGCAGGTACTGTAGCCCATTTGGCAGGCTGGCACAGACATGGGATAACATGCTTACATACCATTCATCATAATGATTTCTGTATTGCCAATGAGGCAGCCACCCTCACCATCAGCACCCTCTTGGCATTCAGGGGGTGGTGTCTCATTCATTACCAGGGGAAGATTAGTCATCCGTCACAGGCTGCCATTGCCATGACCCGTCAGTACCAGGGAGGAGTGTAAGAAAGTGACAGATGGATGGCCCATGCCAAAGTCCAGCACTCCACCATGCTACTAGGACACTCGCATGCCTCCTGTTCTCCTCCCTGGCTCCCTCTCCCTCTCTCGCTCTCAGCTGTTAGTATTCACTGATCTACAGCTACAGTGTGACAGGTAAACAAAGAGAGAGGGGAAAGGATGGAGTGTAGTGAAAACGCAAATGGAGAAGTAAAGTATTTGGCAGCTTACCAAATTCTGAGACAAAAAGAAAAAGAAGCAGTGCTTTATGAAAGACCAGCCTGGCCAGAGAGAAGCATCAAAGCAAATGTTTTTATGGCAAAAAATAAGTGCAAATAGCTATTGCTGTATTAGACCTTAATTGATTAATCAATTGACAATCTAATAACAATTTCTATCAATGATTAAGCCAAACTATTCTCTGAATTCTAAAATGTGAGGGCTTGCTGCTTGTCTCTGTTTTACATTAATTTAAACAGGATCCCTTTGAGTTTTGGATAGAAATAAAAAATAAAAAAAAAACATTTTTAAGATGTCCTCTTGGACTTTGGGCAATTGTGACTAGCATTTCTGAGTATTTTCTGACATTTTATAGACCAAACAAATAGGCATCCCTTCCGGACTTCTTTTAAGATAAATAAAAAATGCTTTGAATAATAATATGTGTCACATATTAAGTTATAGGCTACTACCTTAAAAATCCTTTTATTCTTCAGTGATGCTTGGACATCCAACTCAAGTAAAAAATAATAAAAAGCATTTTTGTACTGGTGGGGGGTTTAATAGAAAAAATTATTTATTAATTGATAATTGCAAAATGCTTGCTGTCACACACCCACAGCTCTGTTGCTGCGGACGTGTCCACAACAGTGGCCCCTACCTTTCCCTCTCGTCCACCTGACACTCTCACTCCTCTGTGTTATCTACCCCTGCTCCTCTGAGAGAAAGATGTGGGACACAGGATATAGGACACGTTGCTTTTAGGCTGATATTCTATCTTATCTACAAGGTTTTTACTCCTGTTACTTTTCACAGACTTTATTAGCTGACACACAAATGCTGATGTGTTATTGTAGTTTGCCTGTCAGTGACAGAAATACTGTAGCAAGGCTCTCACGGAGGTGATATGCCACTGTAACAAAACAGTGTTGTCATTTGTAGCCCAGAGTGTAATTAATCTGGCATTGATTTCCTGTCATCGCCTTAATCAATTTTTCAATATTCCTTGTGTAACAGCTCCTAAATTAATCTCGATAATGAGCGCTGGGATTTTCAGTTGTAGAAGACATCTCACATTCCTTTGATGTAAATGTCAAACTATGCAGTCAAACAAGATGAAAATCTGACATTCAAATTGCCATTTATGTATCTGCACATGCAGATTTGTACTTTTTATTTATTTATTTGGGGCTGCTGTTGACTGACAGTTGGTTTCTTTGCATGTGTGTGAAGGTGCATAGTATTTCCCCCAGGACCTCTTGGCCTGTTTGTGGCCACGAACACTGGGGGATAAGAGCAGAGGCATCGTATGGCGTAAAAGTGTTATTCCCTCTGCTTTTGATGGCTTCAGGTGTAAGTGCATGGTCACACTCTGCCAGCCCTCATCTTCTGAGAACAAAGAGAGGTCTTATGGGAGTTCACACCACAAAGCTGCACTCCAAGGGCATTGGACAAGGAGACAGCAGCCTGCTTCCTGCTGCATGCCTCTCTACTAAAAATCATCTTCACTTCCTCTGTCTCTGTCTTTCTATTTCTGTCTCTTGATATTTCTTCATGTAAAAAAAAAAAAAAAAAAAAAAAAAAAAAAAGTCTCAGATGGAAAGACATGAAACAGCTGAGGATCTGAAATGATGTAAAACAGCTGATTATGTTCCTGACATATTTACATTGCAAAACTGTTATTTGAATAACAGCTTGATGACTAAAAAGCCTGAGCTCTCCGGAGCAATTAAAATCTTCTCCACCACATGTCAGTTGTATAGCATCTTCCTAAAAGATCATCTATAGCATATAGGGGATCTTAGAAACCAAATTTGTTTCATAGAGAGCCTTTGGTCCATGTCTCACATTTGCCTTCTCTTGTAAAGAGAGCAGTGAGAAATGTCACTGCTTCCCTCTCAAAAAAATGCTTCAAAAAGATTTCCACAGGCTTTAATTCTGCAACCAGCAGGATATTTCTGAATCTGGAAACAGATGGCTCACACACCATTGGTTTGGTCCAGGAAAGGGGGACAAGAGGATAAAAAGCAGATGAATGAAAAAAAAGCAGAGCAAATTTTAAAAAAAATAAAGAATGTTCAGAGCTGCTAAGTAGTGCTTTAGATTCGCTGTCATCAAGTGATCATCTGTAATGATAGCCCAGAAGCAGGGAAGTCCCACCAGTGTCCAGATGTGGTTAAAGCATGGCTGGTCTTATAATCACAGACACATTGGCTCAACACCAGCAAATGAAAGAGCCAAGAGAGACCCGAGAGAGACTAGCAATGCATGTTTTGAATTAGCTAATGTCAGCCTTAATTAAAATGTGCTAAGAAAAAAAAAACAAAACGCACCCTTTCTCATGATTGTCAGTTAGGTGCGCTGCTCCTGCTTTCCTCAGAGAAACATGCTACATCTGGGAGGGATAAAGAAAATATTCCAGCTACAAAACTCTTTGAGAGCATGAGCTTTATATGCATGATATTTTGTTATATTACTTTCATAACATGGTGATAAATCTATTTCTTTTCCTTTACTTATGAAGTAGAATAGAAAACGTAAATCAAATATCGCCACAAGTCAGCTATTTCTCACATAAACTTAAAAGAAATGAGTCCAAATCCAGCCTTGAGCAGGAACCTACAGAACTCCATTTGTCAGGGCTGAAAACATAATACACACATAATTACCAAATCAAAACTGGACTCGGGGGGGAAAAAATCCACAAGCTTATCCTTCATTCAGCACAGAGAATGATTGGCCCCCTCTCCAAAACACATCTACTGTGCAGTCACAACAGATAAATGTAGAGGCTATGAATCCATGATTCAAATGTAATTCATCTGTTGATGCACTTGTCACTTCAATGACGACAAGGTCATTGAACAGGCTTTGACTGTGTTCTAAAAACTTTGCAAAGCAAAATCTTGGTCTAGCACAGTTCAGCTGTTTGTCAAGTAGTTTGAAAGACATAGATTGTTTGTCAGATGCAATCTCAGGTAGAAAGTTGATGGGATACAATGTTGTCAGCCAGTTATTGCTGCTTTTAGCGTCCTCTGTCGAAGGCATCTATTATAACAACAGTGTCAATAATAACATACGATAGTGGCATTTTAAAAATTTGTCTTGAATCACTAATGTTTAAGAATCATTAATATTTATGAAAACTAAGAAATTATGAGGGTTGAGAATGTGCAAAAATGTGGTTTAACAAATAAATCGCATTATGGGGCTTCTTCTCTTTTCCTTGGTAAATATTTTGTTATATCTTGATAGGGTTACTGACATAGAGTAAAATTACCTATTTGAACATCTTTACTGAGAAGGAAATGTAAATCAAACCTACATTTCTAGGTAAGGATTTTTCAAAAGAACACGTAATGTGTTACCATCAAATGTAAACCTGATCAGTATCTTCCTTTCCCTAAACAGTATACATGATATTATCCTGCTTTCTCTCATGACAGCTTGCTGATTGCAACCTTTTGCTTATCAACCTACATTATCTGAGGGACTTGTTCAGCATTGCCTCCATTACAGACAACACTCCCCTTCTAATCTTCCGCTCACATCAGCATTGCTAATAAACCCCAAGAGCTAGACTACACCGTTTATGGACACATTTATTGCAATTGTGTCCTATGATGGAAAAGGGGATTGTATAAAGAAAGTGACAGGTGTGGATTACCGTTTGGATGCTTCCTGTCCAAACAACTCGCTCCCGTCACTCAGACAGATTGGGGCTATGCTATTTTTACGTGTTGTACTGTAGCCCTGAATCCAAAGGAGCAGACTACTGCAGAGTGGAACCTCCAGCTGCTCCTGCAACACTGAAAAATGAAGAAGATAGGTCAGAAGCTTGTTTGTAATGACAAAAAGTAACAACTGTGTCTGTTTCGCATGTGTATCTCTGTGCAAGCTTAGGATGGATCAATAGCCATCAGGTGCCTGAGATTCAAGTGCAGCACCCTCCCATAGTGAAATCCTCTTAAAGCTTCTGGTAGTTCAAGTAATCTGGGAGAGCCAATGTGTGAGTGTGTATCTGTTTGCATATGTGTTTATGTGTGTGTGTTTGCTTCCGGTACATGTGCCTTGTCCCCTCCCACAATGGCTGTCTTCCAAAGTATCACGTGCCCCAGTGAATTTGAGTGCTTGAAGTGTTCACTGTGCAGCACATGAGGCAGCAGAGAGAGACAGACAAACAGAGAGGGAGGGGGAGGGAGAGAGACACAGAGAGAGGTCTTTCAAAAAAAACTACCTGTTCACTTACAGATGTGATAATGTAAAACAATGTCTACATAGGCACTGAGAACAGCTCTACTAGAACTTTCAACCTGGCTGTGATGGAAAGAAAAGTAATAACTTCAATCAAATTAAGATTTAAACTTAATTTATAACAGTGTGGGCCTTATATTTGCACCACAGTAATTGCTGATATCTTGGAACATTTTTAGCATCACTTTAAAGGAGCTATTTATTGTTTTTTTGCAATAGCTACATAGCCAACATTAGCATTAACAGCTGTTTACTTACCATAGAAGAAGTGTTGCAAGTTCAGCAGAACGTATTCCTTTACGCACCAAAAGCTGCCTGTGCTCCTGACTTTATATCTATGTTGGCATATTCCTAGATCTCAGCAACTAATTTGGTTAGAGCAATGTTGATATTACCAAAAGGAATGCAAAATTATGACACAGGTTATATGAAACTAGAATTTCTCTTGTTCTAATCAACATTTTTATGTTAACAATGAATCAAATGACTGTGTAAGGGCAGTCCACAGAGAATTATCACTGTTCCCCTAAACTCTTTAGCATCTTTCAGTACATTGTCTCGTTTTCTGCTCAGCTTTGTTTGATTGGCTTGGTTAATTCTCACCTCTCTCACCAGTATCCTGTCCAGCTTCAACAGGCAACTGAGAAAACTCTGTTAAACCCACTGAATGCCTCTCATAAAACAGTAAATTGACTTAGCTAGCAACTAACTGTTGAACAAAGTGGAGCATGTAGCAGTTAAAAAGCCAAGTATTTCCATCAGTATGTAGTGGAGACAAAAACAGATGAAGAGGGAAAGTGGATATTAGACTTATATTCATCAAGTGGCAAGAAACACGACTCCAAATGAATGCTAATATTGATCCTTGTCTGCTTACATGGGCAGCTTTTTACTAACATGTTAGCCATGTCACCTTTATAAGGTACTGTCAATGTTGGGTGCACTGGTTGTGCTGCCCCCAAGTGTCCAAAAGAATTAGTGAATGCAGGACCAATTATGTGCCAGTGAGTTTTGTTGGTTTTATTCTCTACCATTGCTGGACTGGTCTGCAAATCTGCCCCTTAAATGAGTTTTGGAGGCCACCCTTTTTTAATGTTTGACTCAACAAACTCAGCTGTAATTCACATATATCCTTTTAACAGCAGAAAAATTAGTGTTTGAAAAAATATATAGCCTATCCAAAAAACACAAAAGGGCCTCTTATTCTCTTGGGAAACTAATAGCAACCTGACTAGTTGATTTTAAGTTGAAGTGAAGTGAAACGAGAAAAAGAGAAAGTGATAGTGAGGGAAAGAGGCAGATGGAAATGCCTGTGATTCTGGTCAACAGACACCCTAGACAATGAATATTGAGTGGGTCAGATGAATTCAGTTAAAGAGTACTGACGTAGGAAAGAGGAAAAAACAGAGCAGGCTGACTAGAGGCCTAACGGATGAGACCTAACAACACAAAGGCCTGATGTTGAAAAGGAACTGGATTCTGAATTTCAAAGACACAAACAAGATTCACCAGGCAGGGAGGGGAGAGCTTCCCCTTATGTGTACACTGTGCTGCTGTTCTTATAGGAGTCAAATACTTCTCTGGGAGAGGCGGGGCCGGTGATCAATAACCACAAGAAAGTGGCCACTAGCCTTGATCCTAATTAGTGCAGGGTTAGAGCAGATTAGCTTGCACCTGAGCCCCTATCTCAGCCTTCCTCAAACAACAACTCCCTTGCAATCAGCTACCTGGAAGCACAAGCATCAGCATAATCCAGGGATGTGCTGTAGGTCAGGGAAAGACACCTTAGTCGATGTATGAAACTGACTTTTCCTCACATCTTGTTTATTGTTCATGTCATTGTGGGAATATCAAGCTTACATCACACAGAAGACCAAAAGTAAAGGAACAAAGAATATAATGTAGGGTGGGGACAGGTGGTGGGTCTTCCTAAATTAGTTGTGGTTCTCATGGCAAATGAGGGATGAACTGTAAACCTTTATTACAACAGACAAGTCTGTTAAACACACAGAGTTCAGGGAAAGGTAAGGAGGAGACCATGAGGAGATTAGTATGTGTTGGTAGCACTGACTGTTTGTTTGTGTGTGTGTCAGTGTGTATGTCAGTGTGTGTATGTGCTTGCATGCATGTGACACAAGCCCTGGTCCCCACTCCAGTGTGTGAACATTGCTATAAATAGAAAATACCCTCTTCATAAGCCTATGCCTAGTATTACCTCTGCTGTTCTCAAAAATATAACCTACTTAATTTGTGCAGTCCGTAAACAGGTCTGTTGTTGCTTAGACAGATTATGGTAAAAGAAACAACATGCACAGCACAGTCAAGTCTTACACAACACATTCTTGTAACTCACATGAAGACGCATTTTCAAACCTTTAGACTGGCATTAGACTTCTGGACATTTTTTAACCATAAATTTTGATCATGTAAACCACCTAAGTGGTCACTAGTTGTGACTCGATTGTGGATGTAATCTGGTTTTACACAAGTTTATAAATGCAAGGAAAATAAAAAAGATTGAAAGTTTATCGTTCACCAGCCATGTACTAATTTTCAGCATGTCTTGACTGCGTTTCAAAGACGTATATTGAGCTCACCTACAAAGCCAAATCAACAGCCAACAGAAAAAGTTCACAAATAAACAATGTAATTCAAATTATTCATATATATAGGAAGAGTAAAAGGTCCTAAGCTTGATCCCTGTGGAACACCACATGTAAAAACTGTATGTTTGTTCCATAAAACTGAATGGTTTACTGTATCAAAAAGCTTTTTAAAGTCTGTTGTTCATAACCTGGTCAGTCGGGTCAACAAGAGCTTTTCTGTGGTTCTTAGGTCGGTTCTTAAAGAATATTGTTTCCTTGTATAAGCACCACACTGGTCATGTGCAACTCTTTCTGAAATGTTTGATAACACTGCAAGAACTGAAACAGTCTGGTAATTCTTCACCATGCCCTTTCATTCTTTTTTTTATGTATCGTACTAACCCTGGACTTCTTAATGGCCTGGAAACAGTATCCTCGCTGACTTTACAAATGAAAAAAAGTATAATATACGATTTGACTATAACCCTAGTTTGCCCTTCTGCTTAGATCGTTATCTCAATACTTTGTGCAGTGACAACAAAGTTGAATCTAATAATCTAATCAAAATCTAATCTAATCTAGAACAGGCATCTTCTCATTATCTAGCAGCAATGCATTCAGCCCCCTTAGCTTCAGATGCAATGTGTTATCTACACCTTAAAACTAGCTATTTCTTTTAGACTTGCTCTAGTTATTATTGTGACACCTTTTCAAATAGGAGATACACAATATTTAAAAAAAAGCTCAGTTTAAAAAAAAAAATACAGATACTGAACTTACAGAATGAGGCATGCCATGCCAAATGGACATTGACAAGCTCTGGTTAACTGTATCTGTGTAATGTTCACGGCTCCTCACCCAGCCTGACCTGGTTTGGCCTGACACTTCTGCCAGTCTGCATACAGAAAGAAAAATTACACCAGTAGATATATAGCACAAACACACATACACACACACACACACGCTGAGACACATTCTTCCCCCTGGTTCAAGTACATGTACACACACTCACACAAATGGACACTTATCCAGCTGGCCATCAAATACCACTCTGATTTTTCCAAACACAGAGACTCAAACAAAATAACTCCCAGAGACAGAGACAATCTCCCACACACAGACATTCGCATTAAAACCAATATATGCCTACACACTCACACACAAACGCCATCTCCTGGTCAATCTACCTCCTCATTCAAAGAGACAGAGGGATATTTGTAGAGCTGCCACCAATGATGATGACTCTATTAACCCATAGGCTTTTGGGTCAGACAAGGACCTTTCTACTGTCACTGTTTCATCCCTCCCCACTACATTCATGAATGAGCTGCAGGAGCAAAGTTGGCAGCCTTGTTCACATCAGCTCCAGAAATGACTGTATCAAATGCCTGAGATTTCTCTTAAGTGCCTCTCCATGTACTTTTTCTCCTGATGACAAATGGGACTTGGCTTTACCTCTTCTTGAGGAGAAGCAGCGGTAATAGAGGAGGAAATGAGAAAATCTAATCATTGCAATGATGATGATGATATACATTAACAGGTGGACATACTTTATGGAGGACAGAAGGATTTGATTTGGATGCTAATTGTCAAGAAAAGAAAGCAAGTGGTGAGGCGCCACAGTAGAGACGGAATAACACTTGAGAGGAAATGGTGCCTGGTATTTTCTCAGAACATGTGCTGGGCCAACTGGGGCATGTTTGTGGTTATGTTTTGTGGTGCTGCTATGCTGTGTGGACAAAAAAATTCTAATGAGAGTGCTGAAACTACAGTGGGCATGAAATGAACTAACCCAAGTGACTCCCCTGAGGTACCAAAGATGGATTACGGACCTGTGTGTGTGTGTGTGGCTCTCTCACACACATGTACACTCTCTAGCTCTCTTGAGATAACTCCTTTATGACTATCATTACATTATCATAACACTGTCTAATGAACATAACCTTCCCCAGCTAATTTGAATTACTACTGGCCCTCTGTCTCTCTCATTTCCACTGAATGACTTAACCATGTTAGTCCAGTCAGTCAATGAAGATAAACACTTTGAAGAAGCTGGAGCTTTTGTCTCTAGGATGCATTAGGCCAGTGTTTTTGTAAAATGAGGGTTGCAAGATAAGTCTGAGAGGTCATGGGATGATTAATCGGAAAGGAAAGGGGACAAAAACATATTTCTCCTTCATAACATTTTTAAGACTCTCCTGTAATCTTTTCCCATTTACCTGATCATTGGATCATTTCTTTAGGACTCAAAAATATTTTTAAAAAACAAACAAAAATGTAACCTCCTGTAACAAATGTACGTAATCATAAGCCAAAAAAGTTGGGAAATGCTACACTAGGCCTCAACCTAAAAAAGGCAATGAGAATGAATAAAGTCCCACCAATTTCTCTACTCAAGCAGTCACCTAAAATTTAAGAAGACTAGATCAAAAGTGGCTGGACTGCCTACGGTCAATTCCAGATTTTAGAACCATGATGTGCTCTCACTCAGCTCACAGCCTGTCTGGGATCCACAATAGTTCAGCTTTTATTTACTTCAACTCCAGAATGTAAGTTTTACTTTATGTATAAATCCTTCGGTTTGATATGTAGAATGGGTCATAGTGGTACGAAGCCTCATTACCAATGACTTCTCTCTCTCCCTCCCTCTCTCCTGCTCGGTGTGTCTTATGTTTAATTATTTCTCTGCCTCCTTTAGTAATAATGAAACATATAATGAAAGCAGTTTTTTTTTTTGCTGTAATGGAGGCGAGGCTCAGTGTATTGGAAGCACTCCTCCACTTCCCTGCAGTTCCCGAGCAGCCGGGTCACCAGAGCGGCTTGGTAGACTTCCCATAACAAGAGGTGTAGCCCTAAGCCCCGGTTGGCATCCTTAAATTAAAATATAAATTGAATTAAATTAGATTTACTCAATTAAATCCAATTGAATGAAATCAATTCATTGTATTCAATTAACTTGATGGTGACTCTCCTTGATAGAAAGTAGCGAAGGTTTGTTCAAAAAGTCACTAGATTTGTTGCTCGGTGCTTCATGGAAAGAAATGTCATGAAAGAGTCTGGAAAAAAAATCGCTAAATCTAGGGTCAAAGTCCATGGAAAGGTAAACCTCCTGTGCACCAGTCAAGGCAGTAGTAGCAGATCCATCCAATCAATCACACCACTATAACCAATCCAGCTTTAGACTGAGGAAGGACCGCCTACTTAATTAACATACTGAAACAGAGATAAATAAATAAATGTAGAAATGTAAAAATACAGAAATAGCATTTTTTTTATTACCAAATGTTTTCATTTTGCATTTAATTGTTGTAATTTCGACTTTATTTTTGTATTTATACTTTAATTTATTCATACTTTCATTTTTGTCCAACTCCAATGGTTGTAATATCATCAGTCAGTCTGTCAGTCAGTCAGTCAGTCAGTCAGTCAGTCAGGGACACTCCAGATTATTGGGCTGGCCCCGCTGTTGCGGTCCAGCCAAAAACACAAATAATAGTATCTCATATGATTTTATCAACATCCCTGTAACACACCTGGGACAACAGAGGCTAACTTGTGTCATAGACTGCTTTCCACTTCAAATCATTTCCATTTTCAGCTGGATGATAACTGAGGCTGTTTCCTCACCTCGGCTCAGCTGAAACAACCCTGAGTTCACTGACAGGATGCTTCCTGCATACTCTGAGAGGAATCTGAGTGGTATAGTTACATCTTACTATAAAAGCTACATGCTGGCATCTACTGTTCATTTTGGGTACAGTACAGTTTACTCCACTGTAGATCAACAAACCAACTGATGCTTTTTCACAGTGGACAATGACACAAAGACAGCAAACAAACATCTAGTGTTTTAATAATTATATTCTGTATTATTGCATTGCTAGTTTTAATAGATGCATCATAAGAAAGTGTGAATGATGTTTATGGGAAAAAAAGTAAAAAAAAAAATGATTGTGTTATTAAATATATAGTTGCTTCCATGTTTAGACAATTTCCATCCACAATTATTGAACACACATATATATATTTGATAACAGCCACTGAAATGTGTAAAAATGCATCAAATGTATCATGAATAATCCATGACATGTAACTATACTTATACTAAACACAGTCAAAGAGCATGAGAGTGAATTAATGCTGATTCAGGCTAGGACTGAAATGGCATTTTCCCTCTCTCTACCCTCTCTGTCCTTGGTCAAAAACTACCTCTGCACTCAGGTAAATCTCTGTAACATTGGTTGATTTTCACTTGAGGTTTAAAGCGAGCATTTGGTCAAGGTTGTGTAAACAGTTTTGAAAGGCACGAGATTATGTTACAGTCTGTACATCTGTTCATTTGGTGGAAAGAAAAAAGAGCAATACCCTCCATTGGCACCTGGAGTAATATGCTGTTCCGTTGTACAGCACAATTTTGAGCACAGTATATCCGAAATATAACAATCACTCACCAGCAACTAATATGTAAAGAAAAACATTAATACCCTCTGATACCTGAGGAAATGTTTTCCTAAGCAAAGAACTACATACGTAGTACATTCCCTTTCTTACACCAAGCTGCATAGCTCCTGCTTAACTCTAAGCAACGAATATGTAAAACATTCAAAATCCCATTTTCAGTTGAGTGAGCTATATATTCAAGTATTAAAAGATCCATCTCAAAGTCTTAAAATGCTTAATTATTTACAGTTCTCCCTCTACTAAGCATTAACAGCTAGAGTGATATTAAGGCAAAGATTTGGAGAAATGCTGTGAAACCCCACAGCTTTAGATTGCATTAGACTATAGAAGAAGCCACTGACTGCTGTCTGTAAAGTCAGTAAATAACCTCTGACTCGTCTCGTGCCAAAGCTGGAGGCAGTGTGGTTCCACATGGTCCCTGGAAATGGTACCTGTGTCACATCACACACACAGAAAAACAAGGAGACACTGAAGGTCAGAATTTTAGGTTGACGACTACAAGGTCAGGTAGAGTTGAAAGTGCTTTGGAGTGGGCGACTGATTCAAGGTTAACAAATATTGTGAAGCGGCCTGGATGTTGCCTATGATGCCAGTGGATGGCGCTACATATCTGAGTATAATATAATATGAATATACTATAATGTGATATAAATATAGATATGCAACATCACTTATAATTTACATAATTTCATGCTATTTTTAGTTTTTCAACATACACCCAGCTTCTTGACCGACTTACGTGAAGTACTGGGATTTCGGCGTTGTTTGTGTGTTGAACTCTGCCACTGGAACGCCTCTGGATGCAACCCGCGGGCCAAACATGGCTGCTGGGTAAACGATTGAAGATGTGCCCACCTATAGATAAACACAGAGAGGGCAATGACACCAGCATCAACTTGAAAACCACTGTACAGTATTGTATTTCAGGTCCAGTCCTTGAGAGATTCTGAACAAATATTGTTATATAATAATATTACACAATAGGAGAATATGACATGTACGCATGTAATAATGAGGAGAACTCACCACCAGACAGAGATCACAGATTTCCATCTCTTTTTCCACTTTGGTCAGGACATGAGAGTCCAGAGTTTCTCCAAAAAACACAACGTTGGGCCTTAGAAGACCATGGCAGTCACTTTCGTCACACCTTGATACAGCAGCAGAAAACAGTACTTGCGTGATTAGTTGTGTCATACTGTATTTATCACACCATATTTAATCATTAATTAATCATTATAACACAAAAGGGTAAATCCATGCAGACACAGTCACTGCTTGCGATGTGGGCAGAGGTGCAATTTGCTTGATAGTTAAACCCATGAGTGAAGAAGCTGCAGTTTTTTTATCCTAGATAACTCAATGATGAAGTAGAAATTGCATGCACTCTCAGTGTGTTTAAACTCAATATCTCGTCAACGTACAACTCTTTGGCCATATTGTTTTTTTAAATGACTTGACAACCAAAGGTCTAAGAGAAAAGTTGAAATATTCACAGCACACCACTGCCCCCAAGTGGAAGCCACGACTTCACTATTACTAACATGGGGACTCAAGTACAACATTGGAAACCCCAGGTTCTCTTAATGCATAATGAAAACACTTGGAAACAAGTAAAAATTGAGATGGAGCTTAGACTGAGAAGACCTGAGAAGAGTTAAGATCCAGGACCAGAACGGAGTTCATGGAAGCACAGGGTAAATTTGATTTAGGCTTTTCATTTAATTTGTGCTCACACTGATTTAACAAGGCAGCAACTCATCACACAATCAGACTTAAGATGCACAACATTGCTTTTAACAACTACATATATAAGCCAATGTAACAGGTGGTGAGGGAGAGCTGGGACAGATCTGATCTTGAAGGAGCAGCAGGTTCAACAGAAGCTCAAAGCAGAGCAGATGGAGGGTGGAAATGGTGGTTGAGACAACTAAAGTCTCACAAGAATACCAAAATGACCGTACTCAAATTTGTTTTTATTTAAAGAGTGCAATTGGTAGTATACAGAGATCCCACAGTTTATAAATTACTAAGTTAATATTTAATGAGATAATCATTTATTCATTACATCACACTGCCTGTGTGCTGCCACAGAGATTTCTGTACAGCACAGTACAGTCCAACCACAACCTTCCTTTTTAACATACTTGCATCTGCTCTTTATATACAGAGAATTTTCCCTGCACACAAAATTAAGCAACCTGGTCTTCCCTCCTGGTGTTTGCACAGCCCCCCCAAATACATTTACAATTAATAGAGAGAGAGAGAGAGAGAGAGAGAGAGAGAGAGAGAGAGAGAGAGAGAGAGAGAGAGAGAGAGAGAGAGACACTGCTGACATGTGGAACACACTTAAGACCACAGACAAACTGTTTTCAGGCTGGTGTGCCTGTTTAATAAAGGAAAAATCCAGGCACAGTTGGCATTTGAGAAGCAACACAAAAGCTTAGTAAGTCTGACCCTTAGCATTATTAATATCAAGTGACATTAATCCCACCTTGGCAGTTTATCCACTGGAATCTGGGCATCAGCAACATCTGGGTCAGGTGAACTGTGCATTAACAGAACAAACACAGTGAGTGAAATAGCACTTTATCCAAACAGGGGTCAACCTGAAGAGATCAGGCTACAAATCCTGCATGTTTATCAGTTCGTGTATACTCCAGAGGTGCTGCCTCTTACCCTTTGTCCTTTAGGGCGGCACATATGGGGCTACGCTTGTTCAGAGTAACATTTCCACAACTCACACAGCGCGTCTCCATCAGACTGCCTGCAGTTACACACAGAAAATGGGTATGGGAATCAAGAACAGGATGCAGTTGGCAACCAGATCCAAATTGTACGAACCATCAGAATCGTATGCCCCTGAGCTTATCAATTCCTTTTATCGATGCCAGGAAGTTTTTCAGAGCTGGGCAGGCGTATATGCTGAGTACGCAAGTTGCGTAGGGCTCTGCAAATTACGCAAGGACCCCGCCTCCCCCTAGTGTCAAACTGGGTGTCAGTGTTTACAACTTTGATGAAAGGATGAAGTGGAACTATCCTCCTGGTCACGAAAAGAGAAAAAAAAAACACTCCAAGAGAGTGAAATGCAGGAACAGCAATCAGGTAAACTTGTGCTCACCTCTTCAAGTTTGATGTCAGTAAATATCAGGAGGCTAACGTTAAGTGGTAGCTTGCAGTGCATTTCTCTCTAATCTGTCTGTCTCTCTAACCTATCTGGGCAGTGCTTCTCTGTCTGTATCTTGCTTATCAGCCACTTCTGGCTCTGCCCTGTGTCTTTGTGTTGATTAAATTAGTGACTAACTCTGTGTTTGTCTGATGCATGGTAGTTTTTAGATTTGTCCCAAATCGGCCCCTCACCATGAATCTTGAGCACGTGTTTGGACCCAGCCTGTCGGTGAAGGTCATCTGTGCACTGGGTGATGACAACCACGGAGCGTCCCTGCTTCCTCAACCTGGCTTCGCACTCTGCTATAGCCTGATGGGCAGCACTGGGCTTCTTGTTCAGCGCCAGCTCCCTTCTGTAATGGTAGAACTCCCAGACTCGAGACGGGGTGCGTGAGAAGGCCTCTGGAGTAGCCAGGTCCTGAGGATGCATCAACAATGTGAATGTCTTAAGTCAGTCAACCCTCAAATGCTAAGAGGGTACCAATCAAAAGCGTCATCTTCAGAGGAAAGAATTAGACAGATAACAAAATGTAGCAGATTAGGTTTAAACACCTCAATTAAAGAGTGAGATTTTTTTTTTTTTTGGATTACGGATAATTGTTGATTCTTTCCTGGAGGTAAATCCTACTGCAGCCCACCACAAGAATCCAGATTATGCAACAAATACCATTTCTTTCTTTAGTGGCTATTGCTGCTGAGATAAATCCACTGAGCTGTGAAGATGTATTATGTAAACATAAAATACACCCACTCCACAGCAACAACTTTGAACCACAGCTGGAAATCAGACCAAACACAAGACTTTGACCTAAATAAAAAGACAGTAAAAACCGATAGATAAATAAATAAATAAATAAATAATATAGTCACATACAAACATGTGTGTGTGTTTTGTTTTTTTTGTAAATTACCTGAGACTGCCACTTCCTCCACTTCTCATTTTCTCCCCTGAAAGTTGGGACTCCACTCTCCGCACTCACACCTGCGCCCGTGATGATAACTATGTGCTTTGCTTTGGAAAAGTCCTTGCGGAATTCAGACATGTCTGGGAAAACAAAATGAAAAGCATCTTACTAATTAATTGCTTTTTAAGTGTCTTAATATTAAAAAAAAAAAAAAAGAGAACAATGTGATTTAGCTATTACTATTACTATGAGACAATGACTGGTGTGATATCACTTTGAGTGATCAATGTTTTTACTCTTAACTGATCATTTCCAACATGTATAATTTTTACAATAGTCCTAACAAAATGTTGTGTAGGGAGGGGTTCTCTGGATGCTACAATAATTCAGTAAGTATTACAATTAACATTATAATGTTTGAGTTCTATATTATAATGTTCTTGTTGCCCTTTCCACAGACCTTGCATTAGTAAAATCAGGAACAACTGATTTATCAAAGAGGTCAGTATGTAGATTCACAAATAAGCTATCATTAGACAATTACAGTAACTTTTCATGATCTAAAATCTGAAACTTCTTGTTTGTTACTCATTAATTATCAGTTAAGACTTTTAAGCTTTTAACTTAAATGCTACTCAGATATTTGTGCACCATATTGTCAAGTGTTACTAAAAACATTTCATTTCTATCCTGTCAGGAAGGATGATGACTGATATCCAATGGCTGATATCCATTGTTTAATACAGGGCTAACACTGATCTGACACATCACCAAACCAACATCATATACTGTCAACCTAGTACCTTTCATTTTACCTGAATTGGGTCTTGCTGTCTCTATCAAAGGTCCTTTTGTCACATGAGTAGAGCACATGCGAAGGCCAAGGGCAAACACAGCTCGACTTTGGAGAAGCATTGTCACTGTTTCAGAAATACAGTTGAACAGGGGTAAAAACACAAAGGACAACACAAAAAGAAAATAAATTATTGTACAGCCTCACTTTTTATATGTAATTTCTGTTCCAACTAGTTGTTTTCACTATGTAGTTTAGGCATGAAGACTTTTTCTGATTATATTATATGTGTTAGGACCGGATTATATAACTGGTCCTTTTGTATATTGAATGTGAACATGGCAAATCATCTGTATTGAATGTGAACATGGCAAATCATCCTTCAATCTTAACTGAGTCAGATATGGATCTCTTCCTGTTGTGCAGCCAAACATTGTTCAAACTTGTGTAAAAATATGTCATGCTTAACTTGGGGAAAATGTCTATTACATGATGCACAAGATGTCCAGAATATCTCCATTTAGTGTAATAGTGCAACATAGTGTTTTGTTTTGAATATTTTACTCATAGCTGCAAAGAAGTTTAGGAACAAGCACATACTGGACACAGAATATGTTGTGCTGTGTGAAAGAAATGCTCTAAATAATTACGCTTAAGGATTCATTTAAGTGAATAAATCAAGAGAAGTGATCCTGTGTGCAACTGTAAAACTGCTTCAACATATCAAAATGAAAACAAGACATGGCTTCAAGAATGCTTGAAATGTAGTTGTGAAATCACACAATCACAGATGTCGACCTGATAAGGCAAGAAATGTGCATAAAACTCTTTTTAAAACAAATAAGTTGGCTGTAAAACTAAGAGGAAACTTTTAAACAGCCTACTTAGAAAAACTGTAAGTAAAACTAGCAACTGGGTGCGTCCCACAAAGGCAGAACAAACTAAGAGTTTAATGTGTCTGAACTGGTTTTACAAATCAAACAGCTGCAACTGCGTGTCCTTACAGGTTACAGCTAAGTTGCACCCGCTGTTGTGGCTGTTTGTTGGTCATTTTGGAGATAACCAACCGGTCACTTACGTTCAAAAGGAAGGTCCATGGAGAATATATTGAAAGTAGAAGACTAACTTTACCTGATATGTTGCTAAAACATACAACGCTAACAATAACGTAGCTTGTAAGGTCGTGAGCTAAGTTAGCTAGGACAACTCGTCGTGCTCGCTGCCACAAGTAGACACTAACGTACCCATTCAAACATGTATTACTAGGTAATTTCACCTGAAAACAGAGCCAATACATGCCTATTTAAATGACATTGCCTTATTTACCTTGCAGTACTTACTTAGCTGGGTGATATTTCCTCTTTAGGAGCCGAAATCCACACAGACTTGACGCTTGTTTACCTCTGTCAGTGCAATTAACACGAGAGGCCGTAAACGTACCACACTGTCGTAAACCCCTCTCTTAAAAAATGCACGAAAACTGTTGTTAAAGAGGTTAAAGGGAGAGAAAAAAATGTGTCTAAGAGAGCCATCTGGTGGTTAACTGCTGTAAGTGTGGTTCATTCAGGATGATTCATTCATTCTCCTCAAGGTAGAGACACAGCAGCCAACACCAAGAAATAAGAATCTGTTATTGTTTGTTTGTTTATTTAAAAGAACAAAACAAATACATATACAATACAACTGAAATCTTGCCTTATTGTGTTTTTACTAAATGTTTTTCTTCTTGTGGGACAAAAAAGATCTGGCCTGAACTAAATTGAACAAAAACTTATCACATATTTATTAATCTTTTTATTATTATGATTTCTTTACTTATCTAATAGTATACCATGTTGTATTATGTAGTTGTATGGTGTATATATATATATATATATATATATATATATATATATGTGTGTGTGTGTGTGTGTGTGTGTGTGTGTGTGTGTGTGTGTGTGTGTGTGTATATATGTAGTAATGTGAAAGCCATTTGTTGCCCCTTTTTCGTACAAATTATTAATGGCTGAATTATTAATCATACTTAATTACCTATCATTTATTAAACTATACACACTGTAAAGCTCGTACACTGGCAGCACTTAATTATGGTCAAGCCAAAACTGTAATTTTGAATTTGAAAAATAAAATAAATAAATGGGCATAATGTAGGTGTAAATCACTAGCCTAGGCCTATATATAGCTTAAGTTATTCATTTAATAATCATTTTCTGAAGACTTAAATTCTAAACGATCGTTTTCCTGGTTTAATAGGCCTGCTGCTTTTTTTTCCCTGTATTTTACCATCTTTATTTTTTCCTCACACTGTATCTGTGCCATATTCCACCAACGCCTCTCTCTCTCTCTCTCTCTCTCTCTCTCTCTCTCTATCGCTCTCTCCCTCCCTCCCTCTCTCTCTCTCTCTCTCCCTCTCTGCCTCGGTGTGTGTGAGAACTCCCTCCTCCCCCATCATTTATCTACCTCCCAGTGTGTGAGTGGCCGTGGTTCTGCGTCTGCCCCAGTCGGCCAGCAGCAGTCATCACTGGACACTGGTTCAAATTGATGGCGACCACTCCAGACAGCAGCACAGACCGCCGACCGATAAGGAGACTCCGCTCCAAGAGCGATACCCCCTATCTTGTTGAAGCCCGACTCTCCTTCAACCTGCGGACAGGTAGGCGCACATCCATCCATGCTGCCCCCAAAAATCTTCCTGTTCGCTGTTTTGCCAGATGTCGTTATGTGGGTGGACTGAAGGGGATTATAGCCTAAAATACGCTCCTGTTTTACACGAATGAAAAAAAAAAGCCTTTTATTCTTGTGGGCTTGTGTTATAGTTCATCTGTGAGGCTTATCCCTCCAAAATTTATTAATGGGTGGCTCTGTAAGGCTGGGGGAATTGTGAAATGTTATGCAACTTTGTGGACTAACGCTGGTGATGACGTTTCTGGCGCAAAAACGTTAAAGGGCTTCAGAAATTAAAAAAAAAAAAAAATCATTTTTAGAGCTTTAAATCCGGTTCATGTGTGAATTTTAATTCCGTCAGCGCTTGGTTACTGCTACCACTGTAATTCAACGCAGTTACATAATGTGAAGAAGCTTCAACGTGACATGTAGTAGCCCAAGCTTTGGCAATGGTTGTGGTGCACAAAATCCGGATGGGATATCCGGTTTGTTCAGCATTATTTGTAGATTTTTTTTTTTTTTTTTTTAAATCACAGCATTTGAAACAGTTGCAATGGATCCCGCGATGATGCTCCTGGTGAATTGCCTCCTGTCTCCATCACCCTTTACAAAGCGTGTTGCATCCCCTGTTACCATGGTGACTTGGCATTTTATGCTGACTGAGTCAACAGTATTCAGATCTTTTGCACTACAGTGTAATTAAGAAACACGCTGCATCTACATTAGCCTATCTACCTGTTTCACCGAAAACACGTCTCATGGAGGTGATGACAGTCGTTTGCTAAACTCTACAGGGTCGTTGATATTTGTAGCAGCCCCAATACCAATGCGCTTCTCTCTCATTAGTCTTATTTAGGAGGGGGATTTGAGTGTGCCCACATGTGTCATAATTAGAATGATATCACAAGTCCTACACGGTTTGTTCCCTTGATGCCAATGTGCTGAAATACAGGCTACACAGAACATATCTGTCCCCTACTGCAACTTTGTAGATGCATCCTATAGCCCCAACCTTGCAGCTTGCTGGAGTCACACCCATTTATCTACTCAGCAAAATGTGTGAGATGCCTATGTCTACTGTAATGTTTGGATGATGGCCAGTTCTGTATAGGGATTTTTATAGAGCATCTATAGTAAGATTTGGAAGATGGTTCTTTTTTCAGTCTATTTATTTTCAGACTACAGCTTACAGTGTCTTAAGATAACTGTGGTTTTGCTCTTTGCTCTTTTGGTTGGTTTGAGAGTTCTTTGGTTTTTTTATTTTGTTTTTTTTATTTAGGAATGCTTATTGTTCCGTGGAAAACAAACCTGTCAGAAACTAACTAAAGTTTCAAATAGTGGTACATAGTGTAAACATCTTGCACTGTAATAGGGAATGCTTTTTGAATGACATAGGTGTGTGTGTGTGTGTGTGTGTGTGTGTGTGTGTGTGTGTGTGTGTAGGGCTACAACGAACAATTACGTCATTATGAAATCATCTCTTGATTATTTTTTAATTTATCATTTAGTCTATACAATGTCATCAAGTAGTGAAAATGTTCAACACAATACCCCAGAATCTTCTAATTGCTTGTTTTGTCCAACCAAGACTCACAAATCCCAAAGACATTCACTTTCTGATGTTATGAAACTGAGAAATGCAGAGAAACGCCACATTTGAAAAGTTGGAACCAGTGAATCGATTAATCAGCTAATCATTTAAGTGTGTTTCACACTAGAAGGCCACTAAAAGCAGAGTCTGTGTTATCTCACGGCAGGACAGTAGCAGTCTAAACTGAGGCTGGAGGGATTGTTACGAGAAGGTCATCACTTCAACCATAAAGCGACTGCACCTTGCTCCAGTGCAGCTCCTCAGTTGCCAACAGTGTGGCTGCTGTATTGACAGCTCCCAGGTGTGGGATGTCAGCCTGGGCAGTGTTGGAACAGAGCAAGGGTGCTCGGTTATGCTTTCCTGGATGAATGAACCTTAAATAAAAAATAAAAAAAGCCCCCCAGCATGTTTATGTCAGATAAGCCTTCGCAGTCCAAGACGGCTCCGCTCATGCCAGGGAACCGTTTGGCCTGTGGAGACAAGCTTGTTGTCAATGACAGGACACTGCCGTTCCTCTCTGTGCTCCTTTTTTTTTTTTTTTTTATCTCTCTACTCTACAACGAGCTCATACAAAGCATGAGGGTGGTACGGGGGAGATTTGTACAACAGCACTGTTGACTCACTTCCACCTGAAGAAGTGGAGCAGGATTTAGCTTTAGCTTATTGCCAAGGAAACCAAAAGTCTCATGGTTGTGTGGCCAGGTGCTTAATAATGATAAATGACCACGGCTGCCAAGGATGTGAAACAAGAACTAAGCAATTATCTCTGTGTAGTTCCAGACAAGATAATAGCTTTGGTTTCTCTTTGTTATGTTTTTTTTTCTTAAGGGTCATTATAATTGTTTGACACACAACTGAATATATGAAAATTATTACATTCACAAAGTGTAACACAGGAGGAGGTCAAAATTGATGGTTTTTGAGCAGACAAATTTATTTTGCAGCTAAGGTTGTATCCATGTTTTCATCAATGAGCTCATACTACACAGAGAGCACAAATACATTTTTATATCCAACACTGTCAGGCTATAATAAAGACACTGCCAGTCTGGCATCTGCTTCTCTGATACTGAGTTGTGTAATTCGTTTTGATGTGTGGTGAGTTTGTCAGTGTGAAAAATTTGGAGATGGGCTGAGGCTTCACAGCCAACTCAAGTGTTCTATGTTTAAACAGCTGATTTTGCTTTTGTTTGCTTTATTCCCTGACGCTGATCAGCTCATTTGTGGATCAGGCATCTCTATGGGGAGTCAGTCTCTACCACAAGTTTGACTTTTGCAGAAACAAGGTTTGTAGCATACAAATGACAGATACCCCGTGGGCTTCTAATGGAATCAGAGAGCATGTGTGAAACATTGCTTTATTGCACTGGCCTGTTTAGCATCTACGCTAATATAATTTTGCCCCACAGTTAAATGGCTCTGCACACAGTCACAAAGATATAATGATATAATGGCATCAGTTACTGCGCAGATATCAACAACTGCGTCATCTGTCGTAAAGCATTAAAGGGTGGAGGTGTGGATGGATGGTTGACCTACTTCACAGGTTTGATTTCGGTTATTGCTGCCTGTTATGAACCTTCTCATTGTCAGCTTAGCCTGTCTCCATCTCTCTCTCTCTCTCTCTCTCTAACACACACTCACACATACACACACATTGTCATCTGGACTAGTAGGTGAGAGATCACAGTGTATGTGGAACTGGGATCATTACTGTTTACCTAAGGATCCTGTCTATGGATTTTTAGCCAAGAGGCAGAGATATGTGCATGTGACTGTTGTGCATGTTTGTGAGCGCCAAGCATGCATATCAATCCATTGTTTGTGTGCTGTGTATGTGCTGCCTGCTGACACAGCATCCGTCTCACTGGAACAGGTTGTCTGCTTGTTTTTATTTGCTCATAATTCAGCAGCTCAACTACAGCCCCATCTGCTTTCTGTCTGCAGACTGATGCTACACACAAGAAAACTCAACACCCAATTAAAGGAGCTAACACTTTAGATTTTCCACTAACATCCCTCTGCTAACGAGATCACACGCTTAAGAGTTTTATAACATCATTGCTCACATAATCCAGCTAACCTTTTTACCGTGTCTCCATCCTTGTTATGAATCCTATTGGAATGGCACTCATAAGTCATTTTGTTGTAGTTTTTTTCAGAGCCCCTCACAGCCTCGACACTCAGGTCAGCTTGTCCTCACAAGCCCAGGGTCTTCTCAGGTCTGCTCTGGCATATGGAACATTAATCACAGCACACCTATTGTACAGATGTTAATTGGGGCTGAACAGCTGGATGCCTTGCGCATGGGAGAGGTGTGTGGATGCCCGATGGCTTGAGCTCCCACCATTAAACCTGGTCTGAATGCAAATAGACAAAGCTGAAGCCCAGAATTGGCTGCATTGCAGTTGTTTAGGGGATAGATTATTCGGTTATTTCCCCTTGCTTTTGTGCAACTGTGTATACATTATACGTATACAACATGCATGCTCTGTATTGTACGTGCACTCTCTGTCTCACAATTCAGTGTTGAAACCAGGCTCAGTGTTGCAGCTACATTAAGCTAAAAAAAGCAAAACTCAACTCATTCACCACCCACCACTCCCTGCTCCTCTCTCCCTGTGCTGCTTTTGTTGCAATCCGTGTACAGTAAGCACCGCTGTCCAAAACGAGTACAATCAATACACGCCAGATGCATGATGGGACAGGACAAATTTCTGCTGCAGAGCTTTATGTGCCAGCTGGGTTTACCTGAGGATTTAAAGCATGGTAGAGAAACGCTTCATACAGCTGGTGGTCAGGACTTAAGCACAGCCTCTCTGAGAGGACGTGTATGCAGATATTTTGTGTGTTAATCATTTAGAAATGATTCATATATTCACCCTCACTGAAAAAGGTCTAGTCAGATTATTCAGTTTTTGTTGGAATTCAAAAGCAGCTAAAGGTGACTGCAAGGTCAAGCACAAACAGAATATGAGCCGTCAGTCCTTGTTTCAAAGGGAAAGAGAATTTCACATGAACTATTTGGGATGAAGTCCAGTGCAAAGTCTGCTGTATGCGTAATTTTTTCTAGCTGTTTGTAGTTACTCTAGAGGCTATTAGCAAAAGTGTTTAACAAAGTGGTGATAATTAGTGGCAAGAGAGTATCACTTCTCTGTCTGCATCACTCCCAATCTATGCCTCTTCTATGGCCCCCACCCCCAACCTCCCCCCAAAAACACACGCACGCAGCACATGGCTGACACTACAGACCATGGAATGATAGACTAACGGCCCCGCATCTCAAAAAACAAGCATCAGCATCCATCTTCCATACATGAGTACACATAGGCCGTCTTGTGCTGAAGCATCCAAGGTCTGAATAAAACATGAGTAGGAAAATCAGAGGTAAAAATAGCAATGCCATATCCAAGACTCTATTACTGGATGCTCATGCGGCATAAAAATTCAATCAACCATCGGTGTCACCTGGACAGAACACCTGCCAACCTCAAGTAGCAAGATGGCTTAAAGAAAAAGGCAGGCAGGTGTCTTCAATGAGAGCCTGTAGCAAGCTGTATCATCTCAGAATCGCTCTCTCGATCTGCTTTCTTTTCATCTCTCTCTCGCTCTCTGTGCCACACTTGGAAGTGTGGGAAAGACTCGCTGGCTGTGATGTGCTTACCACACGCCAGCAGAGAAATAACGCCTTTTTCAAAAGCCTCCCAAGCTGAAGAAAGCTGCATGATGATGTGCTTATGGGTCATATTTATAGTAAGTGTGGCAGCACATTGGGCAGAGAGGGGTAAAGATACCGCTGCAATCTGAGAGGCAGCATTGCCAAGGACCAATTACGCTGGAGGAGAGAGCTCTGCCTGAATCACTGTAACTCTCTAATGCTGGTTTTGCTGAATTAAAAGCAGCATGCAATTAATTCTTTTGGGTACAAGGAAATAAAACGACTCACAGGCAGCATACAATATCCAGTCTGTTGCCGAAAGGATGGCTGTGGATATACCTGATATCTGCAATAGCAATAAAAATATATATTTTAGATAATGTGTCACAGTTAGGGGTGGGGGGGTGGGAGCATCCATTAAATAATGACAGAATGGCATTTGTTGCTTTACCAGTGTAGCTCCCATAGTGCACCAGCTCTTTAGGACATTTCTGCTGAGTAAGAGACTTCACACAGTCTGAATCCCTTCAACACTGCTGCAAACCTGGGAGTCAATTCAATCAAAGCTGCATTGCACCACTCAGCAGTATGCACTTCAAAATTGTATCCGATTTCCAATGATAAAAGTCAGGACATATTTTGGCTCTTACGCTTCCAACCCTGGTTAGGATTTCTATGTTACATTACATTAACTGTTACATTAACACCTGATGTATATTTGAGTAGCTACACCAGTAGTAGTGTAGTAGTAATCCCCAGGCCCTGAGTGATTCTCTAAAGCTACTTCTATTTTTGGAAAGCATTATCATGTAGTATTTGTAGAATACAAAAATTTCAGTGTTAGTTCAGGATTAGCATGTTGTATACGTCTCCCTTTCAATTTTGCTATCCACCAGCAAAGAGTAGACATTACTTTTTATGTTGTAGTACAAATTCATAAAACTTTAGGAGGGAAATTCTTCAAATGAAACAGAGATGTTCTGTGTGAGCACTACGCTGAATATTATGGTAAGTTATGCCTACACTTTTCAGACAGTTATGTAAGCCTGTGTAAAGACAGACTAATAGCCTACAGGATAAACGGCTGGGATCTGAAGAGGCAGAATAATTATGTGAAACTAAGTGATTGAACCAAGGGGACTTTATGCCCCTATCCTGCACATCTTACAGATCCAGTGTAGAATTGATTTTGTAATCACATCACGTAATAACTGCAATGACGAAAAGGTTGACTTTGCCGGGATGTAAATTTAAAATTATAATGAAAGAAAACCTTCTCAGAAAGTGAACAAAACTAAAAATATTACCAGTATCTACTGAAAGAAAAAATAAAACATGAACAATCTAATGACAATGTCTGAAAATGTGCATTTCTAGAGGATACAGCTAGGCGTCATTACATTCATCGTGGTTATTTTTGAGCTTTAAATAAGTTAGATATTTTGAATTGTATTTTTATAGGACTTCAAAATGTTGAAAATGGCTGTAAAGACGGCGGAAACAGCAATGCATGTTGCTACCTGCCATACTGAGAATAGTTGACTTCAAGGCAATACATAAACTGCATTCATTTCCACAGGGATTGTCTGCTTGTTTACAAACAAAAGCAGTTATCTGAATAATCCGTAAAATCTAACCTAGTTGTCAAACCTCTAAAACAGTTCATTTAAACTTTGCCTTCATTAAATGGTTTATTTTGTCATAGAAAGTAGAAAAGAAAACTGCTTTTATCAGTCTTTCTAAAAAACTGGAAGATAATAGTGAAGGTTTCTGTCCATATTCTAAGAGAAAATGTTTGGTCTGGCCTCTGGTGGTTGGTGAATGGGGTCATATCAGGAGCCAAAGCTGCATCAGTTCCAGAAGACGTTATAGATTTAATGACTCATACCGCATGGATCATTGTATCAGGGGCTACAGGGAAATATTCCGTAATAATGACTGCAATTATGACAGCGGTCACAGCGCATCAGTAACTAGGAAAAACGCTTTGATGTGACGTATTATATAATGGCGAGCTACCTGTGCCTGAGACCAGGAGATATCCGTCTTTACTTCAGCAGAGCCAGGAGAGGCCAGAGGAGAACTATAAGCTCTTTAGCTAAGAGTCCACTCCATACTGTGGTGTTCATCTTAAGCAAGCAGGACAGATGGAGGTTTCAGTCAGAGGAAAATCACAGTGTCTCTGCAGACAGAGAGACGGCCAGAACGTCCCAGAGGAGTGGCACAGTCTGCTTACCATTAAGTGTTGCAGAGCTCGCAGGAGATTGCTTTCATTTTGCGGGAGTTCTTCTGTTTCCATATCCACTTACCTGCTGTCAAATAGTGTGATTCTGTGAACATATAACCAGATCTATTACCTTTAAAAATGTGCTTTTTCTTAGAGCACATTCTGTCCACGGCTCTAGTATACACTGTTCCCTTTTCCCCATAGTGCACCTTTCATTTAACAGGACTAATACATCCTTACTGTGTGGTTATTACAGAGATGTTTACTCCCCCCCACTCCCCAAAAAAGCTGCTGTCTGTCACCCTCTGCCATCACCTTGCCTGCAACACTGTTTCTTAATTAGCAGACAAAGTGGAAAAACAGAGAATGTGGAAAAATCTCCAAGTGAGGGTTTCTCTGTGATCTACAGGAAGGTCTGATGTTTGAGAAAACAGACCTGATGAAAGACTTGGCATTTAAGTCATACAGCTTTATCGGATCAAACGTAAAAAAAAAAAGAAAAAAAAAACATTACAGTCACTCATAACAACTTTTAATACCAAAATGCTCTGTAGTCTAAAAGTAATTTTCATTTTGAAAGCTGTACATGCTTCCATACAAATCTGTATTAATTTCATGGGAGGTGGTCTGCGAAATTAAGAATGAATCGACTTACAGATACAGTACATAAAGGACAGTTTGACTCAGGCTGATGAAACTGAGCCAGTCCCTGGAGCACCACTGCTCTCTGGTGGAGAGGTGCTTTTTCTGCAACAGCAGACGACTACGTAAGGCACTTGGGGTGTTGTGAATTACCGGTATTGATGATAACCGTGATATTTAAAAAATTTAATATTGATATTGAGTTAATAATACACATATGATAATATCGTGATGGCAGATGTTAGGCCTTTTGGGTATTTGTTTTTTTTGCCTTTTCAGTATCCATTAATTGTAATTGTTCTTTTTGTGTGCTTTTGCACAGTTATGTTTACAGACTGTCTCTCCATCTCACTACACCCGTTACTTTTTCTTTTTAATTTTCTATAGATATCGTGTATATATCATTATCCTGAATTCTTCTGGCCATGATAATCATGTAGTGAAAATCTGAAAACGTGACAGCCCTAACACACATTAGTGGTGAAATGATTTACTGGACAACTGATGATCGACTGGAGAAATAATCACAACAATTTTAATAATTCATTCACCACTTAAGTATTTTACCAAACAAAGATGATATTTATATTACTGTAAATTGACATGTCAAGATGTCATCTACAGTTCTGGGAAATTCTGATGGCAGTTTTCCACAGATTTCCAGGATTTTATAGACTAAATAATCAACTGATTAATCAATGACAAGAATACTCATTAAGTGTCTTACACGCACAATCAAAAATGTGTTGAAAAGGTGATAGTGCCTGGATTATTTTACTTTTGAATACACGTGAATGCATCAGTAACACGAGGGGGTCATTCTGCACAAAGTGCATTTGCTGCCACTACCTCTGTAATTTTAGTTGCAGTACTTGAATTTGTAATGGGATTATTTACATTCATTCATTTTACAACAATACAAAACAATGAAGAGAAGAAAATCCTCACATTTGACACACATTTAACCTTTTTCTTGAAAAATGACTGAAAACGATGAATCAATTATCAAAATGGTTGCCCATTAATTTTTCTGTTGACTTATCGTTTCAGCTCCACTCCCATACACATAAGCCCCGTTCAAACAAAGCTTTTCTAATGCTATCTTTCAGTGCAATTGTATTTGGATTAGATTCACCCACTCTCACTCAAATTGTCAGTCTGACTCCTTCTACTTCTATCATACAGCCTTGAGCTTCTTGTAGGCCTTGGAGAAATCATGCAGAAGTCAGAATATTTCAGAAAACTGAAAGACTCTGATTTGACACACTCAGCAAGCAGCAAGGCCGTTTTTATTCTCAATGAATGAAAATCATTCACAATATCAGGCAAAATGGTTTATTTACGAATCTGTAGCTACATTATAAAAGTCATGGTACTTGACAGCAGTGAGACATTGTTGGTGACAGAATGTATCGGTATGTAGTGGAACTATGAACAGTTTTAATACCGTATACAAAGAGCTTGGAGTTACAGACATGTCTTCTCTATGTGCTCCCTAAGTCGAGTTTTCCTTGTAAATGTTTTGCCACATTTCGGACAAGTGAATGGCCGTTCCCCTGTGTGAACCATCATGTGTCTTTTCAGCTCGTTGTTTAATCTGAAGGCTTTGCTGCAAACCTCACACACAAAAGGCCGCAGCCTGATGTGCTTGTCTCTACGGTGAGCCATCAAATGCGACCCCCTCTTGTAACACATGCCACAGTCTTCACACTTGAACGGCCTGTCCTCCGTATGCTGAACCATGTGAAGCTTGAGCTGAGCCGCACTCGGCCAGCCTTTTCCACACGTGTCGCACAGGTACGGCTCTTGCCCTGTGTGTTTATACAGATGCCATTTAAGGTATGTTTTCTGATAGAATTTCTTTCCGCACACTGGGCACGGGTAACCACCTGTGTGTCTCACCATATGCGCTCTCAGGCAGTCTTTTGTACTGAACTGTTTACCACAGTAGGAACAAACACTGGGCTGTTGTTCTCTATGCTTGCTCTGGTGCAGAATCAGATAAGCCAGAGATTTGAAGCTCTTCCCGCATGTTTCACAAATGCGTGGCGTTACACTTGAAGTATGAACTTTTTCATGATCATTCAGTAGTCCTGGCTTTGTGTAACATTTCTTACAGGCAGCGCACTGGTACAGCTTTTTGTTCTGCTGATGCCGAACCAATTCACATAACCTCACAAAAGTTCTCTTACACAATGGACAAGGGTATGAGCCTCTGATTTTATGTGACTGGGAATAATGTCTTTTCAGGAGGACAATTTCTGAAAAATTCATCTCACACATGGTGCACTTGATGCTGGAAGACTTCGTCAGGGAGTCATCTGCACGGTCTGTAGAGTTTGGAGGTGCTTCAGTTTCACTTTCCTTTGTTTCAGAACTTGTCTCACTGCAGCTCTCTTTGGTATTGTCAGCTGATGGGAAATTACACGCACTGATAACAAAATGGTTAGTGTTTGTTTGCTTTTTCCTTCGACGATTTCTTTTGGAACATTTGCTCTGGTGCTTCTCAAAACTCTTGTAATAGGAAAAACCCTGGCCACATTCCTTACATGTCAGAGGTGATTTACTTGCCTGCATAGCCTGCGCGTTGGCAGGTGCATCTGTGACTGAAACAAGAGTATTCTCCTGACTCCTTTTCTTTGCGTTGCTTGAAGAATTCTCCTGTGTGAACTCATTCTTTTGTTGTGGGTGTTTGTTTGAAACCTGGCACTGACCTTCCTTGTGTGCCTCGCAGTCCTCATAGTTGTCAAAGTTTTTACCACAATAAGAACAAAGATAAGGGCTCTGTTCAATGTGGCATCTCATGTGCCTCGTCAAGTCAGCAGAGCGAGTAAATATTTTCCCACACACAGAGCATTTTTTGACACGGCTGCTTCTTTTGCACAAGTCAGAGGACATTGATTCCTGGGGTGCATCATTTGAAGGATCAGTTTCGGTTTCACTAAGCAAAGCCTCTTTGGTCTTATCAACAGGGTTTGATTTGGAGTGATTTGCTAATCTTGTGGAACACTGTGGGTTTGTCTGTATCTGTCGTTTACTACTGACCACACACATCCTCTGGTGTTTGTCAAAATTCTTTGGGTAAGTGAAAACCTTGCCACAACCACGACAAACAAGACTGCAGTCGTCATTAGACGAGTTTGGAGGACTCGAATTTGATGGAAGCTCATTCTCACTTCTACGGGCGTTAATCTTAGGTGTAGGATGCAAATGAATCTTTTCAAAAAATCTACTTTGGCTAGCAGAATCTGACCGACCCAAACAACCACTCTGAGTCATCCTGTGCCTTTTTAGTTTGCTAATGGAGCCAAACTCTTGGTCACAAACAAAACACTTGAATGTTTTTGAGGATGTCCTATTGTGATTTTTTAAATGGTGAAACCAGTTTTTGTCCATGTCATCATCATCGTTGGATTCACTTTCATCAAAAGGTTCCAGTATTACTTCGACAGAGGCTCCTTGGTCTTCAGTCAGATCATCAGCATGCTGCTGTCCATTTCTTTCCACATTCCTTGCCACTTCTGAATTTATTTCCTCAAAGTCTTTATTCTTTTTAGACTCACCCCCAAGTGAGTTTTCTTTGTGCCAGTCCTCACCGATACACATGGACCCAGCTTTGACAGCGTTGTCTCCTTCATCGTTGTTGAGCTTTGGTAGATGATAGGACAGGCTGGAAAGGATGCAGTCATCACCAGAGGAAGACAGAGCTAGAAAACAATGACAAACCAAACAGGAAATAGTGTCAATATCTGAAAATTTATGAAAAATAAATAACACAGAAAAAAAAAAGTGTTTTAAGTGTCTCTCAAAGTCTCTCAGAGGACTACCTTGTGGAACCTCGTTCCCATGATGTTTGTGATGCTGAATAAGTTTATTCAGGGGCTCAGGTTGATTCATGAAGTCCACACACTCTTTCAAGACAGAAGGGGACAGACTGAGCCAGAGGGAAGTCTGGGAAAGGACCAAAACAGATCAACTCAATTACATGAAAAAAATGTACCCTTGCATTTCAGGTGTTATATTGTGATAGATTTCCTCGTTAGTGCACAGTCCTTCCCTCCAACTACCTTGTGTACTTTTACATCACTTAATGCTTTTCTATTTTTACCAGCATGACAACATCCCAAACATGGATTATGAACAATGCAGGACTTAAAATAACCAGTATTACAAATGTGTTACGAGGAGGGAAAGGCATTCAACAAGGGTGTTAGATCCCAAAGACACATTCAGTATGATACATTTCGGTAAGACACAATGAATGTAAACATAACTTTTGCTTACAAGAAAAACTCCACAGACCATTTTAAATATTTGAGAGATGCAGCTGTGCAGCAACAGTTGCTATGGTATTTTTCGACTCTATTTGTCCCAAGATTATTTATTGTATGTCAGATACCCACTTGTTCAAGGTTTGGAACAGGCAGCAGCCTCTGGAGATTGAAGAGGAATTTTCTCATTAGAGCCTCCAGGGCACAGTCATATTTGGGGCCAAACACTGTCGGGAAGATTTTCTAAAGAACAAAGACAAAAGTGGTAATTTCATTTCACAATATACTAGCAGGCCTCTTTGATGCCATCTTATCGTCCCACTTAAGCCCATTATCCAAAAAATCATGATTTAACCAATTTGGATTTAAATCAAAGTACATGTAACAATTGACTAATATGCTTTTTAAACTTGTAATATCGAGTACAAACCACCTCACCTGATAAAAGATATCCCTCTGGCATTGATCATCCACTAGTGTGTGAACAAGCTGCAGGAAGTTTGTCATTGATGCTTTTACCTCAGCACCGGAAGTCTTTTAAAGGAAAACGCACATAAGTAAATTCAAACGACACAAAGACTGGTGGAGATTTGACAAGAGCACCCACCTCCTTGTCCTGTTTTGTGATGTAGGTGTTTATTCTGCTCAGATGATGCTGTATGGCCTGTGGGCTGGCAAAATCATCACTGCGGCAACACTCTAGCACCACCTGTTGGCATATCGAGAGATAAACAATTTAGTGAAGGCTTCATGTTCTCTACAGACACATGAGGGGGTGCGGCCCTTTGTGGCACAGCCCATCATGTGAAAACTATCATTAATACTTCAATATATGAGAATTAGATGTATGGGCAGATGAGGAGCCTGTACATGGTGAGGTCACGGGTTAGATGTTTACAACATCCTCACTTGGGAATTTGGCAGTCTAGACCTTATCCATTAACCAAATTAGATTGCATTAACGTTCAGCTGGAGTTTGAATGTAAGCCCAGTTAGTTAAGTTTCTTGGTTTTGTGTTGATGAATGCAGATGTAATAACAGAATAAACCAGTTAAGTGCACAGTTTACTCAGAGAATAACAGACAGGAACTCAGTTGCATTCGCGGACTTACTCTGTATACAATAATAATGTGTACATCTTCCTAGTGTCATTTGTTTTCCTGCAGTCTGCATTAACTTAACTTGCAGTGTTACACAATAACATTATGGTTTGCTCATTCTTCCCAGACTAATGCATACTGATATTGTACACAAACAAAACAACTCTATGACAATAGAATGCAAAAAAAAGAAAAAAGAATAGCTTGTGGACAGAAATGTAATGTCTTTACCAGATTCAGAGCTGCTATTTTGAAGATGACCTAGAAATCAACAATCTAAGCTTGGACTGAGGAAAAGGGATTTTCCCCCATGGAGACCTTTACTTCATACCATTGTCATAAAGTAATATCTTTTGTCTATGGAGGCTATTTAGTTCTGGTGCATCAAACTCTCAGACGAGCAGTGGTCGAAGAAGTATTCAGATCCTTTACTCAAAAGTAGCACTACCACAATAAACTTGATTGTGAGTATAATCAGCAAAATGTACAAAGTAAAAGTAGCTTTTATGCTGTAATATTTGGTTTCTTTGGCAGAACAATGATTCTTCCCCTATTGGATGTTTTGTATGTATTGTTTTTTTAATTGTATAAAAAGTAAAAAAAAAAAAAAAAAAAGTTAAAGATAAAATAATCCAAAAAGAAAGAAAGAAAGAAAGAAAGAAAGAAAGAAAAATACCCCTTATCTCAAATGGTGTTATATGTGATTATTGTGACTGAAGTATTAATGTCCAGCATGTTATATCTGTTCCATGTGGAGCTGATTTTAACTACTGTAGATACTGTGGGGGAGTTTAATCAGAACCAATCCATCAAATATAAAGTGATTTTAAGTTGTTACTCTGCAGAGCAACAATAGCTGTCAAATACAATGTACACTTGCACTTACACACGCCTGTTCCCACATCAGTAGCCTGTAGCATATTGGTAGTAGAGATGTAAAGTTAGTAGCTGCAGTGTATGACAGAATTATTACCGTCACTGTAATTACAGTAACTTACATCTAGCAGCTCTTTTCTTACCCTTGCACGTAAGCCCATGACTAGCTGGACTCTCTCTGAGTAAGTGAGCAGCTCAGGGACTGTTTCCAACACTGAGGTAATGAACTCCTCCAGCAGACCATAGTACATCACAGCTCCCTGCTTCACTATCTCCCACAGAGCTGCAGAGACAAGCTGCACGGGAGGCACGATAAGACGGAGAGAGGAGAGGGGAAGAGACCCTGGGGAAAACAAATGTAACACTGTGAGGTTAAAGTAAAGAGACAACACAGTTATTATCGCTAAAATGAAAACTAAAGACGCATTTATTGCAGTGCTACAATGCTTCTCACTGTCCGTTAACGTTAGCCGTTAAGTTACCATAAACAGCTATCTTTTATCAACCGTTAGGGCAAATGCGGATTGAATGGGGGTAACGTATAGCTGAGTGTTATACACTCACCATGCTCCATTAATATCTTGCTCATTGTGACGTTACAGACATAATAATGTTAGCTATATTGATGGTTGTTTGCTAACATCGCAGCCATTGGGAAACAGCTGCCTGTGGAACATGGAAGCCACTTCTCTTTGGGAAGTGTACGCATTACGTTGTTACGTACAAAACGTGCAGGGCAGAGGGTCATTTTTTTTTCTTTTTTTTTTTTAAAATACAGTTCTCACAATGATAATCTTGGCATTTAGAGAGCGCTAAAGGCACTACTTATTAAACAAATTCATTTTTATGCTGAAAGCGCCACACTATATTACAATTTATTAGATTTTTATATGTTTATCATTTGTCATCAATCTCCAATTCACCAAATTACTACACTAGATGGCGGCATTGCAACACTCATTACAAAAGATTTACTTGGCAGCTTTGCAGTAAATTGTTCTCCAACTTGCACTGCAACAAACAGTATTTACTCTTCTTTTGAGTTCCTTTTATAGCCGTTTATAACGTAAAAACACCACAAAACGTGATACCTGCATACAATATAATATAATGAATGTTTACTTTAAGCCTATAATGCAACCCCCTTTAACAGTGTTATTTCATTACATTTTGCTGATTACGTTATGGTTTATTGGCAATTTGTGATGAGCTTTTTTCAAAATAAAACTTAATGATTTCATGCATTTCTTTTTTCCATTTTAGCTCAATGATGGTCACATATCATAGGATTCCTATCTTACCAGACAATAGAAGAGATCATCTAATGTATGTGACAACAATACCACTTGAAAAAAAAATGTCAGTACCGTTTCTTTTCCATTAGAAATAAGCAAGACTGTTAAAACATGCTGGAAGACTCAAATGGCATATTGAGTTTAATTGTGACATTTTTTCATTGACTATTCCTTATAACAAACAACATATCAGATTAGCACCTGATACATCGTGTTAATTCCTGTAAACTTGATATTAAACAGTACAGAAAAAAAGATATTGAGACTGGACAACACAGACAAGAGGAGAAGGGGGAAAGAGAGGCCCCAGAGAATTATAACAGAGATGAAAAGCGAGCAATCATCTGTTTACAGCTTTCTGGAAGTGTAGTTCCAAGCATCTGACCACAGTCCTCGACAGTCTGCGGCAGAACTATGTGAACATTTTCTGTTGGCTTCAGGAGCTGAGCAGAATAATATTCATAATGCCTATCAATGTCATTAGGGAAAGTTGTCAACATGCACAACTTAAAAAAAAGCAACAAAAAAACAAGTGGGTACATTTTTCTGTCTCACTTTTCTTTAACATTTGTCTGTCTCTTGCTCTATGTCCTCACTTCTGAAGTGCTGCAGTCTGTAGACTTTACATAATCATGTCACATTACTCTGCTGCCTGTCAGGAGGAAAACTGAGCTTAATGCTGAAGGTGGAGCCAAGAACTGGGTAAGAAAACTGGTGAGGAATTATTCTCCTTACAGATTAAAATTGCATAACTATCATTCACATTTCCCCACAGACACAAATAAGAAAAGTGCGAAAGGAAAAGCACTGAACTTTTACCATTGTATTAATTCTTTTTCAGATTGTGGTAAGGACATGTGGCACTGTGTGTGTGTGTGTTTGTGTGTGTGTCTGAGTGTATGTATGTGTATGTGTGTAACTATGAGGCAGTAAGACAGATAATAATGCAGAGAGAGAATGACAGATGGGAAGAGACAGAGAGACACAGGCAGAACGGGAACAGCAGATTTGTAGTGACAGGCTGCTCGGTCGGAAGTTGTACGATTGTTTAGCCTAAAACCTGCACCACATCCATGGCAACCAGTTCTAACCAGATTCCAAGATATTAAAATAAACGCATTGTTGATTGTCTTTCAAATAAAATGTTAACCAATTTACAGTTCATCTCAAATCTGTTCTAATATGTGCACTAGAATACACACTTTTCCCTGTTTTTTAGCGATACATTAAAACCTCTACTGAAGCTTCATAGCAACAACACTGTGTGAGTGTGGATCCATCAGATGTGAGTCACACAGGACTTCCAAATACTTCCAAGCAGCTTTGGGCGAGTTGACTCTGTCAGTTTCAGCTTATTGCGACAGTTTGTGACAAGTGTCAAGTATGTTGTCAACCACAGGAAAAGTATACTTAGATTTTGAAAACCATGCTGATCTCAGGATTTTATGCTGAATTAGTCAAAGTTTCAAACAAAAGTTCTATGGACATGTCTCTGAAGCAGACCGCATAAACCTCACAAGCTCCATTGACATGCAATCAAATGAATTTCTTCAAAGGCAGGAAGAGTCGGGTAGGCGACATGTCGGCGGGCTGACACTACAACTGTATTGTAAAGGAATGATTTCTGTGGTCAGGGCAGGATGAACACTAGGTCTGACCTTAATTGAATTAATTTGTGTTCTTTCCATTAGTTAACTATTAAGTTTAACAACTAAAACTTGACTGACTCATAGGTGGATCAGTCATTACAAAATCATGAAATTGTTTAAACCCACAAAAGATTTTAGTGGAGATGTAAAAGTTTCCAGAAATACCACATATGTCAGACTGAATTAGGGGGAAATGAGTATAAAATGACACATGGGACATGGAAAACGTTTCCATCTGATAGAGTAGTGCAGCCATAAAAACATGGAGTCTTGGATTTGAGCATTTACCTCAGTATAAACTTGACATAGCTTCAATGATTACATATATACTGAGTGGTCACAGCAGAGCCAGCCCAAGTTATCTAAAAAAGGCACACTAAAGTAGATCCCTGACCATGGAGATCATGGGGTGAAATAGGAGAATAGAAAATAATTTAAGAAAAAGTTGTAAAGTTACAAAAAACTGTAATAGGTTTATAGATGTAAATAAATCCAATAATAGGCTCATAATAAGTCAATATGAATCCCATATATACCATTTAATAGGTCAAACATCAAAGGCTTGAAGAAGCTATTTCTAAATTTTGCTATTGCGACATAACCAACATTAGCATTAACAGCTGTTTACTTACCAGTTTTGAAGAAACATTGCAAGTTCAGAATCAAACATTATTCCTTTACTAATGTTAACTCTTGTTTTGCCTATCACTTCTTTTCTTCTACTAAGTTAGCATGCTAACCTCAAGTCCAGCTGGACCATCTCGTCACTTCCCGATTCTGAGTCACTGTAGCGTCTATTTATTGTAAACGCAACGATGACTGAAGCTCTTGCCAAGACTGCAAAGTAAACACAGGTTAATGCTAATGCTGGCTATATGTAGCATTAGCAAAATTTACAAATAGCTCCTTTAATATCAGTTCTTCACACCTTTTCAACACATGAGGGGCATTAGCAGTGAGATGGATAACAAATGTGAGAGTGGACAGTAAGAATAAATAAGTTTACACTAGGAAAAAAAAAGTTTTCAGTATGAGTATCAAACACTCTGTATGTTGAAAGGTTTCTCCTTCAGAAAGGACATCATTTGTGGTCAGCTGATTAAATCTGGGTTTCCTGTTACTCTTCTTCTTATTGTTGTTATTTATTATTTCTCATTACATTCATTTCTTTCCTCCGTTCCTTATGAATTAACCCAAACGGAGCTGATCAGAACTGCCTGACACAGCAGTTACATAACCACATTGCCACATGTGACCATTTTCGCTTGCAGCCGACAAACAACCTGTCTTGTAGCTTTAATTACCTGATTCTTGTGAGAATTGTCTAATGGGAAATTGAGGCTTAGGTACATAGCCTAGAGCTTTACAAGATGTGCACCCGTACATGTCAACGTACTTTTGAGAACAATTCAAAAACACATTCAATTTAAGCTCATTTTAAGATAAAGTTAATGTCTATAGGCAGAATAAAGTGAATGGATGGCAGTAAACAGAAAGAGAAAAGATATCACAGTTCTTGTTTGTAAAACTGGTGGTGCAGCAAGAGCACACATTTCTTGAGAGTTTAAAGCCTCTTTCACTCTCCCTTTCTCACAAACACACACACACAGCCACACTTTGCTGTAGTGATATGCATGGCAAATACTGTCATTCCTTAATCCATTAACCTCTGACTCTTTGTTGCCAACACATAAAAAAATAGCTCTTTATCATTTGTTTCCAAAACTTGAACAAACATCAATGCACGAGTGAAACTTTTCCCCAAAAAAAGAAGGGAGCCAACTGAGGGCGACTGCTGCATTGCACCGTGGTGGGAGTAAATCAAGTGCCTCTGTCCCTCATTTCAGAGAGGAGCTTTGATGTCACTGGAATAAGCTGCAGCTCATTGAAGGAACATCAAAGATACTCACCCCCAGCCCACGACCATTCACTGCTCTGTAGGAAACGTGATTGGAAATGCCGTGGGGTCCGTTATCTTCTCCAATGATTAACACCTCATTAATATTATCAATTACCCTAAAATGTGCACAGTAACTTCAGGGATCAACTGAGTGGCTGTTTGGAATTTGGGATGTAAAGAAAGAATATTTAATGCTTCTCTATTACTTTAGGCTGAGCTCTCTCATTTGAAGTATTGAGCTTTCTGATCACTGATTAAGGTCCCATTGCTGTGTTTCTTTTCTTTGATTTTAATTCTCTGAGCTCTTGTCTGTTATTATGCCCACATTAGATAGATGTTGTAATTGTTGCTTTCATCTTTGTTGTTGTGATTTTTCCCTCCTTTAGCCTTTGTAATCAGTGAGTGCGTGGATACATGTTAAGGACGTACCCTTAATTTTTCTATTCAGTGGTGTCATTTGTGGATAAAGTTGATTTACATGTGTTACTTAGAATAGGGTTGTGTCCGCAACCAACACTCCACCAATAAAAATCAGCCGTGCTTAATCAGCTTGTTAGCTTTAGATCTCTAAACTGCTTATTTTGAACAGAAACTCACAATTAACTATAGTCTGGTTTTGGAGCTTTAAATACTGCACTAACCCTAACCCTATACAAGAGGAAGCTGCTAAATCTGAATAATTTTAGACCTCAGTATGGCTTTTACATCTCATTTTAATCAAGCGTCTTAAGCACCTGAAGGGTGTCACTGACTCTGTTTTAACATAGTTCATTTCCATTACCTTTTCAAAAGGAATGTCTTCATTATTGTTGCCATCCTGTTATCCACACGGGCTCTTAGGTTTCGCATTTTGTTCCAGTCCTCTTCTTTTTACACTTTGTTAAAGTGTCACAAGTATAGACCACAATGTGCCATGACTGTGGAATGATCTGCTTGAGGAAATCAGGTTAACCAAATCAGTAACAGTGTCATCAGTATTTTCATCCTCTCATGCACTTGCCAGATTGTCTATTTTTTCCCTTGTATGCTCTACTCCATTTTATGGTCAAACTGTCCATCTAATTATTTTTTAACCATTGCCTCGTTTCTTTTCATTCTTCCTGATCTAGCTAATCATTCTACCCTTTTAATTTATGTTTTTTTTTTTTTTTTTTATAAATCTAGACACCAAAAGCTTGTTTTTGCAAACAATATGCTTATACGTTGCAGTGGTGGTTATAGTAGTACTGCTTTGTTGTTGTATTTGCTGTTAAGAATAGAGAGGGTCTGTCATATAATGTAACTTGATTAAAAAAACAAAAGTGATTGGAATCATTATTATTATAAGCAACTTTTCCTCCGTGTACACTGGCCTATTAGAAGCGCGCACCCCTCAGCCAATCACAGGCACTCACTGCTCAGCTCCACTAATCGTGGATTAGCTACAACCGACTGCAGTCTACGGCTCTGGGAGGGAGAGGTAGTCACTGCCACTCACTACTCACCCTCTATTTTATTATTAGCTCACTTGGATCTGGCAGCAGGGCTTTTTTTCTCAGCAGCAGTGACTTTGGCATTGCGCAACCTATTAGCTCTCAGGTAAAGGTGTGGGACAACAGCAGAGAGAAGCGACCGATTTGGGGTCAATGGAAACGGCTGCTGTAGGTCAGGTAGGATTCAATTTGATGGCCCTTTAATTGAAGTCCACACCGTGTTTTAACGTCGCGCACTAAGCTCCGTTTTCCGCGTTCCCACAATCATGTTCAAGACGGTCAATTACCCGTCGGTGGATCCCGCGCCCACCATCATGCACGGCACTTGGTTTGCCACGGGGTGCCGAGAAAACACGCCCGTGGCGGTGGAGAAACCTAAGAAAAAGGCGTTCAGCCTGGTCAAAATCATGTCTCTCAGCAACAAGAAAGGGCACGGCCAGTATCCGCACCACAACAACAACATGCCCTTTACGATCCACTGTCACATCGGGAAAGAGATCAAGCACATTTGCAGCAACTGCAGCCGCGGGAACGACACACAGGACGGTGAGTATACCACAGGCTCCGTGCTCAAAGCCTTGTGCGGTTTCGCCCATAGTAGTCCTGCGGTACTTGCCATCCAGGATACACTCATCTAATCTAGCGATGGCCATGCCTCTGGCTCCTATGACAGCCTCATCATCAGCTGCTCCATCGCTGATTTCACTCTTACTACATATGTCTGCTTGTGTGATAATATTCTGTCTTTTTTAAGTAGGTCGATATGTAGGCTCTGTAAGCTCATTGCACTGAGAACATAAAACCGGGGTGATTCACTGCCGCTGTTGTGGAAACTGCCTCTGACTGGATCAGAACTTCTCCTAGGGTTGGGCTCATACTTGAAACTGCTGCTTGTTTGGTTTGCATCACAAAAAAAAAAAAAATGTTGTTGAATCACTCTTCATTTGAGGGATCCTTTAAGCGTTTCTTACATTCACCTATTTATCCTATAGATGACATTTAAAAAAAAAAAAAAGCTGTTTGCACAAAGCCATTTCCAGTTCAGTGTCATTACATCATCACTCAGCCATCTTGGTATGCAAACAAGTGTTTTTAATTAAAAACCAGCCCCATCAGTTGCTTGTATGACATGTAGTGGAGAAAAGTAGGTTATATACACAGCACTGTGAAGATGGGATAGAAATGCTGTAGTGTGGTGTGAGCCTGATGTCATGAACATGATCCCTTGTTTGGATACTTGGAAGAGGATTTTCTTTTTCGCTTTTTCCTTTTGTTTTCCATACTGAGCTCTGCCAGGGGGGGTTTAGTCAAGATTGTATATATATTCTAGTTTGGTGTTTGCTGCCTGGAACTGGTTCAGTCCAAAAAAAACAATCAAACAAAATCAGCAAAGGAAAGAAAACACAAAAGAAAAAAGACATGCATAACAGTACAGATGTACACCTGTTTCAAACGTAATATATCATCAGCCATAACGCACGATGATATACAATTTAACTGAAAAAGGTGTGGGCTGAAGCTAAAGCTTATAATGCCCATTATAACTTATTTAGACTTCTGCTACATTGTCTGGATCATAACTACATGGCTTTACATGTCCTTACATTGACCAAATCTTTGTCACACACATGGATACAGTCAGCAATACCATATCACACATAATCATTTATCAAACAGATTACCACGAGTATCAAATAAGTGTAATGTACATGTTTAATTCCTCCTCAAGATGATGAGCTTTTTGAACCAGTACAGACACACAACCCCTTTGGGTAGAGAAGAGGGTTAATCTTCACAGAACACACCAAAAATCACTTTCAAAAGCTCCCTTCTTTTGTCAGTAGGATACATATTTCAGTGATGTGTGGAGGGTTTGTAGCCTCCAAAGAAGCGTTTGATGTTGTGGAAAGATGTTCTTTTATTGACGTTACAAAAACGTGTCATTGTCATCGCTCTCTCTGCTGTCTCCCGGCTGTTTGGATGTCTTCCTGTCTTTATCCAGCTTTTCTCGACTTCTAATGAACTATTTGAATCTCTACTGGATTCAATTAGCATCGACTGTAGAGCTATTTATAGATTTGGTGTGGTGGCAGGATTGCCAAGATGGTTGGCTCTGAGGCACCAGAGCATTCAAGTAATGGTCCGTGGGACTGATTTCCGCTGCTTTACTGTCACATTCTTTATCAAGCTGCCGTCCCTCGGCCCCCGGGGGAGGTGACTGTCCTGCAGTGTGATATATCTGTGTTGGCAAACATCATGAATGTGATGTAATTGTTTAAAAACAAAGCAACCGTCGCATTCCCTGATAGAACGACAAGGGTGATGACCTGACGCAGTGTGAGACACACGTTGTGCTCGAGGTCACTTCACATGTACTGGAGCACCATGGAGCTGTTACTCAGACTACAGGGCAGCCATGGTAACTTTTTTTTTTCTGCGTTTCTGTTGTTTTTTTTGTTTGTTTTTCTACTCCATTGTTTTTATGTTTATACTTGAAGGACCATGTATATGTTTTTTATGGCATAGAAAATCACATGTACATAGATTTGTGAGTGATTTTTTGTTTTCCCTTTTAGGAAGCCATTGGTTTCCATTCATTTAGGACAGGCTTTGTGAGTTCATCCATTATAATAAAAGTTGTCTGCTCTTATTGTGGTAGGTTAACATTAAGCAAGGCCAGAAACCTTCACGTCTGGCTATGCAAGACTGCGTTATTGTTGCTGTGTTATGTTTGCCCATGCAGACTGACTTGAAAAGTCTGCACATTTGCCACACTATGATAAAAGCAGAGATGGGATGGATGGATTACCCATCTCAGGCAACTTGATTTTCATACAGCATAATGAAAACCAGAGGCTGCCTAGAAGGTACAGTAGATAGTAGACATGCATTCGCAAATTTAAAACACTGCCATGGGTCTGCAGCTTGAATGTGGTCATTAAAGAGGTAAGGAGAACAGGGTAGAGTTCCATGTCTAAAAGCTCCTGATAGTCTATTCGCTGCTAGCAGTGTTCACACAAAATCTGGTGAGTCTGAGACAGAACTTTATGTTTGAATATCTTTTTATGATCATTTGCCTGGAGCTGACACCTTTTCAGATTTAGTTTTCTGATCACATGGGCACCTTTTTGCCAGAGTTTGTGTGTGCCCTGGCTGTTTGTTGCAGCCTTGTACTGCTGCGTCTTTTAAACATAGCATGTATTGACTTTTTCGTGTAGTAGTTTCTTAGAACAAAATACTCAACATTTTCTGCCTTTGATGTCCAATGCTACGTAAAAAGGCTAGGCCTTGTGAATATTTGATGAAGAGCAGAAAGACCCCTCCCTCTCCCTTAATGAGGTGCTTATCAGTCTGTTTAGTGTTTTTTGGCAAGCTAGTGCCAACCACTCCGTGTGATGCAGCCTCAAACCGTATTCAGAGCGTATCCTGCGTAATGTGATATGCAGGTTTGTTTATCCTCTCCCAACCTCATCCAGTTACTAGGGAATGCAGGAGGCCACTTGGCACAGATTCTTGGATGCTTGGATCTTTGTAAGCAAAAGTGTCTGCTGCATTCACTGTTGGTTCTCCTGTATGATTATCAGAATATCACCTCCTCTGCATCTTAACCTTAATTAGACTGTCTTTTTTCTTTTCCCTTACAGCTGAGGAAGTAGAGAGGCTGGCCGCCATGCGTTCTGAGTCCTTGGTCTCTGGCACCCACACTCCACCTATCCGTCGACGGAGCAAGTTTGCCACTCTGGGACGTCTCCTGAAGCCCTGGAAATGGAGGAAGAAGAAGAGTGAGAAATTCAAGCAGACTTCTGCTGGTACATGAGTTTTTGTTTTGTTTTTTTTTCTCCCTAATTTTATGTTAATAGGAGCACATGTAGGTGCCATATGCATAACAAACAACCATGGCGCTTTTAAGTATGTACCCTGTGTTGTTATGAAAGAAAGTCAGTGCATATCCTTTGGTCAAAAGAAAAATGTATTAAGTTTTAGTCTCCAGGGTGATTGAAAATGCAGCAAATTGATTCAGCAAAAGTGCAGCGTTGGAGTTTCATGTTTTGAGGTCTCTTTAGAGTTCCTTTGATCCTGCAGCCCAGTGTTGTCAGGGGCGAGTGAAGGACATACTCTCTTCAGATGTGGCTGTATTTTATTTTCCTTGGCTGACGCATCCTGAATTCTGCTGTCAGCCTGGTGGACAGGGAGGAGGGACTTTGTCAGACTGCATCTTCTCTGGGAGCAGAATTCTTGCTTTTTGTCGAGGATGCGCAGTCGCAGGGAGACCTCAGTCCGGTCCGAGCAGGACAGGATGTTCCGATTTAGTAACCTAATTGAATTAGCATTTTCCTGGTGTGAATCTGCTGAATGAATCAGTCTCTGTCTGATTTGATCAGGTTTGCCGTGACTGCTCTCTTACTGCTGATCTTGTCAGTCTTGTGCGATTAGAGGGGCTAATGTGATGTCTCGTCATCTCCATCACTTTATACAAGCACAAAACATGTTTTCTGACGTTTCGGCTGATGTTACCACTCAGCTAGGCTTTCACTCTTCCCGCAGTGCTGTTTGGCTCTAGTTTGTATTTCTTCCCCAACACGGTCTCCCCGGCTCTTCAGCAACATCCCCAGACTAAGTGGTATTTTTAGTAAGACACAAAAGTGCTGACGAAATACATTTGTGAGCTCTAGTTGCTTGACTTTTTAATGTTTTACTGTACTTTAATAGAGAGTGTGTACTTGATGGAGCAATCATGGAGATGTTGATTGTTACATTCATGTATGCCCTATGATAACAGCATCCTACCCTGTCGTGGTGAGGGACAATAATCAAATACTGAGCAACAAAAGTCCTTTTTTTCCCTGTTACAATGGTGTAAATGCACAGTGGGGCCGAGTGGAAAAGCTCTCTCTATCGCTTTTGTTATCCACTTGTTTTGTATGCGCGATGCCGCTGTCTCAAAATAATTCTTTTGCTTCTATTGTTCTATTCAATCCATTTTGATAGCAGCATGACGGTGGGTTATGATCTGTCAGTATATCTCACCGGAGCAGCCTCTATTAGTGGAATTTCTGCGTTGTTTCAAGTTGCAGGTGATGTACAGTAACTCCGGTGCTCGGAGCAAGGCGCTTTAGCCACAGTGACGATGCCACCACAAATGTACGCACGCTGTCGCATGCATTTCAGCGTGAAGTATGAACCCACTTTTTAAAGACCCAAATAAGTGGAATGTGCGCTGCATTTGTGCAGCATATGAGCCAGTGCAGTAAATTCAAATGACAAGAAGTGGCGGCTAAGTCGACAACATTTTTATGGTGATTTTAAAGTTATACTAATCAATATTTTTTATGAAGAATTGCTCAAATGTCGATGTACAGTATGTGTGATGTGAAATGGTTTCCTTGCAGTGACGAACCCACAGGGAATCATCACCAGACTCTGCAGCTTCCCTTCAGCTCTTCAGAGCGTTTTAGCATCTTTGAGCTCATTGTTTTGGTTTTTATGGTCCCACACCTCACTGTTCTGATTCATTCCTAACACTCTCATCAACCTACTTACCAGCTGCAACAGGGTCTGGCTGTTTTCAGAAAGCTAAAAAGAAAACACTGTATGCCACCTGCTTAGCATAAAATGGCAGACAGAGTTACCTGGTGAACACAGTGAGGCTTTTAGTGCCAGATATTAGTTGGTGAGTTTTTATGTAAATACAATTACAAATTGTTGCTAATGCTCACACTTGTTGTCTAAATAGGCAACTGCTGGCACACATTAGCCTTTTTAGCTTTATAAGATGTATATTTTTTTGTAGTTCACCTGCCGCCAAGTAGCCACCAAACTGATAAACTCTGCTTTAAAGACTGCAGATTCCTTGACTAATGAAAGCAGATTTTTTTTTATTTTATGATGCAATACAAATACAAAACTGTAAAACCATCTGTGTTTTAAAAGTTTTGCATGCCAGCCATAAAACTGTATTTCCAGTATTTTCTAAACACTGGGTAATGTGTTTTGGTATCCATGATCAAGCTGGGTGTCTTAATTATCAGGGAATATATTCCTTTCCATGGTTTGAACAGCATTAGCTGTGAGTCCAGTGGTATGTAGGAATCTCTGAAAACACAGTGGAAGTGGAGATTTGACTTTGAGAAGGCTTACTTGAGGATGTTTTCTAACAACATCTTAGATCAGAGCAATGAAAAACAAATCTGTAAAATATATGGAGAAAGAAGTTCTGTACATGTAAACACATTATTAGCCTAGAGATAGCACCGTGTACTTACTTTGATAGTTTTTTTAGAGGAAGAAAATTCAGCTCATCTCATCTCGGAAACAGGATTGACTTTGGCTGACCCGTAGCTCCACTATTGATCTGTGTTTTTTTGAAATGGAACATTGCACATACTGTTTTGCATTTGCCCTCATTTAATTAATCAACGCTAAGATGGCCGCCTGTTTACCCTTAAAGCCTGAAATGAGATGACCTCATTTTAAAAGATATAAGAAAATTGCTGCCACGTATTATGACTAATACTTAACTTGTGTTAGTATTTTGTCAGCTGGCAAAGCCTCTGTTTGGAATCTCAAGGAGGTATAAGGAGGTATTGTTGGTCATTTGTCAACCGTTTCAGCAGGAAAATTGTCCTGTACCGCAGCAGTTTACATTGATCTCACTGAAGACAAAGTTGATGGGAAGTGTGCAGTCGTGATTTCCTGCTGCACTGCTCTGATCTTGCACTTAAATGCCCCTGCGTACTCTCCTCTCGTCTCTGCAGTTGACTGTGGTGCCTCACTGTTGATTATGTTTCCTGTGTCAGTGGGGAGCAGACCAGCCACTGGGCATACAGATGTTGTCGTAGATAATTGGACACTGAGCACAGTAGAGGATTATGAATGTGTTGTGATATTAAGCAGATGAAGGCCAGCTCTGGGGGACTGTACTCTTCACCTCAGGAAGGAAAGAGGGAGGGCCTGACAGTTGGATGTCTCATCCTGCTGTCTTATCATGATTCGGTACATTATCACAGCGCGCTTGTATCAGGAGGAAAGATCATCAGGCAGAGATTCATCAAAAGAACATGCATGTGTTAGTCTGATGTTATCTTCGTTTTTATTTCTAATCCAATTAGTTAGCGGATTTCTAAATGCACTGTTGTTTATTTGCATCATTTCTAACACAAAATCTTTAGCTTTGCTGCCTGCCCATTGATTATATATCATATGGAGAGGCAAATGTCTCATTCCAAACCTGCTGCGTGCACAGTAAGGTTTTGTTTAGCCATATCTAATCTTCTGATGTGTGAGCCTTTAACGCTTGAGCTTCTCATTGATGAAAGACTCCATGAAAGTTTTAATACAGTTAAAAGCCTCCACTTTGAGCTACTGAGCCTCAGGGTTGGTAGGATGTGTTCTGACTATCTGGGTCACTTCGCAGTGGAATATATTTTCTCAAAAAAAAAGAAAAAAAAAAAAAGAAACTAAGTGTAGTGTTCTCAGATCAATACAGACTATACTTAGATATGCCAGTTTCATTTAATATGCTCTCTCAGCTGATACTCCCTGATGAGTGTCTAATCTTCTCATCTTGGTACAGATTGAGTGGCTGGAGTGTTGGACCATGACAGTACTTGGGCCACTTGAACACAGGCGGTCCAAAATAGGACTTGGTTGATATTCAAGGTGATTTAGAGGACAGCATCTACTTTTTCATACACGGATATGAAAGATGGCATTGTGTACTGACAGGCCTGTAACCTCAGCTCTGCACCATAACGCACAAATAACAGACCTCATTATCAAACTCGTAGCTGATGATTTGCTACTCTGATGACCCAGGCAATCCGTCTTGGAATCAAAAATAAATATTTGATGTGAGTGGCAGTTCTATCTGCATTGAATCTGTTTTGTTTTTGTTTTTTTTTCTTCCGCATGGCCCTCACAGGAACTACCTGATGAAATGAACACAAAATTCCACTTCTCACACACTATTAATGCACTCATTAAATATTAAACAAAATATATATTTTTATTTTTTATTTTTTTGCAAGACCAGCCATTATTTTAACTTGGATCCGATGCTTGGCCAGTGCACCAATCGCTGTGTTCACCTCATTCCTCGTTCTTCTGTTTTAAGCGCGCAATATCTGTCAAATCTGAAGACATATCCTCGTTAGGGCTCCTGAGTTAATGGTATTGCGTAACTGTGCACATCCTGTGGAGTAGCAGTTACGTCATAAAGCTTTTGAGTAATTACTTTTCATTTTGGATGAAACGGCAGCATAATCCGTGAACATATTACAGCACAGCACTGCCAGTCGACCTGCAGCCTAGGGTTTCCTCGCTTTGGCAAAGAGTTGGTGCTGATGGTTTTTTTCACACACATACGTAGGTTTGTTCCTTTTGAGTAACATTGTGTCTGTCACTCGCAATACTGACTAATAATGCGATTTCTTTTTTTTACAGCAGAGATGTGAAAAGGTCTAATTGAAGTCGCTGAAGATTTTTTTGTCTCACTGAAGGCTTTAGATTTAATGACAAGAGGTAACACTGATGAAATAGAAAGGAATATGAGACCCATCATTATAAAAATGTAACTGTCATTCATAATCTATATCAGACAGGGATGAGAATTCAGACTGAATGTATTGTGACACGCATATTTTAATGATGTACATCACAAAAAAAAAAAGACTTAAAAAATTCTCAGATATTGACACGAGCCGTCAAAAGCACAGTCATCGCTTCTCGGTTGAAGAGGGTGATGGGAGTTTTATGAAAATCAGCTGCCAAGGTGCAAAGATTTCTAGTTTTGATTCCAAAAGCTTTACTTTTCTCATTTTCCAGACACTGCTCAACAGGCAGACATTATTGATAGAAAACCCTCAATATTCCCAACTGTTGTAATTTGTAATGAAGGTTGAGAACGCACAGGTACAGGGGGAGTGAAATGTGTGGTGCCTGAACACCTCTTGATGCCTGTGGTGCTTCAGGGAAACTATCTCGTAAACTGGCCGCAGTAAAGAATTCCTCTACGTTGATTCTGGGTTGACTATTTGATAATTCTGTTGACCATCTCACTTGATACACTTTACCTCCTGTTAAATTCGCTGCCTCTGGGGGGAAATTGCTTTTTGATTGAGCTGCCCGCATTAGCATCCCAAGTAGCGTCTAAAAAGGGCACAGTTTCCTTTCATATCACACAACCTTCAGGTTAATACTCCCTCAGGCTCTAGTGGAGTTAATTCTTTGTTTGACACATTGGTGATATTTTGGTCATGTATTTTTCCAAAAAAAAAAAAAAAAAATGTTTTGCTGCTTAAGTAATTTGTGGCTTGGAGCTCATCTCAAACAGAAAAAAAAACAACTTTTGAAGTATGCCGTGATATCAAACATCTGGTATACTCATAATGGAGCGTACTGTTTGATGATAACTTGCTCTGCTGTGGTATTTTGGAACACTGAAGCACAAGAGGATCCAAATTTCTGCCCCGGAGGCCTGTCCGTCTGACATTTGTATGACTCTGGTTTGTGTTTTAATTTTGAGCTCTCAGCAGTTGGTTTTAAATCAACTGTGCTGTGACCAAGGGCAAGGAAAAGAGAGGTCAACCTCTCGGTATTTTCATGAATCCACACCGAGGATGTATTAGCATTGAACACGCCGCCTCCTGATAGAGCTGGGACAGGACTCCTGGGTCATATGTAAAGCACACATGGCACAATCTTCGATCTCCCTCCCAAGCAGGAGCTACAGAGGCCTGCGGGGACGTTCCTGCACAGTGTGCTCAAGTGTTGTTGCTGATCCTCATTTCACATTCTTAATTGGTTTCTATGCAGGGGTAGATTTTGAAATTACTAACGTGATTTTTAAACTGCTTTCGTTCAGCCTACTAATAGAAGATGTTAAGTATCTCAGCTTTTGAAGCCTAAAAATAGAAGCAAGCAGCAGCTGTGGGACATGCCATCTTGTGCATAATGCATTACTATGAGTAGCGTTGCTGGAATATTTCCTTTTATTCTTTACCTCTTGTTAATCAAGGTGCAGAGTTTTAGCTTTAACTGTGCGGAAGAGGAGCCACAGTTTGACAGATTATTATCTCTTATTGCAAAGTCCAGGATTTAATGCTGCTCTTGTTTCAGGAAAAGAAGGTGCTGGGATTTGTCTCATAAAAGACAAAAACTAAAAACACCATAAAAGACATAACACTGCACATATGAGCAAGAACAATGATATACTGTAGATACAATGATGTTTGGATAAGTCAATGAAGAACACACATGGTTTAGTTTTATCAAAGAGCTCATATTTTTTTGACAACAACAATCCTTTAAAGGTGAAAAGTTACCAGAGCATCTGGAAGAAAATATTTTACCAGGGGACATCTGGACTTTTTATTAATGCATTTTAGATTGTACATCTTTCTTTGATTTAGCGAATGAGTTCACCAAGATTAAACACCTGCATGATATTTCACTGGATAACCACTTACAACATGAAAATGATTTCAACTTTTTTTTTCTCTCTCTCTCTCTCTTGTTCCTTCCCCCGCCCAGCGCTGGAGAGGAAGATGTCAATGCGACAGAGCAGAGATGAGCTGATCAAGAGAGGAGTGCTGAAGGAGATCTTTGAAAAAGGTGAGCTGATGTTCCACAGTTACAGTATTACGAGCGGACTGAGCAGGAAACCGTCTCGGCTGTTAGAAGAGTAGACATGGTGAAGTTATTACGTCCTCAGTGATTCATCTCCTCATTAATCAGTAGTCTCTGTAGTGCGCTCTTCAAGATTTGGCACGGGGCATTAAGAGATATAATCTTTCATTATAGAAATTTTGAAGCATTTTATAAACTCTTTGATCTTGACTTGACATCCCATGGGTGCTCCATGCCTCAGGACATCAAACACAAAGTAAGCGAAGCCGAGGAAGTTCACTGACTCTTGCCAAGATGTGAAGAGAGCAAATGAGGAAACGCACGTCCTTGTTCATTTTATTGTTTTAACAAATTAAGCTTTTTTGCACAACAATGAAAAGTAAAAAATAAACTTTGAAGTCAAGGCTAAAACAATTATCTTAGAGTGCAAGAGAAGGGATTGCAAGCACCGTAAGCATGCAGATGCTGTCCGGCCTAGTTAATTGGTCAAAACTGATAAAGTGAATAGCTGCATCTCCAGTTTCTGCTGTGCCACTCCTCAGGATCCATATCAATGAAGGCAGGTGTACTCGGTTGTGACAACCTAGTTTCCATAATCCAAAAAAAAAACAAAAAAACTTGTGTGCACAGCTTGATAGATCAGGAGCAGTTATTTTTATGCATGCAAAGCAAATATTTACTATGTCTCAGGAAGATGACTGTATTATGTTAGCAACACTGACATCACATGATAAATAGATCTAAAACTGATTCTGTTTTGGCGTGCTCAAAATAAAAATAGACCCAGCAGGGGCAAAAATGAAGAAAAAAAAAAAAAATCAGATAATAGCAAAAATGTGTTTCCTTTTTCCAATCTTCCCTCTGATTGGCTGCTGGATTGTAATCGGCTTTAACTGGTCGCCACCTTTTGACAGGCACTCTGGCACACCAGCCAAACCCTGTCACTTGTCTTTTTCAGAATTAAATGGTGGAGAGTTTGTCAACATGACTAAAATTAGAGATACCGATCAGATGTATCCTCATATTTCAAAATAAGTCTATGAAGGCTGATGCGTTTGACAGCATTCATAGTAGTAACAATGTATGACTTGAATATCTTTTATGAAAGATAGAAAATCTCTTGTAAGACTTTCTGAATATTAAAAAGTCTAGAGACTCCTGCTCTCTAAATCTTATGGTCGTAAGCATTCTTGTGGTTTTGTATTTCTTTTTTTTTTTTTTTTTTAAAGACTGTTCATTCAAGATGAAATTTGCGGAATGGGG
>NW_019525408.1:72674-234651 GCF_002814215.2 Seriola lalandi dorsalis | reverse complement strand
ATATATATATATATATATATCAAGCATATATTAGTATAATATATATATATTTTTTTTTTTTTTTTTTTCTTTAGATTCTTGCCAGCCAATGAAGTTGCCCTGTATGCCTGGGGGAAAGCACTCTCCACCTCTGCCTCCCAAGAAAGTGATGATTTGTGTGCCTCCAGGGGGGCTGGACTCCTCCAACTCCCCTTCTCCGTCCCCCAACCCCCTCAGCGGTCTCCCCCAAAAGTGCGTCCCTCCGCAGGGCATGTCGTCCCACCACGGCACCCTGCTGCCCTCCCAGCTCGCCGGTCTGTCCAGTCTTCACCAGAGCCACGGTCACCCGCTCCAGCTCCAGTACGGCAGCTTGCACGCACCCAGCCGCATCATCGAGGAGCTCAATAAAACCCTGGCGCTCTCCATGCAGAGGTTTGAAAGGTTGGTTAGCCATCAGCGCTCCGGTCATTAAATGTGATTGTCCTCAAGTGGGGTCACTGAGGGATTATGGATCTCTGTCTGTCTGTACATCACACATAATATCTTGGCTGGACTAAACTTTGAGGAATGATATGAGTGTATTTGAAAGATTACACAGATGGATCTACTGTCACAAGCCATAACACTGACTGGCCATAGAGTTTCTTGGTGACATGTCTCCTTTATTTGATGAGCCTCTGGTTATTATAATAAATTAATCTCTACTTATTTACAGCTGTTGCCAAAACAGCACTAATCAAAGGGGAATTACTGAAAAAACTCCATTATAATTAGCGGAGATCATCCTGTTTATTAGCTTATATTTTTGCGGCGATTTGTCCAATAAATCTATCCCGGTGTTATCGAGGTCATGTCCTGCCATGTAGCGCTGGTGTACAGGTCTAAATCAGCACACTGCCTCACAGGGCAGCATGGCCTAATTTTGAAGTAAATGTGTGTATGTGTGGGCACAGGCGCATGGAGTAGGCGTCCCTCCAGCAGTTGGCCTGACATAACATGACCAGCTGCTCTTTACAAGAGCTGCGCTTCTTCATGTTTGGAGAAAAAGGGACAGGATAGCGGATTGGAATATTACGTAACCTCTTACATTAGGATCTCTTTTTCACCAAAGCCATTTGGGCAGGGATAAGGAAGTAATGGTCCCGACATGGCTTACAATTAGTCTGAAAGCTTGAAATGGTTACATAACAGGGGCTCATCATAAGAAGCTCCAACTAGACTGTGATTAATCAATCTATCAAATATATCGCCGGGTAACTCGTGTGACTGGCTCCTGGAAGTGAAGTTTATTCCCTCATCACCTTGTTTTGAATTATACAAGTTGTATAATCGGTTACTCTTCTCCTCTGTGTAGTTCAAAGGATTGCATGACATTGCGTAGGACTGCACAGTGTGTATTCATATCTCCCCTCCTTTTATACTTGGATTAAAAACCCACTAAGCTATCATTATGTACTGAAAGCCCCTTTATTGTTTTAAATCACTTCCTTTTACTGGATTGAGGGTTATTGTTTAAGTAATACCAGGTCATAGATAATGTTTGATGACTGGAAAAAGATGATATAGAGTTGAAATATGAGGTTTCCCTTTTAAACTGGACTTTTCCCTTTTACTGTCAGGGGGGATCGGACAAGCTCATCCTCTTAGCAAGGCCCAATGCTATAGCCATAAGCATGACCCTTTATATTAATACTCAGATTTGGTTCACTCCACCAGCTCCGCATTGCACGGCGGCGGTCAGTGTATGCCTCTGGACAGACGAGAAGTGCCGTCTGTGATCATCGACTATGAGGACGACAAGGAGAACATGCCCAATGAGTCAGACTACGAAGATCTGCCCAGCATGTACAAGGACGAGGACGACGACGTGGACGATGACGAGGACGACGACGAAGATGACGACTCCATATTTACAAGTGAGTGGCAGCAACATTGATGAGCTTTAATGTTTTGAATAACACAAATGAAGAGAGAGTTTCATTAGTTTTATCCAGGGGTCCTTTAATGAAACAAAGGGGGCCTTTTGAAAGAGACCTTTTTAAAATGAATGAAACTAATGAAAAACTGGTGGTAGTGGTTATTTTGAGTTATGTGATCAGGATTGTCAGACACATGTATTTGTTTCTTGGGAAACTTGCTCTACTTTTGCACCTTATTTAGGATTTTTCTCTTCCACTGTTGTAAGGTGAAGGTGAAGGTGAAGGCAGGTTTAAGAGCGACCAAAAAGTAAATCATGGTGTGCCTGAAGAAGAACTGTCTGCCTATACTGTTGCCGATGATAGCTCATGTCTGCAGATACGATGACACATTTGTTTGACTCATCATGATCAACAGAGCCGCTAGCTTCATCTGAAGGTTCCTGGAACTGAGATGTAGTCTGACCTTCAAAGCAGAACCTAAATTCGGTTCACAGAAGTGTATCCAAAAAAATCATGCCGTCACCCATGGAAACACTTCCTCTCACCGGCTCTTAGCGAAAATTGCTGAACTGTGCGGAGCATTTCTTTGACACTTTGTCCTTGTTTTCACATGGTTGCATGTTGGAGTTTTTAAAGGTTGTGATTGCTCATGTGCGATGGATTCGCTCAATATGCCACATCATGATCTTAAAGGGCATTGGAAAGATGAGTAAGACTTAAAGTCACAGTAAACTTGATTTAGAAATGATTTTTTTTTCCAATTCTATAAATAAGTTCACATGTGATGTCGTGTGCAGAAAGTCAAGCCAAAAACCACCGTAGTTTAGGCCACAGTCAAACTGAGTGCAGTGTTCAACCTATTTCTGTCAATGATGAAATGTCTGGCTTTCTTTAAATACAAGAAAGTAAAAAAATAAAGACAACATTAACAAAAACAACATTATGTGAGCAATCAACAGTAATTGATGACATTACCTGTCATTTGAGTCTCAAGGTATAAACTATTTAAAATGTGTGGGAGATGTAGTAGAAGGCAATTAAAAGAACATTTTGTTAAATTAGGCCCCAGATGTGTGCTTTATCTCTTCATGTTGTGTCATGTTTGTCCGTGGTGTTGCATGTTTAGGTACCCTGGCTCAGAAGGTGCTCAGGAAAGACTCTCTGGCCATCAAGCTGAGTAACCGTCCATCCAAAAGAGAGCTGGAGGAGAAAAACATCCTGCCCATGCAGACAGATGAGGAGAGACTGGAGTCTAGGCAGCAGATAGGCACCAAACTCACAAGGTGAGACACGTAAAAACACATGCATTTTTAAACTCGAATACATTTACACACATGCACAATTCATGGGCCAAATATTTTCAGTAAACCTGGTTGACGTTTGCCGTAGCCAGCTCGACAACAACAGCTGCCAGGAAACGGCTCTGACTCTTCTCAGCCAAACCGAGCATTTTGTCTTACTTTGGGCTGACGATGGCCCAATATCCTGGCTGGTAGAAGAGTGACGCAGTCCAAAGCTGATGCAAATGTGAGCCTTTTTTCAATCGAAAGACTTTTATATCCTGTCAGTTTTTCCTTCTCAACATCCGATAAGGATAAATGCTTTATCTCGTTAGAATGAGGCTCTGTAAATGGAGCTGACCTAATTTCAGCGATGCATCGCCCTCCCCTCTCTTTTTTCCTTCTGTTGTCTTCTCTCTAGCGCTCTCTCTCTCTTTCTCTCTCTCCTCTCCTCTCCTCTTCTCTTTCTTCCTCCTGCCTGACTTCCTCCCTCGCTCACTGAATCACCACGGTGATGCATGTGCCAAACTATCTCCACCCGACTCCTCCACACAGCAGCACCACGCAAGCCACTTCATACCAGCAGTTTACACAAACGCACACACACACACACAAGCACACGCACACAGTACACTGGTGAAGTGTGTGCAAATCACAGGAATTTGTATACATATGTTGAGATCATAAATAAGAACTCATGTAATTGAACAGATCAAACAACATCATGTTTTTCTCCAACGGATCACAGGCCTCATTTGATTTCACTGTTCTTTGAACATGACTTGCCTGTCCAAATGAAGTGGGGGGGTAATGATGTGTTGAGAGGAGAAAAGACCACCAAGCGTATGGGTAGAAATGAAAGCCAGAATAATATAATAAGATATGAAATGTGGAAAATGTGGTTGCATGGGAGGGATGGCGAATTATCTAGAGACATTGGCAAACGAGTCACTGCTCCCCACTGTGATTGGAACACAGAGCGGGTTCCCAGAAGGCCTGCCTGCTTAGTTGTCACGTTCCCAAAAAGCTCTGTCACAGTGTCCTTTGCACGTTGTCATCCAATGCACAACTCCTTAATTTCATGCTTTTTGCCAACAGCATTGTGTCTTGTAATGTTGTCGCTTGTGCCAGGCCAATTAAAATTGATTATGATAATGCTATTCTAGGACATACTGACCTCAACTTTCCTCTATTGACCTGTTTCACTGGGAAAACCTCGGAGACGCCTTATCTCTAAGAGATTCAGCTTTTTTCTCCTGAGAAAGTTGACCTGTCTTTGGTTTATTGTGAGTTTTTTAAATCTATTTATTTATTGTTGGCTTTTAATGGGATTTCATGTATTAAGTAGTTTATCTCTCTGAAAGGATTAAGTTTGACATTTTGGGAAATACAGTATGCTTATTCATGGCCAGAGATTGATACCACTCTTGTATCTGCTTTTAATATGAAGCTACAAGGAGATGGTTAGCTTAGCTTAGCATAATGACTAGAAGCAGGGGCAAACAGCTAGCCTGGCACTGTGCAAAACCAAAATAATCTGCCTACCAGCACCTCTAAAGCTAAACACTCCATAAAGCTGAAGTAATAATTTATATCACTACCAGTGACCCCTTTCACATAGTCATCAAACCTATCCATTGTTACCATAAAAACATTGATTACTGCAGCTTTTAATAAATTGTCCCTCATATTAGCTACTCCATAAATCCTTGCATAACTCCTTTTATATAATCTCATTATATTCATACTATTTCACATTGCACAGAGCAGGCAAACAGACGCTTAACAAGGCTGACGCTGCTTAAAATAAACCTTGCCTATGACAGAAATTGGTTCCTCCAAATGGATGTTTTTGACTAGTCTGTGCCAGTTTGTTGACAATAGCTGCTGCCTTATTGCCTGCGTAACCCTCATATAATGCACAGTCCATACAGTTAGACGCAGAAATCCAGTCTGAGAGTCAGTGTCTTGACTTTTCCCCGGACGATAACCCTCAAGTGGGAGAAGAAAGGACAAGCGATGAGATGAGACAAGCCGGGCCGAGCACACACACCTAAGTCTGCATACAGTAGCTGACGGGGCTGAGCACTTTCAGACGGCTGTCAGGTCGAGCGCGATGGAGACAGTCATTGATCCAGCGTCTACAGTTAGGGCTACTGCCGCAGGGTCCTGACACGGTGCTATAATAAGAGTCCCCAGTTGAAAGCACTTTGGATGACCTTTCAGAGATTGCCTTTGGGTATCTTAGTCATTTTTTCCACTTACAAATTGAGAAAATTGGAGATAATATGTGCAAAATGAATCTCCTCGGATGTTGCAGAAAAGAAAAATGCGATGGAGGCAGCGTCGTCTGACTGTCCTTCTCCGTGTGTCTTTGTCTGTGTAAATGTGTGAGCGGTAGGTTTACTTTAGCAGATGTGCAAGTGTTGAAGCCTTTCAGTTGGCACCTGGAGGTGTCGTAATCGCATTTGCCGTATTCAGCATCATACGGGAGCTGAGTCTTCAGGAATGTCCCTCTATTGCTGGCCTTCTTCCTGCATTGCACCAATGTGTTATCATGCAGTCATTCACTTAGAGGAGAGGGACTGGTGATCGTGGCTGGCTGATGTTTATTGGAAGTGCACTTGTCAAGCTGTTATGATGCAAATCTTTAAACTATGCAAATAAAGAGAGTATGAAACTTTATTGCTCATTAATAAGTCGTGCTGGAGGCAATGAGTTAATGTATGTTTAGGCCGGGGATGTTGGATCTAAAAGTATTCATGCTGCGAGTCAAAATGTCAATAAGATAACTTTGCTGGGAGTAACTGTCAAGGCAGGGAAGTAAATACTTCAAAATGTGTGAAAGAAAAAAATAAATCAAACAACTTTCTCTGATCTGTGTCACTGCGACTTTTTTGTTTGTCTTTTACATTCAATTTTACATTGTTAAGTAGGTTGATTTGCATTAAAAACTGAACCATTTTTTCCCCTAATTGATGCACTGTTGACCTCTTGCCTGTGATTATGTGCTGACCATGGATGCATGTGTCTCCCCAGGCGCTTGAGTCAGAGGCCCACAGCAGAGGAGCTAGAGCAGAGGAACATCCTCAAACGTGAGTGTGTTAAACTTGGATATTTCACATTGTCCTTAAGCTGCTGAAGTAAATTGTAAAGTGTGAACAGTTCAACAAAAAATTTCAAAATACTCAAAATGTTCTGTCTACCTGTGTGACAACTCATTAGAGGCATTGTAGCGGAAGCATGAGTCTATATTTGTAGCAGCAGACTTCATACAGTGCGGCCTGGTGATTTGAGAGGCCTAGTTATGTGAAAGCTAGTGACATACATCTCTCCCTTTTTTATTCCTCCTTGGTCTGCCTATTCATGTGAGACGGGCGTGCAGGCAGGCGGCGGGGCTCCCTGAGGAGTCATGTCCAGAGAGACTGGTTTCATGGCTCAAACACATGCACTATCAGAGAGAAGCAGTTCTGTTGCCTGAGACTCTGCGGCACTCGCATCAAAGACTGATTTACCAGCAGTCGCTGCTCTCCCAGAGGCCTCCTGTGTGATTGGCAGAGTGCAAGAGCAAAACACAAAGTCTACCAATTCATGAGTGACAAGTCATGTCCTCCCCGTCACTCAAACACGTACAGTGCCAAGGTTAAACAAATGAGGCTTTATTTTCTAGAGAGACACCAGAATCCCAAACTGTGAGTAGTACTATAGATACATTATGTGTTCAACACAGGCACAAATGCAGTTTGACTGCTGAAGCCTTTGCAAACAGGAGCAGCGTCCCAGTATGGTTCCTGTTTACTCTCGTCTCTCTTTTTTTAACCTGCCTCTCTGAGCTGGAGGTTTTTGTCCTCGTTATTGGCTCGGAATATATCGTACAACACATGTATGGATTTTAGAGAGACGAAACACACAAACGTAATGTGACCAACACTTCTTCCTTTGTTGAAAGGAAAAAAGTAATCATTCTCCCCTGATACCCATTCCTAATAGTATTAAATAGCCAGTGATGGAAACTATTTTGAGCTTTGAGAAACTTATCCAGTAGAGTGGGAATCTAATGAGCCATATTATGCAAGTGGTGTGTTTATTCCCGTTTCCAGTCATTTCTAAACATTTCGTACACAGTCGACTGTTTGCATCTGCCTGCACGCGCAAGTATTAACACTAATCCTGTCATTCTCTGCAGCTCGCAATGAGCAAGAGGAAATGGAGGAGAAGAGGGAGATAAAACGGAGGCTAACGAGAAAGGTGAGTCCAAAATAGCTCAAAAGGTGCAAACCCACACCTGATCTTAAAGCACTCGGAGGGGGTAAATGGTTGGCCAGGATAAACAAACACCGTGACAGTGACTCATCTGTGGTGAGGAGAGAGATGTAGTCTGTTACAGGGCTGCTCTCAGGTCTCCCCCAGGAGACACGAATGTCCTCGATGCCCTTTAGCCCTTCAGCATGTTGGCTGGCAAACTGCCTTTGACCCCATAGGGAGGTGTTGAGCATGTTCCCATCACTTTCAATTAAAGAATAACACTTTCTGCTCACCTGCAGACACGCTCAAAACAAAAATCTCACAGCTGCTGAGGGAATTCATTGTATGCATCAAACGCCTAATTGCGTACAATGTTTTAAACAAAATGCTCGTGCTGTATATCACACTTCCACACATTTAAAGAGCATCGCACGTGTAGGTAACCAATCTGTATTATTGTACCTAAATATAGTATAGAGTGCAGCCTGACAGCTTTTTTGATCAGGGTATGTACTGAGGAGCAAAATTGCTGTTTCTAAACCACTTTTGACATTTCATGAGCTTATACTGATATCAGCAATAAGTAAATATTAGCCTGGCCGGTCTATCAGTTTGGCTCCAATAGTGTATATTGCTTTATATTTGTTTGTCCTTTGGTTTGAATGTAGATTAGAATAGATTTAATAACCCATTTTAAGACTGTTGTAATGAGTCAATGTTTCATAATTAGATTCATGGGTTGTTATTATTATTATTATTATTATGCCAATGCAATAGGTCATTTCATGAGGATCATGTGTGGTATCAAAGAACATAATCAGCTGTGGACTGTGACACTTAAGAGTTTATTCTTTGTGAGTTTAATAAAGACCCTGTACACTGGGGGAGGGGGAGGGGGGTCTGCACGAACTGAAACTGTGTAATTTGATGCTGCTTTCTCATGTAGCTTCATAAGAAACACTGGATGTTTTTGTTTCTATAAGGACTTCAAGTAATGCAAAATCTGAGAAGGTGCTAACTGAACTTTAACCAAGTTTCTGTTGTTCAACTCTTTTGTTTTTTTGTTTTTTTTCGCTCTTGTTCCAGCTGAGCCAAAGGCCCACAGTAGAGGAGCTGAGACAGGCCAAAATTCTCATCCGATTCAGTGACTATGTGGAGGTGTCAGATGCCCAGGACTACGACAGGCGGGCAGATAAGCCCTGGACCCGGCTCACAGCAGCTGACAAGGCCAGTATCACTTACACTAATCTTATAGTTAAACTGAGATAATCTTTTAATATTCTCCAGATCCCTCCTCCTTGTCTGCTTTCAAATTTCTTCAAACACTCACCACCCCACCCCCTCCACCCCCACCCCTCTGTGCCTCACATGATGCAACCCGTAGCGCAGGAGAGTAATGGCAGGAGGATGTGTTCTTCCTCTCTTGTTACGGCAAGCTCCACCTCAGCTGTTTTGTTCCCCTTTGTGAGTAAATACCCCGGAGCAGTCCTGCTGCTCACTGCCCAGCGGTCCATGCCTCTGACTTTTAATGAGTTCTTGATTTCTTATTTTTTATTTTTTTATTTTTTGTGTAGCATATATTCTGCCTTCTTTGCTTAGTTGATGCACAGCTCTGAACACGCCTTGTCACACCTGAGGACCACTCGTGAAAATCACAGGGATTCAGCGTTTGGATTGCGCAACAACTCCCCTTACATAAGAGAGTAATTGGACAAGCAGTGCCTCAGGAGCCCTCGGCCGCTACGCTGCTCTGCTGACATTTTTTCTTTTCTTTCTTTTTCTTTTTTTTTTTTTCCCTGTTCCTACCGTCGAGCACAGATTTGAATATTGTTTGTTCTCCTGTAACAGAAGCATCCTCCCCAAGGCTAGAGACGTCCCCTTGAGTCATGCTGAAGAGCAAAAGCAATGACATCACCCGGCTGGCTTGCTGTCACACATGACATTTTCGAGGGGATGTAACGTTTTTTAAAAAAAAAAAAAAGGCTCAGCACACTGTTTTATTTCCTGGAACTTTGACTCATTCTCACTCTGAGAATCTCTTTGCAGTTATCCTGCCCCTGGGCAAAGCACTCAGCCCTCTACTGCTCTAGTGCTACTACTTAGCAGCCACTATTTGCTAGACAATGTCCCAAATGTGAATTTGTTGAACTACATGAATGGGACACGGCTTTGTTTAGTGCTCAAAAACCTTCCCAGAAAAGAGATGTTTTTAAAAAACATAGTTAAAGATGAGGCAAGGCTTACATGTGTGTGACACTACCACGCTGCCCCTTACTGAAACAGTAAGAGCACAACTAACTTTATTTCCAATGTTTTCCATCATTTGTGATTATTTTTCACACCGAAAATGTATATTATTACTTTGAGCTTTTGATCCAAGGACTGGAGCAAAAATATTAAATATACAGCTTTGATGTTCTTTAAAAAAAAAAACTGCACTGGTTGAAACTGAGAAGGATGTGTGTTGCCATCCATGTAAATCCATGGTATCAAGACATTATGGTTAAAAACACAAGCTGACTACCCCAGTAGACCAGCGACAGATTGTATATTATTGTTCTGGCTCTTGGATGTCTCAAGAGGAGGAAATTGAAGGCTCTTGTGATGTGAGAAGAGAATTCAGCAGAATCATTCATGGCCTGGAGATAAGCGTAAATGATGCATGAAGCATGCTAAAAGGAGGTAGAGTCAGGGCTTAGAGGCTGCAGTTTGTGTACTAAGCCTTTGCGGCTTCTCTCAATCTTCCTTCTTGTTTGTGCTCTGCAGGCAGCTATACGGAAGGAACTCAATGATTTCAAGAGCAATGAGATGGAAGTGCACGAGTCAAGTCGCCATTTAACCAGGTAATATGCAGAATCCATTTATCCTCACGTTGCTATGCACGCCTCGTATACGGCCGGAGCTTATTCATGTGCTGTAGGTCTTGGCTGTGTAGCGTGTACTGAGTTTTTTTAACTGAGGTGATGAAATGTGATGAAATGTTTGAAACAGTCCTCTTTTTCTTTCCCATTTGTATTTTTAGGTTTCACAGACCATAGTAGACCACCACTGTCTCGAGCAGTGCCGGAGCGGCGCTCTCCTCCACTGAGAACCTTAAGTGCTGGACAGTAAAATGGTGCCCGTTTCTACAATAAGGCCATGTCTTCTGAAATGCCTTTTCAAGACCCACACAACTGAGTCGGTACTACACCACAAGATGCAGACACCCACTACTCTATCCACTGTAGTAGCACATAATGACTCCAGTTGATTCACATCGCCCCTCTGTGGAAATTGCTCGACTGTCTCTTCAACCTCTCTGCTGAGCTCTTAGGCAGGCGCTCAGTTCTGCGGCGATTTCGACGGCGGGAGAGAATTCGTTTGCAATTGACTGACACTTGCGAAATCTGCTGAGGGCAACCGTACCTTTTTGGTTCATCAATAACACACCAGTGGACTTGTCTCAGTGGACTTGTTTTTAATCCCTCCTCTTTATTATGCCGTCCTCCTCCCCCCTGATTCCTCTAGCCCTTATGGACAACTCTGTGCCAGGATGCAGGGTTGATTGTTCTGAGCTCACCATATCAGCAGGAGATTCATCTTCACCGCACCTGCTGGGACTTTGGAAACTGCTTAGAACGACACACAGGAGGGAGGGAGGGGTCCAACATTAGAATCATGTGCAATATGTTTTTTTTTTTTCTTCTGCTTTTCTCAGACTATAGCACCCCCTGGAGTCCCCTCTGTGTCATTACTATGTAGTCCAGACTTCTCTTCAACCCTCATATGTGCAATTCTCACTGTACCGACAATGTTGACATCTAATTGCTAACTGTGAATCTGGGAGTTTGGGCAAAGCCTGCGCTCTCTCCAAATGTACATTTTGTTTATACTAAGGAAGGAAAGTAACATTTAAAGAAGAATCATGCTTGACCAAGCTTCATTCATGTCAGAATCTTATAAATTTCATGTAAGAATTGCAGCTGGCAGATATATTCTGGTTCCAGTGTGTGCAACAAGTATCTGTTTTATATTATTTTGTTAATTTTCAATTGTTAATTTTTTTCGTTTTTTTATAGAGGCAATTCATTTACATGTTGCTACATGTTCCCACTCTTTGGATTGATGATTTTTAAAACAAAATACCAAGAGTTACGCTCGCCACATTATCTCTTACATTTCTTTTTGTTTGCAGCAGTGTTTAATGATCTTTGCTCATAATGTGCATTGTATTATACACTTAAACTATACTTTTTTTTTTTACTCATGTCATAATACGTTTCTGATCAAGCAATATTTGTTGTTTGTAGAGAAAAGGTTAAACTGCAGGTGTATCCCCACCATTTTTTTTATTGTGCTTATACACTCCGCCTCACTTCAGGGTTTTAATTTTCTTTTATACTTTACTTTAGGAAAGCTTTATTCAGGAGGACTTTTTTCTGCATTTTTCTTGACTGATCCAACTAAAAAAAAAAAAAGGAAAAAAAAGACAAACCTGCCTGTTCAACAGCTCACCAACACATTCGGACAAGATTTGATTCAATTCTCAAATCTATCACTGAAATGACACATTCTCTGGTAAAAAAAACAAAAACAAACATAAAAACAACAACAAAACAAAACATGACACTGATTTTAGTGGATTCAACGAGTCAGGGTTTTTACATTTTTATTGCAAAAATTCTTTGCACTGTTAAGAGTTTGGCTTTACAACGGTCACCGTTTCAAGGTCAGGGCCCAAGTGTGTAAAATATTGTTGGATTTCTGATCTGTGACCAGTTTGTCTTTTCACTTTAATGGTCTTGTTATCTGATCACTGATCCTACACCAGTATTCCAATGCTCATAAGCTTTATGTACACAGAATATTTTTATTATTTTTTACTGTATTACTTTTAAAGTTGCAATATGAAATTGTTGTTTGTCATAAAGAACAGTAGGAGAGGTGAAAGACTGTTGGCCACCTATGATGATGCATCTGTCTGCAAAGGAAAATGTGCTCTCCCTTAATTTCAAGGCCTCAACCAGTGATGGATAGATGACCCAATGCAAACTGGGAACTGAGAACACAGTTTTGCACTTCAGGGGTTTTGTTACAGTTTTGAGCAGTTCTCTTCTGAATCGGTGCACAGGTCAATCTCACGTCACATTCCCCCCTTTTTTTAAAATCTAAATTTTATTGGGTCATCTAATCTCAGAGACTTTGAAATATGGGGCACTTTTTTGTCTTAGAACCAGCTTCTGTATGATTCCAGCATCATCATGCCATTATTTGAATTTTTCCATCCATAGGTTCAGTATAATAGGGCATAATAGGAATGAATCTACACAAAGACAGTTCTCGTTTTCAGCTCTACGAAACAACCTGAGCCACCGGGCTGAGCATGAGGTTTTCCATTTTGCTGGAATCAAGGAACATGAATTCAGCAATAATCTGTTTCCTTTTACATGTCGATGGAGCAAATGCCTGAATTTGAAAGTGTTCTTTTTTTTTTTTCATTTTTGAAATACAGAATACCATGTAAAGGATACATCATGCCAATTAAATTCCATCTCTGAATGCATTTGTATTGTATGCATTATTACTTTGGATATTTTAGAAATAAATCTGGGCTAATTTGCTGTAGAGCTATTCATATATTATCTGCACCTCTTACAAATTCAACAGCCTCCAAGCCCATTGCCAAAAACAATATTTAAAAGTTACGTTGATACTTTGCAATCTAGCTTGCTTGATGAATTACCCTCATTGTAGATTTAGTACGTTATTCTCTATTTTAATTATATTCATATTTACTTGTGTTAGATTATTCCTTAAATACACTGCAGTCCATACTTGAATTTAAATAAGTTGGGTGAAACACATTGAGGATTTAAGCATGAAGGAATTCCTTCATCCTATTTTCCTATTTTAAACCAAGAAAGACATGGCAGTGACACATAATAAGTGACACATTACAAATCTGCTTAGCCATTTAGATATTAAAAATATGATTCTAAAAATTTAGATGTAACACTGGGGATGCTTGAGCTTGACACTCAAAACAATACTTTTTGCAATGGAGAACATAATGGACATGTTGGTTGAAGTTATTTTTATAATAGAATTATTTGTATAGCATAAAACAATTGTTAAAAAGTACATCACAGAGCAAAAATTATTAATGTACCTTTATTGGCCCTTCACTATTAAAAATGTCACCTTGCCACCTTGATAAACTTCTGCAAAATGCACATGCAAAAGCTGAGGTTGATATGGGTTTGAAATTGGAAAAATAAAGTTTTTTTAAATAAAAGCCTGGGAACAAGTGCAGACAGCGATAACACTGTATTCAACAGTATAGGCTTAAAAAAGTTTTGGGATAATATAAATTTGACTGTAAACTATTTTATATAGACTAAAATATTTGAGTAATTTTAATGGAAAACTGTATTTTTTTTTAATTAATTTATTTTTACCAGTGTGAATTAAAATCATAGGTTAAGTGCAGTGTTTACATGCATTAGGGATATGAACAGTTGTTTAAGTTCAGTTTAAGTTTTACACAAAAATTAATTTTGTTTCTATTTTTAGTTAAATCAACTTGAAAAAGAAAGCTTTTCTCTTTTATATTGTCTGGCAAAACTTTGCATTTATATTTAGGCCAAACAATATGATTTTCAACATTAAGTTCTATAGCAGAAACCATGCATGCATTTGCCAAGGAAACTGATTTTGCACGTATAGTATAACCCTGTTACCTGCATCACATTTAGAAAAAGGATGACCTGGAAACACCGGCAAACCACCGCGGCCTTCCTGTGTGTCCTCAGCGGGGAAATGTTTAGCTCAAGCCTTGCGGTTTGCTCCACTAGATGGCGAGAAACACAAGAGAATAAGAGCGTGTGCACTGAGCCGGACTGTACTATGGCCTTGTGTGAAATGGCGTCCTGATGAGATGGTGCTGAAGTTATTTGCCTCGTCACCACCAGTCTAAAATAATTGGACCCGCAGGGAAGCTTAATTTTTCCATACAGCGGAATTTGAAGGACTTTATTAATAGGAAATAACTGCACTGAGTGAAACTAATTTTGGACGGAATCCTAGTTAAGTGACAGTTGAAAGTTCATATGTGGCCTGTTCAACAGTTGACAGTTGGTAAGTTCCGGCTAAATGAGCAGCTCCATTGACCAACGTGATAGTTTTCTTTACAGTTAGCACGGAGCTAACCGGCAGACACAACAGTCCGGCAGATAAGAGGACGTACTTCTGTAGCGGCACTCCAAACATTTTATACGAGCTATGTTTACTCCTCTCATCTGTTCACCGCCTCACTAGACTGAAACCGAAGAAAGGCTTCATGGGAAATGTAGTTATGACATTATTTCTTTCTAAACAGCGGCGTCGGCGCGGCGCTTACTAGCACAATACACTACCCACAACCCCCTGCGTTGTTGTTAGCGACCCCATCTTGTGTCCTCCTCATGAATATATATCAGTCGGTATTTGCGTAGGAGGTCGGCCGACGTTCATTTCATATTCCAGCACTGTATTTTTGGTCCAAATGGGACGCACTGTCACGTCTCCGCCCCGCTCTGTCCCTGCACGCCCTGCCTCCTCTTCCCAGCGAATTTAATCGGTAAAATGTTTTTTTGGAGCAGCGGAGGAGACTCCGACAGGGAAAGGAAGACAAGAAGTGAATGACTACTAGTGGAATAAGTCAGCAACACCGCCCAGTTGGCGGACATTTAGCACGGCGGGCACGTATTCAGGCTTTTAAATGTAGATGTTGTAGGTGTAACCAAGTGCGCACCGTTATTTATTTAGAGTGGGGGACTTTTCATTGGCAGAGATGGAAAGTGTGCAGGCTGTCGCTGAGGATGGCGCGTCGGATGGAGGTGCGACCAAGTTAACGAAGAAACCCAGCGGACTGTCTGTCGCCCGGGGGACTCCAGTGGATGATGGCGGTGGACATTTGGCACCCTCCCGCGTAGAGGCAAAAAACGGGAATTGCCTCTCTCATTCTGCCTCTACAGCGGGATTTAGTGCGTCAAACCGAACTGTGGCGTCTAATGGCCGGGGCTCATCCAGCAACTCCAGCTCTCTCCTGTTGAGACGGAGGCGCCTGAAGAGGAACCTCTCCGCCGCAGCTGCAGCCACCGCCACCTCAGCTGTCACCGCCGCCTGCGGCGCCAAGATGAACTCGGCCCTGTCCTCTGCGTCTTTACATACCCGGAGTCTGGATCGGAAGACTCTGCTGAAGCACCGACAGAACATGCAGCTGCAGCCCGCAGATCGCGAGTGGGTGAGAGCAGATCTCCACCGGGGCTCCATACACGTCCACGACAGACTGACGCCCTCATATCCCAGGCCGGTCCTTTGCACTATGGACACCACAGCCGGCGAGGTGGCGCTCCGTCTGAGTAAACTCTGCAGTAAGTCGAGCTCCGTAATGCGTATTTTTTGTAAAGATAGCCCCAAGACTGACCAAAATGGCAACTGCAATGTGAAGTATGAATATAATGATAACCCATGCAAGGTGATTGAAGATTCTAGTATAAAATGCAACCACCTGACTCCCCTGGAATCCACAGAATTAAGGGGCCATCCGAGCGACAGGTTGAGACTGCTGCTCATGGAGAATGCAGATGAGAGGCAAAAGCAACAGGACGTTGATGGAAAACTTTTCACCCCTGAATCGGAGTCACAAGACAACATAACCTGTTCTTTATCAGATTTAAATTCTAACTCTAACATGGATACCCCCAATGATGATGACTCAGAGCACAGGAACGGTGTGGACAGCTATGGATTAAATTCTGGCTCGGATGTGGAGAGCAGTGCATTCGATGACCTGAGCTCCGGGGCCCGGCTCAGCGAGCACAGGGACTCCCTCAGTGATGACATGATCCTGGGCACAGAGGCATCCATCCTCAGCCCCACGTTTGATAGTGCCACAGAGGGCCACGACATGTATGGCAGCTCCTCGGACGAACTGGAGCTCGACTGTCCTGCGTCGAACACGAGCATGGACCCCATCTCTCAGCATCACACCAATGGCATCGCTGCTGTCACAGCCAACTATGAGCAGTGCAGCATGGGACATTTAAATGATATGACAAACAATATGGGGCCAGATAGCAGACTGAATTCACACAGTCTGGGCAGCCTGCCACCCAGCAGTAGTGCCGGCTCATTGTCAAGAGCCTGTTCTACAGGTAATACACCTGACATCCAAGATCCGGATTGCGGCCAAGGTGCTGCAAAATCAGGACTGGCAGTAGACCACAATGGAAATTCCTGTGATTCTAGCCCCACGCTGTATGTGCAGCTGCATGGTGAAGCTGTCAGGAGGCTTAGCCCAGATGAGAGGCCTCTGCAGATCCAGAATGACTTTCTCTTTAAGCTTGGATTTAAGGACCCCTGGAGAGTTCAAGAGGAAGGGCTTAACACAGAAATTGGCTCCTTGTTACGTTTCTATGCAGGTAAGTGAAATGATGCATTCAGATACAGTCAGGTTATCTCATGATCAGGTTTCTGCTCATTCTGGGACTTGCTGAGGCCGTTTTCTTTGCACAATATACAACTATGAGCGTAGTGTTTGTAACAGGTTGTCAACCTGTATCACAGAACCAGACAGGTGCATTCATGCAGGTGTATATTGTACTAAAAGAGAAAAGCAACATTTATTATTCCCCTGTTTGTTCCTGATATTATTTCCACACATTGTTCGTGAAAGCTGTCAGGTGAGTGCAGCACTAGACCTTTGCTGATGACTGCAGCAGCAATTTAGAGGGATATCAAAAGTCTGTGCTTCCCAGTGGTTTAACTGTGTAGTGGCATGAAATGAATGGGTCAGAGTGGGGTCATGGTTCAGAGGACTACCTTGCCTCTGTGACTTCCTATTAAATGTCCAGGTATGTGTTTTTTTTTTGTTTGTTGTTTTTTTTTTTTGTTTATTTGTTTCTTCTGGCCTTGACTGTTTTTGTTTGACCGTAGCAGCACACTGTGCTCCCATGGACATGCATGACATTGCTACAAAGCCATCACCACAACTTATGGTGCTCAGACATGGGGCCCTTTCCGGCTTTTGCCCCATTATCATCCTAATGAAAAGGCTGAATGCCTTTGTGGTTGGATGGAGAGTAGGGGTGGGAGCGGTATGGCTGGGAGCACCATAAACCCTCTCTGTGGACTCAGTGAATTCTGGTCATTGAGATGCTGCACAGTGCCTATCCTATTGGCATCCAGCGTGGCTTCTGTCACACTAACTAACTGCCTGCCAAGCTGGGTTAACGTGCTCCTCCAAAGCTCAGGAAGCCCCTTTCTTCACCACGCCACTGCCTCCGCCACTTTTGCTATTGCTGTGGCTGCTGAGGAAAGTGAAGTGAAATGGGGGGTGGGGGGTGAAATTGAATGTCTGGTGAGGATAGTTGAGGAGAAAGTGTTTGTTGGGTCTGAAGTGTGGAAAAAAGACACAAACAGAGGCATTAACACTCTGTAGCTTCCTGTCCCGAGAGGCTGTTGAACTAGAGGTCACTCAATACGAAGCTGAAATGGCCACATGTGCTTCTGTTCACGTTCACAGTCACATGTGCTTCATGACCTACTGTGCTCTTGAAACACTGGGTTGCTTGAGGTACTGCTAGAATGATTTCATTTAGTTAGCATCATATGGCAGGCTGTATGAGCGTGCACACCGGGGGCTCATGTGGATGGATGTGCATCCAGTAAAAGAACAGATACATGAGTACATGAGTCTGTGCAGTCAGCTGAGCTCAACCAGCAGCAGCAGCAGCAGCAGCAGTTGCTACAGGCGGGCAAAAGAAGCCCTGATGCCCCTCTGAGGGCGACGCCTCCAGATCCCATGTGAGACAGCTTAACTGTGGTCACCTGAGCTCTCTCTCCTGCCCCTCACAGCCAGTAACACCACTCAGCACCCAGACAGTCTGCACAAAAGACCTAATTCTCATTCAGCCACATGGAGAAGGACACTGAAGAGCACACACACAGAGGCATGCACTGTAAAGGGAAAGCAGAGCTGATGGACTTGTGACATGTCTGGCCTGCTCTTATGCCATTTCCTTACACGAGCGAAGCATGTGAGGAATGTACGCTGGCTCCTCTAGAATGTCAGGCACGTCTGCTGAGGAGGAAGTGGAGCAAGGGGGGCTGCAGACGGGGTGTGCGAGGGGATACCGTGCTGACACATGTTGAGCTGACTTTGAATGGTTGTCCTGCCCAGATAGTGGAGATAGGGCCAGCCTCAGCTGACTTGCTGGCTGACTCTCAGGCGCAGCTGCCACAACTGTAGACTTCAGTCGCACTAAAGGCCTTTTTGTCTGTATGCATAGTGGCCTTTGATACAGGAAGTCCAGTATCTAAACTCTGTTTTATTGCTCAGTTTCTCAGTAAGAGCACTGTGCTGTTATAGTGGTAACCTAGATATTAAGCACACAAGCAGCCAATAAACTGCACTGTATCTTTAACAAGAGCGGCAGAAGAGGTACTCAGCACTCAGCATGATTAGGGAAGCAGAAGGAATGATGGGAGGGGGCTATTAAGTTGAGGAGTTGCCATGATGCATCTTGCCAGATCCTTTGGACAATGCAGAGGACAGTTTGACTTTGAAGGGGTCAGGTCATGCTTTGGGTGCACATACTCTGCGGTGGCCAGATGAGAGAACTCACTTGGCCCCGCTAGACACACAAACACACACACACACACATGCACATGTACAGAAGGCTGCTTAGATCAAAGGGCCGCTGTCCTCTTTGGCAGGCTTACGAGTGATCCTTTCAGAGCTGCCCACACAGGAGCCTCTTGTAATGCCTAGCCAGCTTTATTAGAGTTTTGAGTACAAGGGAAAAAGAGTAAAATACACAGACTCATATAATCGATACATGCACATTCTGTTGGTGACAAGCCCAGGATGCCACAGCTCTAAATGAAAGTATTCTTCCTCAAGAGAGTTGAGTTTAACAAGTTTTTCCAACTGTACCCTGATTGCCCATTCAAGTAAAAGTGTAGGGTACAGGTCATTGTTGCTCACTAACAGCATCCTCAGCCCTGCAAGTAATGAAACTGCCCCCTGCTTGGATGGCTCTGTTCCCTTACCCAGTGGTAGTAGTCTTTAACTCCAAAAGGAAATGGCATACTGAACCCTAACACACACTGGCACAGGGTTTCCCTAGAGGCGGAGGACCTAGAGTTCTTATCCAAACCAAAGCAGCACGGTAAATTATTTAGATTCATTAGCCTACTCAGCTTTGCAAACACTCTCATCCATGCACTTCAGCATACCAACTGCTTTTTTTGTGAGCTCTCCTCGTACCCTATTAAAGTTGAAATGTTTGCTTTTTAAAAGCACTTTCTTGTAAACCTGAAGTGGTGTTAAGATTTGGCCCGCTTTGTGAGTGAAATTAATGACCACTGGCGTGTACTGGCCTAGAAACTATCAAGGTATTAATTCCTTTCAGCTTCACGCAGGTTTATAGCTCAAGCTTCTGTGAAACACAGTCAGGGTCAATAACAGTTTCAGCATGCTGCACCCAATTTTCAGGTAATTCCCATGTTGTTTTCTGTATCTGCCAGCAAGGTGAACTTGGCAGGAACAACTGTTCGTGCAGAACTAATCAAAGCAGAGATGTGTTGTCAAATATTGAGGATAATTGCTCTGCTTTTACACAACAAAGGTCTAATATGTACTTTCTTAAGGTTTTTTTTATAGCTTTGCTCATTTATGGTAAAAAAATTATAGCCGCTATGATTGCACCAAATGTTGTGATCAGGATTAGTAATGTGAGTTATTTCTCAGTTTTTCAAAATAACATTGTATAGTGCACCTTTTTTAATGCAAGTTTAATGTAAAGTTTTCTCTGCATGGATTCTCAAAACAAATGCTGATTTCATCCTTATTTCCCCACTAGTATAATTGAGGTGCTTATTTACAAAATTTTAAAAATTATTTACATTTACTTTTTATTGCTTTGTGACCAAGGTGCAACTCTGGTTGAGATGACAGATTACCATCTGTTTAAGAACCAAAACACTGTGCTAATACTGAGGCTTGGAAGAAAAAAAATATTCCATAAAAGTGAACTTAGTATATTTATTCAAACTTCTTCACTTTTCACTTACTTTTTAAGAGTTTTCTCTCTTGTTTTCCACAAGAGCTGCTTGCTCCTCCATCTTAATCTGTGGTCATATACAATAGATGTATAGATATATCTGTTACAGATTTATATTCCTGTGTAGACGATCATAGAACTATAAAATAAGAATACGCCCAATATCGGTATTGCCAAATGACATAATAGAAATCTTAAACTTTGCTCAGTTCCTAGACTTTTTTTTTTTTTTTTAAGTTTTATATGATAAAGGGTTTTGATCAATATTAGAAGCAATAAAAAAAAACACTCAACTTACAATCACAGAGGCGTGAGTAATGGAAGCAGCTTCACTTCTGCTGATATAATTTTCTATATTCCATGTGGACAAGAGACTTTAACATTTCAAGAAGACATTGATAGTTCAATTACTGTAAAAGCTTTGAGGAATCTCAATTCAGGGCTGTATCTTTCCACTCTTACCTCAGGCCTTCTCTGAGGAGGCAGCGGCTGGTGACGTGATGACTTAAAGGACTCTGCAGGGTTTAAAGGCTTAATGAAGCTCCCAGCTTTCTCCAGCAGGCTCTGTGGCAGCTATTAAGCAGAGAACCGCTCACTCTGTCTTGTCTGTGCCACATCGTTCTCTTCGTACAGTCACCACGCCAGATTGCTCCCACACTCACTCTTGCATCGCTATGAAAACATTTTCAAAGGCAGAGGAGAACCAAAACATGACTTTTGTCATTGTTTTTTGGTTGTTTTATGAGCGGTCACTAGTTATCCTGATAATAACATGAGGATCCCTCCCATTGGTTAAGCAATATTGTTGTGTCAATTTCGCTTTAATCTACAAAACATGGCCTAATTTACCACAACTACAGCATCTCAGTAATTGCAAACACACATGGGAGATCTTTGCAGAAGTGAGGCACTAGGCTGCTTCATCCTTTCTCACATCCATGTCCTCGCCTGATAGCTAATGGTCTTTCTAAATGGCCCATTGCTGAGTCATTATGTAATTGTGTAATCAGATTTCACACGTTCCGGAGCTCAAATCCAATACGCATGTGTCGGTATGCGCTCAGTTTTTTTTTGTTTTTTTTTGTGTTCACTCGTACATGTGTGTGCTCAAGATAAAAGCAAGCAAGCAATCAAAGAGTAGATTTATGTATATCATGTTCCTTCACATGCGGCTCCACGTGTAGAAGTGGTCCTATATGAAATGTGGCCATACAGCGTCAGCGCTGGGCTGGATGTGTGTATCTCTGAGGATTCACACATGTGTGTCTGCTGAGGCAGACATGGATGGGATGGTGGTGTCAGCTTGTAGCAGTTAAAGCCAAGGGAACTGTTTTCTGTCTAATATAGATTGCCTTCCTGGCTGACATCCTCCCACCCTCCTCTTCTCTCCTCTCGCGCAGAATCTTCCTCCCTCTCTCAATTTCTCTACTGATCGATCCCCCTCCCTCTCCCATTGCTATCTTTCCTCGCATCTCCTCCTCCCTCACACCATCTGACAGTTTCCATTTATCTTCCCATATCTCTTTATCCCTCCCTAGCTTATTTGCTTTTCATTCCAAGAATTACAGGTCACCCTCATATTTGTATTAAATAAGTAGTAAAATATATTAGAAATATTTAAAAAAATATATATATATATAAAAAGAAATATAAAAGACAGACAAAAAACAAACTGCACAGGTCTATTTCTACAGATCTACTGCACCTAAAAGGACTCTTTCTCCCTGCCTTCTCCGTGTGTGTTTGTGCTTGCTTTGATGTACAGTTGTGTTGCCCCCTGTGGAAATAAGTAAAAAAAAAAAAAAAAGGGGGGGGGGGGCTATGCAATTGAAATTCTCATTTCTTTGTGGTAAGCAGCCGAATCTAGGTTGAACAATGCCATGCTGATATGTCACTCCTGTCTGCCTGCCGGCACATTCTGAGACACAGAATTGGGAAGGGGGGCGTTTGGGCAGGGCAGCGGCTTTTTCTGCCCTATGGGAGCAGCCCGGCCTCTCAGCTGTCTGTCAGACTGCCCTTGCTGAACCCTCCCCAGAAACCTCGAAGGGTTGGAGTAGATGGAGAAACACAGGGAAAAGGCCCCCCCCCCCCCTTTCAGCGGGGTCATGGAGGAGGCTGACTGTCCCCGAGCTGAGCACCAGCCCCTGCCTTGACCACATGCATGAGGGGGGATTAGAGGCAGGCCAGCAGGGGCTCACTTTCCACAGCTTTGATCAGCAGCAGCACAGCCTAATACCAGACAACATCTGCAACTCTCAGCATTAAAGAGGCCCAAAAATTCCGATTAGGGAACACACAGCCTGCCTGCCTGCTAGTGTACAGGACAGAACTGTGTCAATTCCTGGATGGGAGGTTTTTAAATACCAACGCTCCAGTGGTGCTTACACTGATTTGTTTTACAAAGCTTGAGTCTCCAGAGAGGCTATTTCACATTGTGTTTAAAATTCCAATTTCATTTTCTTTAACACTCATTGAGAAATTGCAAGAGGATAGGAACTAGACTTTGGGGCAGCTGTTCATTGGAGGTCTTTGTTTTCACAGAGACACCTTCCTGCCACGCAGTTTTGCAAATAGTATTGTCTGAACAGAATTCAGTGCTTTACCAAACTGTCCCCGAATCTTTGTTTGTGTCATTTGGACACAGCTAGATAAGGTGTGTTTGGGTGGAACTGAGGTAGTTTCCACGGACTCTGCTCTAATAGAAGAAGAAGAGTTGTTGATATGAAATGACCTAGTTTAAAGTTCATCTCTCTCAAAAAACGCTGAAGCACAAGAATGATACTTCCTCATTGGCGAGCGTTTCTTTTAAAGGGAAGGCTTTGAAAGCAAACAGAAGGAGGACACAGCCACAGCTCATAGATGTACAGGAATAACTCTGCACAGCTATTTAATGCACAACACTGTGGTTAATGTACGGGACCCATATTTTGATCCTGGAGATGTATGCGCAGCACATCATTCTTGTAGATGCTGAAGTTCCAAACTTTTACTATGTTTTCAGCTTTTATCTCTCTCACAGAGTCACCTGTTTAATACCTGTACTGTTCATCAAAATATATCATTAAATCCTATAGTAATATATTTATTTATCATAACAAAGGATCACATGACTACTTGAATGTCAAAGGGGTTGCTTTCAGCAATGATCCCACAGAGAACCATTACCTGACTCTGCAGTTCTCATTTCCAGGGAGCAATTTAGCTTATAGTTGTAATGTTACTGTAACTTTGATTCACTCTCACTGCTCTCATAGCGCTGTTTTCAGCTGCGACAGGCATTCTGGAAAAAACAAGCCCTGTATGCTTCCAGCCTAGCAGAGAGACAAAGTTAGTGACTAGCTGATGAACATAGTGGAGCATTTAGCATCTATAGAGCCATGTATTTCCAATAACAGAACTAAGAGCAGAGTGAATGTTGGACTTATACTGATCAGATGGCCAGAGACATGGCTCCAAATTACTGTTGCTTCATATCTGCTAGATGTGTAATTAGGCAACTGTGTACTAACAAATAATAATATGTCACTGTTGTATTCACTGATGCTTCAAAGTGCCCCCAAAAATTATTATTGCAGATATAAAATATCAAAAGCAACAATACAAATGAATGACCCTCTCAGAAAGTCATATTTTTACAAATTGATTATTGTAATAATTCATTGTACCCAATATTCCCCCAAACTGAACAGATTTATCGAAAGCTAAACACACATCCCAAAAAAGACGATTATTAGCTTCATAAAAGTTAGATTTAGTGCAAGACTCTTATATCGGATTGCATTCAATTACACTGATGTGCCCCATAAATGTGGTAAATCAGTGTGCGTAGGAGCAGTGCGTCTGAGATCTGTGAAGCTGAAAGTCCAATTTTCAGCGCAGAGAGACTGAGTAGACATCTCTCAATGTGCAGCCAGTCTCAATCATTAACATGGCAATTTGCTTGTCGTTTACTGTTAGCTGTGCAGTTTGATTATCACCCAGGCCGTGGAAAAAAAAGTGGAGTTGTCACCTGTTGAAACCAGGAAGTTACTTCTCACTTTCCTTCTTCCATGTCCTCCTCATTTGCATTTTATTGTTTGCTCTTGCACATGCTTATTTTTTTTTGCCGGGCAGTCTCATATTATCTCTAGTTCCAGTTTCATCTTATCTCTCATAAATACAGTTGTTTTATTAACGCTCGCTTGGCTAGCACCCAGTTCTTTTCTAGCTCACACTGCTTCACAGTCCCTCTGGTTAAAGACTTCCCCTCTTTTCTCACTATCCCTCTCTCTCTCCCTCTCACTGCCCTAGCACCCCCTTACCCCCTCCCACCCTGTCAGTGCCACTCTGTTCACATGGCCCCTGCATGTGACATGAAGCTGAGCCAAAACACCCCGGATGCCCGCTTCAGCCCTCCACTGTTCCAGACCTTGTTAAATTTTAAACAAAACAAAAGAAAAGGAAAGGGGGGAGAAGGACAAGAAAGAGAAAAGTGAGCACGTGGGGCCAGGGGAATGTGCAACAACATCACAATCTCATTCATTCACTCTTTCTGTCTCTGCGCATCATCGGGAGAGAGCAGCCCTTTAATTCTTGCTCTCGCTCTCTCTCTCTATCTATCTCTCGCTCTCACTCTCTCTGTGTGTCTCTCCCCCATTCACTCTTCTTGTGTGAAAGCCTTCCTCTCTGTCTCTCCCTCCTTTCTCTCTGCACTGAACTGGACTGATTGTAGCTTTAACCACAGATCTGGGGTCTGATTACTTTGTGGGCTGTCCTTCTGTGGGATTAAAGAACAACTGACTGTGTAGCTGCTGTCTTCATGGGCAACTTCCTTCTCAGTTACCCCGAGGCTACTGCTGCCCATCAGATGCATTTGTAATACTTTATGGAAAAGGAGAATCGCTGGACTAGAAATAATAACAGTCACTGTTTACCTTTATTATTGCTTGTCCTCTTCCCTCGTACCAATCTCCTTATTACCCTGCTTTGTTTCCACTATCAAAGGAATACCATAACACGGCGGCCTTTAATATAAAATCAGAACAATTTGGATGCATGCAACATCCCAGTGGCTCGCTTCCATTTTTAGCTGAACCATGAGAGCTCTTCATAGCTTCTGATAATAAATGGTGTTAGAGGTTAAGTACAAACAAAAACAAACGATTATCTGCGTGTCTGTGGTCCACCCTCAGGGAAAACTTGCAACTGAAAGTTGTTTGTCTTTCATCGTGGATTAGCAGATCATAATTCTAATCAGTGATAGAAACTATGTCATTGTAACCACACACTGCTCATATAAAGACAGTTTCCTGGCATCATGCATAATGCATTATGATGGCTGTGACACCAGATTTGTTGGCAAACTGCGGCCAACAGCATGCATTGTTACAAAATTGTCATTAAATTAACAAGATGCAGCGTCGTTCTCCGGCAGTTAATGGTTAGAAAGTGTGTCAGCTTTGGTGTATTTGTGAAATCAAATGGCACAAATACTTCACTTTCACAACCTTGTGTATGAACAAAACAAGTTCAGACAGGAGCCTCAAGCAGGCTGCAATTTTTGGTTCGCCAAGCACAACATTCGTCCCACCAATCACACTCCTCCTGATATTACAGTACAGTGCTCTGCTCTGGTATTCACCCAGTTTCTTGCTCTGAACTGCATGTATGAAAATGTTGCTGTCGCCTACCTAAATCTGCCTTTTTTTTGCTCAGGAATGTTGTTGATTGGTAGCACATGCTCAGTGCACAAACAGTACATAAAATCACATGTGTTGTGCCATGTCATGTTTTGCAAACACAGATTGGTTTATCTCTTATAACACAAAAATGCATACTTAACTTGGTGTTACAATGTAAACAATGTTAGTGATGCAGGTAGCTTCAATATACTTTATTGGAAACACAAAGCAATTTCAGCACAGAAAGAAGAAAGATTGTCTTCACCTTTAGACATGTGGCCCTGCTGCTTCTGCTCACTTATTATGCCCTTATTCTTTGACTCATGACCAACTGACTGACTGACTGACATGTGCAGCAGCTAAATACGCTGGATGTGTTTGTGCAGGAGGGGACTCGGAGGTGCTTTTGTGTTTGTAATGCAAAATTATGTTGCTCCTGTAATTTAAATTTTTACTTATTATCTCAATGATTTTAGTTTTGTGACACAATATGAATCCCTTCTGAATTGATGCTTGAATTCCTCTGGGTTTTCAAATGTTAATAGAATTCACGTCTCACCCAGCCAGTGCTGCGACACAAACAACCTACCCGATTATCTTTTGCAGTTTTGTTCTATTGTGACCTTTAAATTTTCTCCCTCTAATGGACATCCGTGCCGGCCTTCAGGCTGGGATGGTGGAATTGTAGAGTATCTCCATTAAAACCTTTATCGCTTCTTTTTGAGTGTCAAAAATAAGCCTCAACTCTTTAATTAAATTAGTGACATGCTGAAATTGAGCAAGATTAGTATTACTGGAGGGCACAGGAACACGGATGGCAATTCATGGCAAATTTTTTTAACTTTCATGTTTGGTAAACATTTAACGGCATGGTTGATTCTTATGGCACTGAAATAAAGTTTTAAGCAATAATTAAAAATTTGGGACACTCTCAAACTGTGCATTTACCACGTATTTTGTTTAACTGTGAATGAAGGTGAATTTTATCGCTTGTTTCTTCCCAACGTGAAGGGACTGATTTTGGATAATTGTTCCTGTATAGCGTCAGTGGTCTGTCAGATTTACTAAGATGATTCATGACGCTGGTATTGAGAGGGAGACACTTACTGAAGCACTTTTAGCTCAAGGCAATATTGACCATGACGATGAGCTTGTGAAAAGAACCGAGAGAGAGAAAGACGAGGAGAGAAAGATTGAGGAACTGAGAATGTCGAGCCCTGAATGTAAAATGTCCTCGCTTCATTTCTGTCATTGACAGGCATTATTAATGCAGTGGTACAAATGAACAGGGAAACCCAGGGCGACAAACAGGCGGGAGTCCCTGCAAGCTAATTAATCACTGACGTACACATAAACACAGACACATAAACTCATCTGTGCACTTCCATGCTCACTCCACCACAATCAGCTCTAACCCTTTGTGCGACATCAAACCTTCACTGGCTTACCAATTAGCGTTCTCATCTCGCCTCTGTAGCCTCGGTATCAGAGGGAGGTGTTGTCAGCCTGCTCCTTTATCGCTACTCTCCCTTTATCCCTGGCTCTCATATTTCACCCTCCCCTGATGCACTTCCCAGGGGGGTTGAATGCTAGGTGGGTAAACCTAAACCTGTGTGTCTGGGAGGGGGTTATTGTACTGGTGCTTAAGATGACAATACCTCACTCCCCTCTCTTTCTTGCTCTCCTTAAGCCCCCCCATACAGTATAAGGCGCTGCACTTTATCAAAGCTGTATGGAGTGCTGCAGAGACAGGCTGCTGCTGTATACAGGCCATTAGCAACTCCTGAGTGACAGAATGCGGAGGCTGAAGTGACACAGTGACGCTGCTGATGAGAAACCGGTGCCCTGAACCATGAGATATAATGTGTGTTTGAGAAACCTCTTACGTGATTTGGGTAAATCTAAAAAATATGCACAGCAGGATATTCTAATAATCTTTTCCTTATTGTCAATTACCTGTTTTTTAATAGATTAATTGACCAGTCATTTGGTCTGTAAAATAGTGAAAAATCAAGGTGATATTACTATTCATGGTCAAGTTTTAATTTAGAATTATAAAAAAATGAGAAGAAGCAAATACTCCCATGTAAGAAAATGGAAGCAGGAAATGTTTGGCATTTTTCCTTAAATAGACACTTTACCAGTTTTACAAACCAAGGTTAGTTTACTTGTTGCCAGAACTACTTTTCACAGTGAAAGCAGTTGTAGAACTTCTTCTGTGACTCTGGCGAGAGCTTTCCATCATCTGATAAAAAACAAAAAAACGAGTGATGTCATCAGGGTTATTTTTGCTTTGGCTTTGACACTATGATTGTATAACAGAAAGCCTGCATTATTGCACACCAGCCCTTTTAACACAGCTGCAAGTGTATACAACCCTGCATTTTTACTGCACATGTTTGTATTAGCGTGTGACAAATAATCTTTACAAACTCAGGGTGTGGAGTTTCACAGATATGGGCATTTATCAGGCAGGGCCAGTCTAACACTATCATGTTGCATAATGGGACATATAGGATCCAGCATCTTTGGAACTTGAGCAATACGAGGAGCTAAAACTCAGCTGCATTGATTTTGACCGCTCTTTTTCTTGCAAGTGCACCAACTTTATGGCGGTACAATACTAAATTGCTGTAATAACCCTTTAATAAATAACACAAACGATTATCAGTTATTCTTAGTATTCGCAGTTTCCCATTGATCCATAAATTGATGAATTGGCCAGTTATTGTAGCACTAAACTGGAGTCAGAATAATCCATGAAAAATATGTATGGGTCATGCAGGCCGTGCACTATATGTTGTGAGTCCATATGATGGGTTATATCAATAAAGTGTTATTGTAATGTTACATACACTATAATGGAGCTCACAGCGGGCATGTAAGCCTCAGTTCATAACTTGGTTAAAGCTCCTCTAGGCAGAGAATCTACCTCAGTGTTGTCACACATTGTTTGTTGGCTTCTGGGATTTGCTTTAATTGCATCTCCACTACATGCTGCAGCTCGCTTTTTTTGTCATTGTGCATGCACTGCCCATGTGCAGGCCTGATTATGTGTCCTCATGTGTTGGTGAGAGAGCCGTAAGACTGAAGGCGAGTGCTGCATCATTCATGAGTGTGTGCCACCCTGTGCCTGGACTGCAGTGACCCGTAACTGTCAACAGTGTATCCTTGAGCGCGATGGCACAGGCTGTGCTGAGGACACACTGCAGGGACCGCTGCCATGTGGAGGGCTGTGGGTGGGGCCAGCGGAGGGGTGTGCCAGTCTGGGGCTCGAGCGGAAGCTGTGAATGCAGACGCGGGCTGAATAGGACACTAATAGCAATGTAGTACATTATCTGGGCCTTTTTTGAAGTTCTCTTTTTGCTTTTGTTCCTCTTTGGGAGAGGTCAGAGAGAATTATCAGCTACAGAGCAGCAACCCCTGAGCCTCCGGGTGCTTCCTCAGGACACTTAAGCGGGATGGATCCTGTACTGACATATTTTAAAAGAGAGCTGGGGTTTTGTGAGGAGTGAAGAAAGAGAGGTCAGGTCGTGAGTAAGCTGGGCCAGAAATGGCGAATCCCTGCAAGGACTGACACATGAAACCAATCAGACTTTAAATCTGAACAGAAGAAAGTAGGTAGAGGAATGAAGAGTTAGAGAGTGTGGATGACAGCTGGAGATATTGAAACCTGATGTGATATACTTTAGGGAATAGGTAATGGAGGAAGATAAGTAGGAAAAACTAAAACATTTCAGTTCAGTTGAGAAATCCTTGCCCTCTGAAAAACTAAAAAATGCACACACATAAAACCTGTCCGGTGATGACCTGTTAATGTGTGTGTGTGTGTGTGTGTGTGTGTGTGTGTGTGTGTGTGTGTGTGTGTGTGTGTGTGTGTGTGTGAGCAAGCAAAGCAAGCAAGACACAGACCCATTACGTAACTGGGCACCGTGACTCTCCTGCCAATTTACTATCAACACACAACAGTAACTCAGTTCACGCATGTGCAGGCTTGCTTTAGTTTGTGTGTGGAAGCGCAGCCTCCGTTTGTTTCTCACGCATTCATGACCTGCTGGTTATTCATTATTTCCCAACATAGAATAGTCATCCTCTTCCACACCAGCGAGCCAGTTTATCATGCATTTTAACTCTATCTACACAGAGCATCATTACATAAACACTCTGCGGGTTTGACGGAGAATACATCTGACCTTTTGCTTGAAAGATATTAGACACTCACTGTAGCTGACTGAGACACCAAAGTCTTTTCTGAGTTGTTAACTTACAACAAAAAAGATAAGCATTAAATTAGCCTGAACTGTGATGTAAGGTCTTGTCACAAAGCTTGCTTGGTTCCACATCATCAGTTAATATACCTCGCTGCTCTCTTGTAGCGTCTCTGGTGACAAAATGCTTTTGCTTTTGTTTAAAGGAATCTGCCAGTACATGATTGCGTGTGTGTGTTTGTGTGTGTGTGTTTGTGTTTGTGTTTGGCTTTCTTTTTTTAAAGGGTAATCCTGGTCTTTTACCACATGAATCATATTCTTGTAGTTTTTGACATCATTTCTATCACTTATGCCATCAAGTTAATTTCTGCGATTACTAAGAAGAAGTCTGACAAAACAAGAAACACAAGCAGTGTGATGCTCATTCAGTTGTTAGTGTTTAGGATTTCAGTTCTGGCTGATTTGGCAACATCAAGTTGCTGGTGGTAATGCTAAGGATGTCATAATAAGGCAAGTCCCAGAGTTCATATCGAAATGACACGTTTATCGATCAGTTGGGGCAGGAAACACTTTGAGCAGCTACACTTTCAGAAACACAACATAAAAGGACAAGCAGCTCATGCAGCTTGTGTTCCTCATACATCACTGTACTCATGCTTGTACCAGTGTAAATGTGTTTCAGCTGGGAACAGCTGTTCTGCTCTTCCACTCGATGTCATTACGTGACATATGAGAATGCGCACAAATGACTTGCAATGTGCACATGCACCGGCTCTTGTCTACTAAATTTGGTCCAGTGCGTGCACGCATTAATTCCCGTGAATCCCTATTTGCAGGAATCTGTAATGCTTAATGACAGACTTTGCCTGTGTCAATGGCAGCTACTATACAGAGCAATGCAATGCAAATAGTGTTCATGGCTGTAGCAGAATAAATACTGGCCATAAATTTTATTACATGGTATTATAACTTTAAAGAAAACCCACAGGTTTGCAAAACATACTTAGAAGACAAAGATTGGAAGAGAAACAAAGGCAAACAGTAAATTAATACCCAAACTGTTCATTGTAATCATCTATTATCATTCACTGTGTTCTTGGTTCATCTTTGGCTTATTGCACTGACTGTAGTCGTGCATGCACACAGTTTACATACATCAACTGATACAAATGAAAACAACCATAATAAAACCCCAACTGTAGTTATCCTTTAATATCCATTCATGAATTTTTTTATACAATTGTACAATGTCTCATTTTTTAGTCAGCCCCAAAGAATGCAGAGTCTGCGTGAGAGTATTTTCTCTGTTTTGTGTCACTCTGAATGCAGAGGTTTACATCTGACTGAGATTAGCTCAGCTAGCCTCATAGCACTTTCCCTCTTGTGAGTCTTTCTGCCTGAGGTGACAGGATATGCCTGTAGCCAATTCCTTTTCTTTCTGTTTATACATGTGTTTATCTATATATACATTATTTTTTATCCCTTCTGTATTTTAGCCATCTCAGCTTGACCTCACCTTGTTTTCTTTTACCCGTCCATCCTATATTTGGAACTCTCTTTATTTCCATCCCCCTCCCTCTTGCCATAGACCAGCCTGCATAGCTCTCAGTATCCACTCTTGTACCGCAACATGCAGCTGTAATGGAGCCTTTTTTTTTTTTTTCCTCCTATACTTTTATCTATATATAATTACATTTATTATTATTTTTATTATGTACACGCTCACCCACAAACATACTAAATAATTCATTTGGAAACTCTGCACACTTTCATAGCCTCGCAATCACGTGCATGCGCTCAATTCATTTATAGCAAACATGCACACATATTGTATGCATGAGCACAGTGACAGAATTTGCATTTGCTTACACACAAGCAAAGGGGGGATGAAACCAATCCCCAGAGCTCTGATGTGTGTGCCTGTGTACTCTGAGCTAGCTGATCAGTGAGGCTCGTGTTTTCCAATGTAAGGTTTCGTAACACACACTCATTACATAACAGCAGCAGGAGTGGAGCTGGGAAGAGGAGAGGAGAGGGGGAGCGCACATTTATGTACGTCAGCATCCGACCCTTCCACTGACAGAGGGAATCACTGGGGGAAATCTTCTTTTTTTCACACGCTGATGCCAACACCTGCAATTCGAAGCATCCATAATGCAATTCTCCTCTCTGTCAGCTGCATTTGGTTGTATTTTTAGGTGGATATTGATTGAATGAGATGATGAAGCATGTTCACAATGCAGCGGGTAGTGTGAAGGACAGTACTGCTGACGAAAACACTGTTGTTTCTTTCGCTTAAGGGCAGATAAGTCATTTATTTAAAAATTCATAGCTGCACAACCTGATTTATTAACCTCTCATAGCGCCATTCACATTGTAGTTCCTCGTTCCAGCTCTCAGGCGTATGAGTTATGATTGCGTATTTGTATCCGTTTCTGCTTCTGCCCATAAACACAGATTTGCATTAGGTTAGTGTAATGACATGTAAAGATAGGAAGTGGATTGAGTTTCGGCTGTTGTGCATTAAGTCATGTTAGAAATTAAAAATGCAGAAGAGCAACTGAGTTTGCAAGTGGGTCAAATACAAGCGAAGAAAAAAAAAAGACGATAATTCAGCATTACAGAGCACTACAAATCCTCCTTCAGGTCATCCCTGTTCCATTAGGCATCCACACACTGCCCCTACAGGCGATGTATGGTAATGCACTGACCTGATAACGAGTTGTACAATGCCTTTAATAGCAGAGGGCTGTTTAGTTCCCTTCTCCCCAGGGGCAAAGGGTAATAATGGTTTGATGGGGAAGATATTGCAGGCTGTGACCTCATTTGGATTCAGGATGTGTTTCACTGGACTGAAAGAGGAGGTTTTGTATAGTGTCTGCGCACGCGCCCGTGTGTGTATGTGTTACTGTCTGATTGTGTCCTTCCAGGTGACATGTTTAGGAGAGATGAGATATCAGAATTTCAGGACATCCATCAATCTTTTAATTATCCACTTCGACCTCTCTCCATGGATGGAGGGACGTCTCATGGTCACCTGGGGCATGGCAGCGTATTTTCCCAGAGCTCCCTGGGCCAGAGAGCCCTGCTCCTTATTGCTACATCATCAGCTGAGAGCCGTGCAGACTGGGGGGGAAGAAGCATCACCTTGGCTAAGCTATTTAAGCTGAAGAATGTTCAGTGTCTGACAATAGACAGAAGCACAAAGCAGTGTCACTCAGCTTTTTACTAGTGGGATTGGAAGCACTCCTCAGCACTCTCCTGAGAACAAAAAAAATAAGTGCACACACAGACTGCCTGTCACCTTATGAATTATTAGTAGACATTGTTTTACTGTTTTCTAGATAGTTAAAATTCTGTACTGTAACCGTCACCACTCCCTTTTTTAAAATCATAAACATTCACAGATGTGGGTTAACCCATCTTAAATGCATAAAAATCTACTCATGTTTAATTGTTTTATTAATTAATGAGACAATAAAAGCAAGCTGCAACATGGATGATTATATGAATACTCATCTAGCTAATCAGCTGCTTGTGGCGCTGTCCAAACACTGCAGAGTTTACTGCTGTTTATCATGATTTCACTGTTGAATGCACTTTTGAGTCGACTTTGCATTAATATACTCTAGTTATTATAGACTCAATACAATTGGGTTTTTTTTTGTTGGAATAAAAAAACTGAATTATTTTATAACAAAAATTATTACAATGAGGAGGACATGAACGTCAGCAACACTTTTTATGGAAATCCATCCATTAGATCTTGAGACATTGTGGTGCTACAGGAAAAGTCAGTTGGCTTCATCATCTGGGGACCATAAATGTCTGTACAGATCGATATCCTTAAAGCCACGACACTCAGCCGCTGCAAACTAAATAAAGCCATCCAAGTACTCTCCAGCGTGTCCTTGTTTGATATTTTGACTGCTGAACATTTTGTTTAATGTAACCTCCTTTGCAGTCAAAACGTTAAACGTGAACACACAGACACATGTTGGCCTATGTGTCAAATGCAGTGTCACACAGAGATAATGAAGGAGCATCTCAGTTATTTCCCATGCAAACACGTACCTCATCTTCTTATCACTTTTGCACAAAGGACAGCTTGACACATTTCACGCATCAACACCTCCTCAGTCCCAGGGGGGTTGCATGCCCTGCTACCTCTATGGACCCGTTTATGTGAGAACATGTGGGAACTTTTTGAAGAGGATGTTTGCAGGATTAAGAAGCAACTAATTACAGATCACTCATTTCAGAAACTGTGAAGCTGAACGGCGTTCCTGATAATGTTCTTTGCCGCCACATGTTCACAGTTCAGCATGTGCATCTCTGTGAAAGGTGCAGAGAGGTGAAGTGTAACGCCAGGAAAAAAAATGCGGGACACTTTAGGTGAGTGTGGCGAGCAGCCTGTCCCCAGCAATGGCCTTTCCCACCTCCCAGCAAGGCTCGTCAACTGCTGCCTGAGCAGACAGTTGGCTTAGCACAGCATGTCACTTTGGATCTGAGTAATCACCTCAAGTCATCCACAGAGAACGAGAAAGACAGGGAGGAGAGATGGAAAAACAAATAAAGGAGTGGAGCGATTTAGGCAAAGGGGCGTCGCTGATCAGAGGCGGGAATCACATCCCTCCATCGCCTGCAAACACACACCTTTGAGTAGATGCATTTTAACATTGTGCGTGCGCATGTGTGTGTGCGTTTTGAACAGAAGGACATTGCAGCTATTTGTGTCGCAGAGGAACAGCTGGCCTCGCTCTGTCTTACATCTATTTCTATGTTGCGTCTCCACCAACTTCCCTCAGCTCTAGTTTGCTCTTTATAAGTTAGTATCTCCAACACTGCACTGATCGTTTTATGACGAGTCTGATATTTAATTAGAGTTGTTTTTTTTTTAGATGCTTTGCAGTTAGACTCAGTTGAGATAAAGTTCAGGAGAAGCTGAAAAAACTTGGATGGTGAGAGACAGTAAGAACCTGATACGGGCTTAGAAGCATTCATAGGTCCTAGAGACTTACCATCCGGTACATCACATCTGTCACCGCCTATAGAATAAGCAAGTGTGCTCCTACGCATGCTCGTGCTCTGCTGTGACTTATGTGGGTCATCAATGCCCTACGGTACGGCATGCCCAGTCCTGTAGTGGAGGTGTGCTGATGTCAGGTCACATTTAGCAGGGCAGGATGATTAACCAGGGGATGCATCCTTGTTATTACTGAGAAGGTCCAGAGGAAAGAAACGTTGATCTGTTAACTGGGAGATGGATGGAGAGAGGTCAGCCTTCAGGTGCTGATGACTAACAATGATGGATAGCAGGGGCAGCAGGGCATCTGGGAAGCAGCTTTGTAGCCTGGTAGTGGAAACATTTACTGAGAACACTGACATTAGGGAAACCAGGAGTTGTGTCCTTCATGGTTGTCTTAGGGAAAATACACCCATGTATAAATATTATATGCTCACTGTCAGTAGCAGCTGTTACACATCTGCATGCTCATTCTTGAATAATACAGTAACGTGTGTTTTGCAGGCTTGAAGTCTAAATTGAACCGTTCCTCACTATTACAGGAAAGTGCTCCCATGTATTGTCACAGCACTGCACTGAGATCGTCTCTTGGGTGTCTCATTTTGTCATTTTGAAAGTCAACAAATTAAACATACAGCGTACATCCTCTCATATGTTGATGGTAAGCATTGAAGAAAAACTGAACCGTGTCAAATGCTGTAATCTGGATTAATTGACACGTAATTGAAGACTTGCAATAATAAAATGATGACTTTAACTTGTTTACAAACCTAAAACATTTTAGTGCTTTCCAAACATTAAAAACTTAATTGTTAGTTTGGTTATTGTTGATGGGGTTCCCCTTTTGTTTACACTTGGATCCCCGATTGTGCCTTTAAATTGTTACAGGAATACTTTTCACTATTGACAGAGAGATTAATAATATAAGGCGCTTTGTCATTGCTACTGTACAAGTGTGTGTGTGTGTGTGTGTGTGTGTGTGTGTGTGTGTGTGTGTGTGTGTGTGTGTGTGTGTGTGTTTTGGAGCCGAGTGTGAAGGGGAGACTGTCTCTTCCTGAGCCTGGGGAAAAAGGAAGGAAGCCTTCTCCAGTAACCCACACACACACACACACACACACACACACTGTAGTGCTCCTGCAGTAGGTCTAGGAATAGACCATGACTTCTTCACATGAATACTCCCACCTTGCAGGGCCTGTCTATTATCTTTAAATTCACATCTCATGCATCGCCTGTAGATTATGGGATGACCACCATGACTAACATCAGTGCTGCTCAAAATATTCCTAGCGTAGGCGGCCAGTGGTTCATACATTTGGAATATAGCAACTGTCTCTTATAACTTCCTTCCCTCTACTGTAAGGTTACCAAGAGACCCCTGCTTGTCTCTGGTCCACCCCTGTAAACAGGATGCTCACGTGGGAGTCCCACCCATCTCCCCGCTTCCTCCGCTGTGGATTCCCATGGTCAGACTGAAACATTTGCCTCCGTCCAGTCATCCCACGTCCATGTGTGATGGTTGTAAACTACAACATCCTAACAGGAGCAGCTTTAAAACTTCTCTTTATCACAAAAGCAGCCCACTCGAAGCTGTCTGTATTGTTCTCCCTCTGAAAAACCTCTTGCTGTTTTTGGTCCATCAACATTCAGGGGCGACAATTAGATGGATGCACATATGGAGATGGTTAATCACTGTCACTGTGTCAGCGTGTGTGTGTATGTGAGGATGTCAGCAAGGGGAAGAGTAGGAGGAGGAGTAGGGTGCGTGTGTTTGTGCATATGCTTGTGTGGGAGAGAGCACGTTCCAACAAAAGGCCTAAAAATAGTAGGAATATGCCCATGTGACATATTGAGGCTAAAAGCTTGTGAATAATTTGTCTAATGCAACACATACCCCCTTCCTAAGCTCAGTCATGAAAACATGCTCCTGCTGGTTACCTCTTCTAGCCAGTGAAGTTGGAAGGGGGTAACCAGTCTGTTCAGTCACGCAAGTTGGCCTGTCTGTATGGTTGCAAGATATTTTATGGATTTGGATGGAATTTGGTGGACAGATAGCTTCTTGCCTTAGGACACCTTGATTAGATTTTGGTTGGTGGTGGTGATCTGAAATTTAATAATACCTATAATGCTGCTTTCATTTTTCTCCCTTCTTTTATTTAGGCTTAAATTAGATACGTTAATATTAGCAGCAATAAAACCAAGAAAACATTAAGTGGTTTTTCAGGAAATCTAAATAGCAACATGAAAATATCAACGTATTAATGTTATATAAGTTAAGATTTTCTTTTTAGGTACATGCTGGTAAATTTTTACCTTTAAAACACATATCTTTAGTTTGCTTACTTATCTTGTGTTCCTTATCATTCCTTTCCCCACGTTTCCTCTTAAAGAAAACTCCGGTCTCCAGTTTAACTCCCTTATCTGGACCACTTATTTGTAAGTGAAAACAAAAGAGAACACCTGATGTGTTTGTCCGTTGGATTGTAAAACTGCTTATGTGTTAGGTGTAGGTGTCTCGCCAGGTTGGCATGCTACCTTACATCAGTAATGAAATTGGTGCATGAAATTTCTTTTTCTTTTTCTTTAAGCCATTTTCTCCACTCTCCCTCCCTCTCCAAAACTATCTACCACAAAACTATTTGGGATTTTGATCCCGGCAAGCACCCATACCACTGTGTACATATACTCTCAATAACACAAATGCCCAGTTATTTAATAGCATTTCCTGTGGAGTGGATGATAATGATGACCCTTTAAAGAGAGATAAAACCTGCAGTTTTATTCGCTTGCTGCACACTCCACTTGTTTCAGAAGTGCAGTTAAATGAGTGTGGAGATCAGCAGTGGAGAGAAGGGGAACTAGAACAGAGAAGGGACAGCTTGGAGTTTTTGGAGGCAGTGCAAGTAAGACACAATAAAACAACAAGCAACATTCACTGACTTCTGATTTTTCAGTCCCCAAAGTCTGACGATTCAACAGATTCACTTTTCTTTTCTAATCTAACGATTTGGAAATGTTTTCAGTTTTCATTAAATTTCTTTCTTTCTTTCTTTGGGACGTGGTACAAATTGAAATGTAAAGGAACTGAACTTTTTTGTGAAGCACAAGAAAGATAATTCTCAGTTCAGTTTAAGGACTTTAGCAGGATCTAATCACAATAGGTGAAGATGCCTGTGGGGATTTTAATAAGGCGCTGTACGTAAAAAGCACAAATCTAACTTGCCTTTTATTTTGAAGTTTAGGTAAATTTCCTAACAATATAATCACAAACTGGATTTTGGCAGGATTTTTTTTTTTTTTTTTTTTTTAAACATTAACTTGTAAATACAGTGTAAGAACAAAGAATATGAAATATTACAGATGTCTGTCACATCCTGATAGCTCATTAAAATGTATTTGTCTGTATATATCTCCACATTATGATTGCCAGGTTTTGATTACCACTGTGAAGTCGAGGCTGAATGCCAGAGAACAGAGAGAAATTATGAAAAAGAGGTGTGCTTTTATGCAATTTGAACTGTCATATACCATATATTATAGATGGCCTCGCAGCTTTGTGCACAGTGTGAAGTGCATTTGCTTTATACGACTGTATTTAAGCTGGCATCGCTTGGCAGGTATGTAAATAGCCCTTCATTTTAAAGGAGATGCATACCTTTATTTTCAGAACCACCCACTTGTGTTAAAGCAGTTTATACACAAATTGAAAGTTTTTTTTTGTTTGTTTCAAAAAAATATCACATATAATTTCTTAAGTTTCCCATTCCATACGGAAGAAATCTTACAGCTAAATCGCAGTATTATGTTCTGCATGGTGTTGGGAGGGTCTTACATGTATGCCTGATGTGTGTCGTATTTCATTCTCACTCTTTTTCTTCAGAAAACTTAAAATTAGTAAGAAGAATAAGTAAGAAGACATGAACTGCTGTGCAGGCTGCTGCATCTCTATGCTTTCTGCTGCTGTACACAGGCTTGTGCTCTGCTGCATGCCCACTAGTTATGTATGAATGTCCCAAGACTGCTCACCCTTGTAATCAACATTTAACAATAGTATGCTATGTTACACACTCAGCGTTTAGTAAAGCAAATATCCCTTTGTAAACTAGGCTATTGATTGTGCTGTGAACACAAGATTAGCTTGTAGCAAAGAGGAAAGGTCAGGGCTCCGTGACTGCTGATGTAAAAAAATAATGAAAAAAAAATGTGATTGCAAAAGTTTGCCGGTTATGTATATGGTAAATATATATGTATATGTAAAGAATAAATTATGCATGCAATGTCATGACCTCAGCTTTAGCCAGATCAGCTCCAATAAGCAGACCTCTGGTCAGAATGTTATTAAACTCTGCTGAGCCTGTTGGATGAGAGCGGTTTGCAGTACAGTACTCTACTGCCTTAGCCTAACAGTCAGCATGTAAAAGCCCTGAATTATTTAAAACCATGAGAGCGTGTGCAAGTTCGCACTTGCTTACCCTACTGACTCCATCTTCCTCTCTGTAACTCACCTCCACACCCTCTCTGCCTCACTCTGTGTGATTGTAGTGAAGTGAAATATGTGTGAAAGGGACGGTGCTGGCAGGATGCAGCAGGTTTACAGCAGGCCACCGTCAGAGAGGCATTTTCTAAGGCTGTCGCTTGGAAAAGAAAACTTTGTAAACCAAGTCAAGAATCTTTTGGCCGAATCGGAAAAACAGTGAGGTTAAACACAAAACTATATAGATAGGAAGGAGAAACTGAAAGCCAGGAAGCCGGACAGATAGAAGAGAAACGACAGGGGGGAGGAGGACATCACATGCCAGCCTGGGGATGTTTTTGCGGAGGTGGAGGTAGACAGAAAGCAGGTGGATGATTAGACTGAACGATAAGACAGCCTGGCTGACAGAACGCCTGATAAGCAGCCTGTCAGGTTTGGCAGGCTGACGGTGAAACGAGAGAACAGGGCATGGAGGAGAGGAAGACAGATGGGTAAAAGTGAATAAAGGCAGCTCAGAAATTGTACGAGCATAATTTAGAAGTGGTGTACCTGGTATTGAATTTGAGACTCTGTTAATGTAGAGCTACACTGAATGCAAATCTACACTATTCAATTCCCTGTGTGTCCCCCAACTGGGACACGCGATGCTGACAGTTTTATGTATTTAGATCTTATGCTAACCCAGCATTGTGAGGGTGTTTGTGGTGATAGTTCTCCTGCTAACCTCCGTGGGTGTAGTTGTCACTTTGTGGCATTAGGTACAGGCTAGCTCAGATCAGTTTCATCAGTAACTCCTGATCATTTTGGTGTATCCCTCGCCACCAACAGGTCAAAAGTTCCATTTACAATGAAATATCTCAGCAAACTTAACATTAATGGTTCCCTAATGATGTATCCTAACCGCATGACTTTATTGCACCACCATGATGTTGACATTTTTTAGTGAAGCACCTCAAAACTATTGGATGGATTGACGTGAATTACGGCACAGACATAAATCTTCTCAGGATTAACTGGATCTTAATCTTCAGTGGTACTGTTATTTTTAATTCAACACCATCATCAGCTCAATACGTTATATTTTTTTTTTGGTTCAGTACTTTGATTTACAGCCAAACATCTATATAACTAATAAAATTCCCATCAGCTTCATCTGTACTTTGTGTCAGTCTAACATGTTAAATTAAGATGCTGACAATGGTAAACATTATACCCCATAAACATCACCATTATCTATCTCACAGTGCTGCTAGCATGGTTGTAGAGTGTTTGGTTTTCACAGTCTAAGTATGTATGTATGTTATCTATTTTATGCTATGTACATTCTCGTCCTTAACCTGTACCCAATCATCCACCAGAGCTACGTCAAGGTCACATCTAATCTGCTGCTAACCACACAATATCTCTAATTTTTCGTTCCAGGGAAACCCCAAAGCATCGAGAGCTCAGAGCGGGTCCAGCTGTCGGGGACATACAACGTTCGGAAAGGGAAGCTTCAGCTACCGGTCAACCGCTGGACCAGACGGCAGGTCATCCTGTGCGGCACCTGCCTTATCGTCTCCTCTGTTAAGGAGAGCCAGACAGGGAAGATGCACATCCTGCCGCTCATTGGAGGAAAAGTACGTACAAGTCACAGAGCACAGCTGGCATCACATAGTCTTCCTTCTTTTTTTTTTCTCATCCTGATGGTTTTATGGATATGTTATGTAATTTATGCTGTGGATCATAAACTCATAACGTCATATGACCTGCCAAAGTCACTTTTATTACCCTCTGCAAATGTCTCCCTCCACAGTGAAGTTTATCCTTGATCACACAACTGTTTGTCCTTCAGTTTACAGTTTTCAATTTTCTGTTTTGAGCCTTCTGCAGAGATATTTTTCTCCGTTTCTAATCTGCAGTCAAGGCATGCTATAATGTTTATTAGTGTAATGGATCACCGTAACATCCAAGTGGCATTTTTTCTCTCTGCACTTTTTTAAACTGCCTGCCTAAAAATGACCTTTATCTGTTTATTGCTTTATGGATCTGTGTATCTGCAAGGCCAGTAATTATGCTCTATGGGTTCTCCTGAAAAGCCCTTTCTACTCATCTGCCTGACACAAAGGACTCTCCATACAACACCACACCCAGTTTTTAAACATTTCTCACACAGCACATGACCTCTAGTCAACCATTCATCCACACAGTGCCTCTGCATGTGCCTGTATGTGGCGTATGCATCTATTCAGACACCATAACTAGTCAGGCATTCATTCACAGAGTCCATGTGCTTGACTGTGTGTGTGACTCTGCGTGTCTAAAAAGTAATTTCACATACATTTATTCTTGCTTATGTCACACACATGTGTTCATTATATGATCTAAGTGCTTCTGGTTGACTGAAGTTGTTTACCCTGCAGCCATTAAGCATCTTATTTTCTTCAACAGAAGTCATTTCAAATAAGCACTATTCCATTGAGGCGTCCATGTGTCAGCTTTTCCTCCCATTGTCTGACTCCATAGGGATGGGGGTTATCGTTAATTGTCAGAGATGTCAGTATATCAAACTCTTAATGTTCCTCCTGTGTGTGTTGTGTTGCAGGTCGAGGAGGTGAAGAAGCACAATCACTGTTTGGCCTTCAGTTCGGCAGGGCCTCAGAGTCAAACCTACTACGTCAGCTTTGACAGCTTCACGGAGCACCTGCGCTGGCACAGACACGCTGCCAAGGTACTGGGTGTGTGCATGTGCATGAGGGTTAGAGAAAGAGAAGGAGAACATGAGCATATGCTCCCCGGCACTACTTATGGGTCAGCTGCATTGTACATTAGAACATGCGTGGCTGCAACCTGAAGTATAAAAAAATCTGGCTCTACACTGACCACAATCCCACTATGCATATATTTCACTGCTGGCCACTCTGTAGTATGCAGTATAACCCAAGTGTCTCTGAGTGCACTCGCACATGAACACCACTCATGGCTCTCTCTCTCTCTTTCTCGCTCTCTCGCTCTCTCGCTCTCTCTCTCTCTTTTCTCTCATTTGAACTCAAGTAGGCCATAGCCAGAAAACCTCTTTTCTAAATATTAACAGGGACATGCATGTCACCAGCACCCAGAGGGCCACTCAGAATAGGAGCCTGGATAGAAGCAGCACGTGCCCCAGTGACAACTGCTGAGCCTCTAACTAACTCCACTCTGAAAGGCTCAAGTTCACAGACTGTAGATTTTCTCCTTTAAGTCGAAGCGAACGTTTAAGCTGTCATTTCATTTCAGATTGCAGCTTCTGTGTCTCTGTAAATTTGACTAACAAATCATCATGGGTTAACTGCTCTACGCACCTGCTGTTAACTAGATTACGAGATGATGTCATATGTGGTGTTAGGTCGCTAACCTGTTGGACTTTCCCTCGACTTCTTCTGACTCTCTAATCCTAAGAAGATTGGCTATTGAATGACATTTGACCCCTTAACAGCAGGCTACACACACACAGTAAACCTGTAAAGACTTGTGCAAAAGAGATAATCCTGTTAAACTCCATGTTTCTCTTTCTCTTTCTCACCCCACCACTCTTCTTGTTTTCCTCCCCACCTCCATCTAGATGGTTTCCCAGAGAATCAACTCGGTAGACCTGTCCTGCTGCAGCCTGGAGCAACTTCCTCCCAACCTCTTCTACAGCCACGACCTCACCCACCTCAACCTCAAACACAACTTTCTGCCTGCCGACCAGCGGCTGCAGCAGTTGCAGAGGTACAGTGCCATTGTAAATGTACAGTAAGCACACCTGAGGCTAAACTATAAGGAGTGGGGGAGGCAGGAAGGAGTGGAAAATACAAAAAGAGAGAATGGACTTGAAGGGGGCGTTACAGGTTGAGGAGATGGCACAGGGTGGTTTGGATGGGCTTGGCTTGGGCAAGATGAGACTTGAGAAGGTTTGAGCAAAGCTTAACATAATTTGGCCACAACAGGAGATGAGCTGGGTTGTTGTACAAGGAGGGGAGAGACAAAACACAGTGAGGCTTCACTGGACACAGCAGGTCATGGCTGGCTATTTGGACAGCTTTAGCTTTTGCCTGCAATTTGCAAGCCATCGATCTAAGCAGTCTAGGACCGGGGCCATTGGCACACACGGACCAAAAAGGCTAGCCAGGGCTGTGCCAGGCCAAGCCCATCGAGCCCAGAGCACAGAGGGGTAGATGCATCTGCAGGGAAGCTTTTAATGTCCCTGGCCTCCCTCACTCTCTCTCTCTGTGGGCACCATCTGCTGCCTGCTTATCATGGTCCCAGATTAAAGCCCACATCCAAGACATATGTGTGTGTGTGTGTGTACGTGTGTGTGTGTGTGTGTGTGTGCGTGTGTGTGTGCATGCATGAATTTGCGTCCATGTAAACACTGGTACACAGTGACTGTCACAGCATCTATTTCTGAAGATTATTGCCAAATAGATTTTTACCATTTAACTGAAAGAATTGTGTGAATCTAATTCCTTAGTATGTGTTTGCAGAATGGTGTGTGTGTGTGTGTGTGTGTGTGTGTGTGTGTGTGTGTGTGTGTGTGTATGTGTGTATGTGTGTGTGTGTGAGAAAGAGAGAGCGAGCAAGGGAGAGAGAGTTGCATGCTTGTATGCAACAGAAAAAGGTGGCTGCAGGCTACAGATTTGGGGTCAGTGCATACAAAGTCTTGATACAGTATGGCATTTGATTTTTTTCTTTTTAAGAGGGCTGAATGTACAGTAGTGTGTGTGTGTCAGTATGTGTGTGTGTGTGTGTCGGTATGTGTGTGTGTGTCTGTGTGTGTGTGTGGCTGTGCAGCTGTGCATGTTTTTGTTGAATGCTTGTTGTGTCTTCCTGACAGAACATTATGAGTGAGGTAGGAGGTCAGGATTTTATGATGCTCTACCATCATCATTTTTTTTTTTTTTTTTAATCCTCTGAATAATGACCGGTGTTGAAGATGCTGTGAGGGAAATATGAGGTTTTAAATCTGAGCAAGTGATGCATAGCTCCCCTGCTGGTCAAGCCAGATAACATCCATATTTAGCTTTGCCAAACCCTAAGTAGGCTCATCTGCATTTGACCCAGCATGAGAGAAAAAGAGGTCAGCAATGAGAAAGAGATGGATACTTGGCTGAAAATACAGGGGTTTTGACATGTAGAAACATGTAGCAGAGTTACTTGAGTACGCGCTTGGCCCTGAGAGACTCAAGTCAAAAGAGCTAGAGTCAAGAACAATAATACTCTGTGTGCAGCCTCTGTGAATGTGGGTGTATGTGTTTTGGTGTGGACAGTTGTGTGAGAGTCTGTTTTTGTTTCAGTATAAACACTGGCTTTCCCTGACATCCAACATGGGGTCATAGTGCTTTGTATTTTTCCAAGAGCAGTGGAATGTGTGAACCTGCCACATGCCTCTCCCCTTCTCTCTCTTCTCTGCTCAAAGACTAACCGATGGGTGATCTGCCAATCAGATATGCATAATCAGTTGTCTGGGATACTAGCTCTCTCCTCTGGCATGGGACTGCCTTCCCAGCATGCATCTCACTCTGAGACAGAGGTCACCACTCACTGAGGGTAATGGCTGACGTTTCCATATGCATCTGATTGAATCTTTGGCCTGTTTATTTACATATGTATGATAGTGCAGCAAGATACAAAGGACTTAAAAGTCATGGAAATGAGGGGAGGGAGGAAGGGGTGAGGGAGGTCAGAATAGTGAGATGAAGGGGGTATTTAAGGCCAAGTTAAAGGATTAAAGTTGCATTATCTTTCTTTTTTTTTTTTTTGGCCCCTTTGGGCCAGCAGAAGATGGTCAAAACAATACTGACATATTGTCACCCTATAAAGTAGATACGCTGCAAGTGTTAGCATGCAGTTACCCGTTACATTTTCAGCAGACACAGAACTATTAACATTCATTTAGAGTTGTGTATCTAGTCACCTTCAAGAATATAAGTCCAATATTCACTCTCCCTTTACCTTTTGGTTGCTCTTTACCAACTCCTGAGAAAAATATCTGTCTTTTTATCTGCTAATTGCTCTACTATGTTCGTCAGCTAGTTTGGTGCTGGGCAGATAGTGTACTGTCAGTTTATAAAACTTCTTTGCTGAAAAAAGCAGCTGTAGATACGTTAATGAGAGTGGAATCTGTGGGGAGGAAAACCAAAACACTGGGCTAAAAGAGGCTAAAAGGCTTCGTAGAGCTGTGGGGAACTGCTTATTTTGGGATGATTCTCTTTGTTAAGGATGATTGGTGCAGCTTTAAATACACAAGGAAAGGAGAAAAGGAGAAAGGAAAATAGCATGATATGACAGAGCATGACACAGACAAGGAGAAAGTCTGAGGAGGGAGTATGAGCATTACTCAGCAGATTGCAGAGGTTGATTTAATGGTGGAATGACATTTTCCCACACACCCCCACACACCCACTGTCTGCAGGAGTCACCCTCAGCTGGAATTACTTGGCCACCCTAATCAACTGCCCTGACGTCTCGGTTGCCTTTTTCTTCACCGCCATAATATACGGTGTGTCACCTGCGTGTGCACATAGGGAGGAAAATCCAACGCCGTTTAAACAGCTGCTCCATCCCGCTGTGCTAATATGGCGCGCTGCCAATCTCCAGCGTGCCATAGCTGCTCTATCTGTGCACATGATAGGTGATAGCAGGTTGCATGCGTGTGTGTGTGTGTGTGTGTGTGTGTGTGTGTGTGTGTGTGTGTGTGTGTGTGTGTGTAGATAGATAAATAAAGACAGAGAGAGTCCTTCCCCTGCTCCGCCTTGTTCACTTGCCTCCCTCCCCCCTGAGGGGCTAACCTCTCTGAAGGTCACCCCTCTGCCATGGGACACCATGCCAAATGCCACTGGTCATTGGTGTTTGAATGAACAACACAGATGTCAATGCTGTGCTTGTTTGCTCAACAATCAAGTGTGAAGGTTTAGTCCTACTATTAAGGAGGGCTTTGTTTATGGATGTGCTGAATCTAACTGTGTGTTTTTCACTTAAACAAATTCAGTGTAAGCTACACTTTGCTACATTGCCCATAAATACATTCATTAAAATATTTATGAACATCTTCTACTCTCTTGCAATATTGATGTTGACAAGATAAAAGCACATCTCCAATCACTCTCTCATACTCTCTTCTCTTCTCTCCTCTCCTCTCCTCTCTTCTCCTCTCCTCTCCTCTCCTTTCTCACCCCTGTCTAACCTATCATTATTTTCTGTCTTGTTGCAGGTTTTCTCGTCTGCGGAGCCTCAACCTGTCCAACAACCATCTTGGTCAGTTTCCCCTGGCCATCTGCGACATCCCAACCCTGACGGAGGTCAACCTCAGCTGTAACTACCTGGCCTCTGTCCCCAGCTCTGTGGGAGCTATGACTAAGTAAGTAACAGCAGGAAGTTGTTGATACAGACCTAATCTAAACTCAGAGACTGAATGTTCCTGAATCTAAAGTTCATGCGTATTGCAGTTTTGTTATAAATACAACTTAGCTGTTCTTTCTTTGTTAGTTATTGAATCATTGAGTTTGTTTGGGTGTTTACATTACCTCTCCCTGCTATTGGTAGCTTGTAATGTTGGTAATTTTCCAACTCTCTCACTTTTGTGGCAGGGGTTTACCGCTGACATGAGACCAGTGCTTGCACCAATGCCATCTGGGGCTGGAGTACCAGAGAATCTTTTCACAGGCCAAATGCATTTTTGTTAGTTTGACTATCAAACGTTTACATAGCCAAATGTTACCAAGCAACAAGCACGTGGCATAACAACCACCATGGTGTACTTTGCTAGTTTCAGCATGTGAGCAAACAACAACACAAGTTGCATTGATCGTCTGTGGTGCTTCCCACAGAAATTTTCCCTGAGTCATGGTCTTTCCCTGGTCTGTTTATTTTCTGGTTGACATGACAAAATTCACCCTTGTCCATTTTTAAAAAAAATATTTATATATCCTCTGTATTAAACCATTTCTCCAGCGTGTTACTGGGCTAACCTGCTGTGGAGGAACCACTTGTGGCTTTTTCTTCTTGTATTTTGTTGCACGCCTTAGATTTTCCTTGCAAGCTTTTCAAATTTCTTTGAGGACTTCATTTCTAGTAAAACACTGGCGCCTCTTTAATGGACCACCGGATTACATTTATGAATTACGTCACATGGTCCTAGTGGTTGACAAATGATATTAGTTTTACTCGGTGGCAGTGTTACCCCGCCCCCCAAAAATTGCAGAATTCTTTTCACTAAGCCAACATTTTCAAGAGGATGGAGCAAAGCTGATTTTGCTGGCTGAATACCATTTTGTCTCATGGGAACATTCAGAACATTTTGGCTGTGCTCCAGTATCAGCCCCCTTGCCTGTGGAAAAGCCCTATTACTCACTCTGTGACGGGGTGTGAGCAAAATGCAAAATGATTTTAAATGTTAATGATATTCATATGTTATTATGTCAGTCCAATTTGCCCCTTTCTAACAATACAGGATATAGCATTGTTCTGTAATTTATCTTTGTCAGCACTGACAGCTTGGATAGGACATGTGCTTCAAACTGAAAGTTCATTTGAAAATAAATGCACAGGTATGTGGGTTGAAACAAGGCTAGATGAGAAGTTAATCTGCCGGAATGATCTGGCATGCCTGTAAATTCCTGAAGTAGCCAGTAGGGTATTTATAATACTACTGCCATCTGCTGGATATTAAGTGTAGTGACTGTGAATGCTGAAAGTTAATACAGTGTCATAGATCCTGAACAACATTATCTGTGCAAACAAAGAAAAATCTGTCCCCTTTACCTCTTTCATGAATGAGGTCAATCGTCTAATCACATGTTCCTCTCAGTTTGCAGACGTTCCTGTTGGATGGCAACAGTCTAGATGAGCTGCCCAATGAGCTGGGTTCCCTCCAGAGGCTGAGTTACTTAGGCCTTTCCTTCAATCAGTTCAACCACGTGCCCCAGGTGCTGGAGCGTTTGGCCTCCATGGAGAAGCTGTGCATGGCTGGCAACAACCTAGAAACACTCACCCTGCAGAATTTCAGACTGCTCCGAGTCAAACACATCGACTTAAGGTACAAGTTATTATGAGATAGGGATTTTATCATTGATCTTTGACAACTTTGTGAAGATCAAGCATCACTTTAAATCCCTAGTCATACATGGTCCAAGCAGAGCACTCAATGACACGTGTTTTCCCACTAATGATAGAAACAAAAACACTAAGAGGAAGCCAAAACACGGTCAGACAGCCAGACGGCACGGAATCAGGAAATCATTTGCCTGTTGTGGTTCCATCAGGTGTCTTCCCATTGTTTGGAGAAGCACAGAGCTTGAGTGACTTGCAGTATTTTCCAGTTAATGCTTCACTTTGCTTAAACAGGGTCAGTAAATACATTTTCCAGCATTTCTCACCTGTTTGGGCAAAGATCACTCAGTATCTCTCATGAGGTTGCGGCCTTATTTAAACAACAAAGCTTTCTTATCCTTAATGCTAAAAAAAGTTAAATCAATGAGTTGATAGTCATCTGTCTCCCAGAAATGCCAAACATTTGCTGTTGTAAACTACTTTTCTCTGTTTCTCTGTTTAGATTAAACTTCTAATAGCTTAATTGAAACAATTACTGACAGATTAATCAAAAATGAAAATCAACTGCCTGTTGCAGCCCATATCAAGTCACCTGGCATTTTTTGTTTTTATAAGTATAAAGTTAAATTAATAAGACATACAAACCTGCTTCCTTACACAAAAATAACATTAATGCTAAATTTATGGCCTGTTTTTCTAATTTTAATCCAGCAGTTTTTATTTCAGAATGTTCCTTTTCCAAAATCTGTGTTTATTTCACAACTGCATTTTTTCTAGTTACAGTTGGCTTTTGCCAAATCCTGGTATTTGTTTATGGAACAGAATAATATATTTATGCATTTTATGTCTTATCAGTCTTTGCCATAAATGGTACTGTCAGAGCAACTGAAAGCCAAACAGAATTCAAGCAGCTGCATAGTATATTAGCAATCAACCAAGGCATGTTCCCTGCCTTACAAGAAAGGCCACAGCCTGTGCAATTCAACCTGATCCAATTGGAGTTGTACCTTTGCCTCCTCCCTGCTCCCTCTGTCAGGTTGAATAAAATCTCCAGCATGGTGCCAGATGAGCCTGACCTGCTGAGGCACGTGACCCAACTGGATGTGAGGGATAACAGGCTGACAGACTTGGACGCCTCAGTCTTCCCCAGGCTGGAGGTGCTTCACTGCGAGAGGAACCGTATCGCCGGCCTCAAGGCCAAGGGTTGCTTGCTCAAAGGCATCTACGCCTCCAGCAACGGTGGGTTTGGCACGCAGGACTTCATGTTCTCTGCTAGGGCAATCATGTGTTTTTTTAGAAAAGACAGATATCCTTCTTTCCCTCATCACTGCCGTCTTACCTGTGTCTAAACTGAAACCACTGATATGAATCTTTCTTCTCTGAACCTGTAACATATAACTCACCTCACCTCACTATTGTCTTTGCCTTCATAACTATTTCACCCTGTGCTCCTCTCTCTACATGCATCCATTTTTTCATCACTGCTGCAGTCTCATTAGCTCTCTATCATCCCCCTCTAACTTGTCACCCTCCTCCCCTCACCACCGCCGCCAAACTCTCCCCTCCATTTTCCATCTACCTGTTTTGGTAATAGACCGCGTCTGTCCTTGCTGTAGGTTAATGTGTTTGGATTTCTCCCCACAGAGCTACGACAACTGGATGTCAATCCTGTGCCCTCCAATCTTAGTTGCATGGATATCTCGAGGTGAGAAAAATCCCAGAAGTACACACATGCATGCAAAAAAGGGAATGCAGCACTAATTGGAAAAACTATTTTGATAATGTGGCTCATTTACAGTACACCCTCTGTGTCCCACAAGAGCACGAGTTGTTGAGAGGGAGTGAGAAAATTTGTTATAAAGAGAGAAGTGCATGACAGTGATAGGATATTGGAAAGTGTGGTGAAATGAGCTGTCATTGTTTAACTATTTCAGCACTGACCTTTGACATGACCTTTGATTCTTAAGTGAAAGATAGGCTCCTGTGCTTAGCTTCTTTGTGGTCAATAAAAAAGGCATGGACAAAGTGCTGCACTTACATTTTTAAGTCCTGAATTTATTTGGAAAAGTTTTTATTTTTGAATCTTACAGATAATCTGTTGAGAGTTGTGATTATTATTTGCTTTTTTTTTTTGTCTGAAACACAACACATCTGACACTTAACCTAACTAATGAAGTGACTCTGAAGTATTAAAAAAACAAATAAAATAAAAAATAAAAAAAGCCAATTTACATCCAATTTACATGAAGGAAAGACAAGGCAGCAATTGTCTTTCCTTGAGCGGGACTGTTTGGAATTCAAACACATGCAGTTTCCTGCTACATGATATTCCATGTTATTTGTGGCACTTTACAAACTGGGCATAATTTATCATCATCATCATCGTCGTCACTCCCCCTCCTCCTGTAGGAACCATATGGATTCCTTGCCAGACTGGCTGTGTGAAGCAAAGAAACTGGAAGTTCTGGACGTGAGTCACAACCTCATCACTGAGCTCCCGGCACGGTGAGTCCCTCTGTCTCAGTGAATGTGTCCCGTAAGCCTGTAAATGGAGTACAGCGCAGCATTATTCTCTCTGCCCTTTGTCGGCCACTCATCTATCCCCCATAGAGCCTCATAAATCACACAGATAGCCTGTGACCTCCACAGCCTTCGTCCATTCTCTTCCTTTTTATATAGCTTCTTAGAAGGTCAGCTCAGATTCAGCTCACTTCCACCTCTTCTCTCTGTTCCTGTCTTTTCATTTTTTTGTTCTTTTTCTCTTTCTCTCTCTCATCCTCTGGTCTCCTCAGTGTCTGCAGATTTATTTTTTACCAAATAAGTGTCAGGATGATGAATTTCAGCTGCAGGCTCAACTATAGGCGCTGCTATTTTCTGTCTCCACATCCTCCTGCTGCACTATCCTCATTTCCATGGCTATTTCAGCCTACTTCAATTACAGTTCACACAGGCCAATTGTGTGTAAGCATGTGTCTGCTGTTCATCAGCTATCCCATCTATCTATCTATCTGTTTATCTGTCTGTCTGTCTGTCTGTCTGTCTGTCTGTCTGTCTGTCTGTCTGTCTGTCTGTCTGTCTGTCTGTCTGTCCGTCTGTCTCTCTGTAGGTTAACTATATCCACATGTTTATTTTTGATTTTTGATGTTCTGCTTCTTACCCATCTGTATGTTTCTTCATGCCGCAGGTTATTATGCAGCAACAGTCTGAGGAAGCTGAGTGCAGGACACAACCAGTTGCAGAAGCTGCCTGAAAGAGTGGAGCGCCCTCTGCTGGAGGTTTTGGACATACAGCACAATCAACTGGTGGAACTGCCCTGCAACCTGTTCCTCAAATCTGACAGGTATAATTTACATTTACAAATAATAAACAACCAACCACCACAAAGATAGGAGAAGGGATTGTTTTAATGTGCATGGTCATAGAAGTAGGAATTTGTGCAGAAGTTTCTAATTAAAGTGACTCATCTCAATTTTCATGTCCCTGCCTGAAAGAAACACAGAAATGATTTGTACTTGTCATTTTTATTTTCAGCTTACGATGCGTAAATGCATCAGCCAACAAGCTGGAGCACTTGCCACCTTCCAGCCTGTCAGAGGAGAGTCACAGCATCCTGCAGGAGCTCTACCTCACCAATAACCGGCTGACAGACAAGTGTGTGCCCATGCTGACAGGTCATTCGCACCTTCGAGTCCTGCACATGGCCTACAACCATCTCCAGACCTTCCCAGCCAGGTAAAGAAGTCAGATGTTACTCCAGTATCACCGTTTCCTCACTGAAGCTGGTGAAAGCAGCAGTTTTTACCAGACAAATGACAAATCGGTGGTTTCCAACTGGTTTAGAGTCAACATGTTGACCAACCTATCCCTAATTCTCTATATAGTGAGTCAGCATCCACAGGCTACTTGTACTGTCAGGTTTTCTGTCGTTTGACTAATCGATTGTTTGTTTCAGCACTTTTTTTACACACTTCAGCTTACCCATTGCTTTGTCTTATCCTTCAGTAAAATGGCCAAGTTGGAGGAGCTGGAGGAGGTGGACCTTAGCGGAAACATGCTAAAGACTGTGCCCACCACCATCATGAACTGCCGGCGAATGCACACTCTCATCGCCCATTCCAACGCGATCGAAGTCTTTCCCGAGGTCATGCAGCTGATGGAGATGAAAGTAAGCCAGTAACAGTAGCACATCTCTACGAGCCGCTGAGTTTGTACTGCAAATGCATTCGTGTGAGTACTGACATCTTGTCCTCTGTTGTCAGTGTGTGGATCTGAGCTGTAATGAGCTGAGCGAGATCACTCTTCCAGAGAATCTGCCTCCAAAGCTTCAGGAGCTTGACCTGACCGGAAACCCTCGTCTCAATCTGGACCACAAGACCCTCGAGCAGCTTAAGTAAGTCATTGTCTCTCTGCAGGTCTTTGCGTTTTGTGCAGGACTATTGTAGGTCTGTGAAGAGTGACCACAACTTGTATTTTGTGTAACTTCATCCTGCAATTTGCACATGTTGTATTTAGGATTTTCGTGTTTAATATTTTCTTATACATTTAGTTGATAGTCTTTTGGAAATGGCCAGAATGGAATCCTCTCAGTGGTTTATGTACCTTATGCTTCGCCATGATACAGTGTATTTGATCTTTTTCATGTTTTGTTGTTTTCCAGTAATATTCGCTGCTTCCGTATTGATCCGCCTCCAACCTTCTCGTCGAATGAGGCGTCTGGTGGGCCTGCTGTGTGGAGTCATGGTTACACAGAAGCCTCGGGCGTCAAGAACAAGTGGGTTCAGTTCAGACAATGGTGAAACAACAACCACCATCACACTCGTCCAATGAAGCCTCACTTAACCAAACCTCTTGAGAATGAGCACTGTTAAAGCCAGATGACTCAAATGAAGGGAATATTGAAAACATGAATCGTGCATACTCACATGCCAAAACTTAACTTCCAATTGAACACTGTAATGTACAGACTAAAGAAGGCATTCAAGCAATTGCACTGTACATATTGATTCCATATTTCCATTTACGTAAGTGATGTTCAATAGGCAAGTGGTAATGATGGTGGTTCTGCTGTACAGTCAATGAATCGTAGATATAAAGCATTGTGTCCAAGGTTATTAGTGTGTGAAGTAGTATGATCAATATGTGGACAAAGGAGTGATTATGTCTTTGAAGCCCCATTGTTTCCTGACAGAGCGCTGCCTCAATGACGCTATGGCCTTCTTTTGTTTGTCGTTTTTTCTTTTCAGACTGTGCGTTGCGGCTCTTTCAGTAAACAGTTTCTGTGGAAGTCGTGAAGCTCTGTACGGTGTGTTTGATGGGGACAGGAATGTGGAAGTGCCCTACCTTCTGCAGTGCACGATGAACGACGTGTTGGCTGAAGAACTGCACAAGACCAAGAGCGAAGAGGACTACATGACCAACACCTTCCTTGTCATGCAAAGGTACGTGATAGGCATATTCATGCTTTTTCGTCATTTCATCTGTCATTCTCTTATTTACAAAACATCTATTATATGATGCAAATATTTAGTTTCTAAAACGAAAATAATAATCCGTACAATTAAACCCCCTCCTCCCATATCCTCTTTCTTCTGCTTCTGCAGGAAACTAGGGACTGCGGGTCAGAAACTTGGTGGCTCGGCAGCTCTGTGTCACATTCGCCACGACCCCACTGACCCCGGGGGCTGCTTCACCCTCACAGCTGCTAACGTAGGCAAGTGCAAGGCCATCCTGTGCCGCGATGGTAAGCCGTTGTCGCTGTCCCTGCTTCACAATGTAGGCCTGGAGGAGGAATACCGCCGGATCCGGCAGCACAGGGCTATCATCACTGAGGTAATGGTCCTCAAAGCAAACTATTAATCAATGGAAGTGTATTCATGTAATCACTATATTGACGTTTATACTCTTTTCCATAGGACAACAAAGTGAATGGTGTGACCGATTCTACGCGAATCATGGGCTACTCCTTCCTTTACCCATCCGTCATACCTTGTCCCTATGTGCAGACAGTCACTCTCACCCCCCAGGATGAGTTTTTCATTCTGGGAAGCCGGGGCCTGTGGGATGCTGTGTCTCCCACTGAGGCTGTGGAGGCTGTTCGAAACGTCCCAGACGGCCTGGCTGCTGCTAAGAAGCTGTGCACGCTGGCGCAGGGATACGGTTGCACCGACAGCCTCAGCGCTGTTGTGGTCCAGCTCAGTGTGAGTGAAGATTGCTGCTCCTGCTGCTGCTCTGAGCCTCCCCAGCCGCCTCCTAGCCCCGGCTTGGGCCCCTATCCCCCATCGTCCTCCGCCATCAAGGAGCGGCCTTCAGATGGCTCCCTCCCTGTGCCCCCTTCCTCCTGCAGTGAAATCAGCAGCGAGATCAGTACCAGTGAGATGAGCAGCGAGGTGGGCTCTACGGCCTCATCTGATGAACCACCGCAGAGCTCCTTGGTGCTGCTGCATGATCAGACCCACCATCCTCATCTCCACCTGCACCATCAGGTCCACCCGCTGGCCTTACAGCACCAGCAGACCCACACAAGCACCCAGCCCTGTCAGTATCTGTTCCCAGGTTCAGAGCTGCCCTCTGCCCGCAGCTGCTGTGCCCTCCATCCTGCCTGCTTAGCAGGATCCTTCCAGAGGCAGCTGTCTAGTGCCACTTTCTCCAGCGCCCTGTCTGACAACGGGCTGGACAGCGAGGATGAGGAGCCCATTGCTGGAGTTTTCTCTAATGGGAGCCGTGTGGAAGTAGAGGCGGATGTCCACTGTCTCAAAGCAGAATCCTCCTCTTCTTCGTCACCCCAAACATCATTACCCTCATCCACCAGCCAGGAGCGCACCCTGCTGACTCTTCCTCCGCCTCCCCCACCCCCATGCACCCCAGAGCCCCTGGAGGAAGGGGTGGACATGAGCCTCGGTGAGGCTGAGAATGGGCTGGAGAGGGACGAGTCATGGCAGGGAGTCGGAGCAGTAGGTGGGGATGGAGGAAAGTTGGCAGGCAAGAGGAGGGTTAATGGGTCGGTGGCCCGCCAAGAAAAGAGTCACAACCTTATTGAGGTGGCTGCTGACGCTCCCTCTAAGAAATCCGGGGGCTACTTCACCGCTCCAGCCCAGCCCGACCCAGACGACCAGTTCATCATCCCCCCTGAGCTGGAGGAGGAGGTGAAGGAAATCATGAAGCAGCATCAGCAGAAACAGCAGAAGCCGCCTGGCACAGATCAGCCCACAGACTACTATGACACCCCTCTCTGAACAGCCACACTACCAACTACAGCCTCATCTCCCTCTCGGCGGCAGCATGCACAGAACCCTACATAGACCGTAGCCGCTCTGATTTTCCCAAAAATGGTCACAAACAGAATGAGTGTCCTCAAGAGGCTGTAAAATGCACATGAAAGCCTTCCAGCTCTACACAGCCTCATCCATGGAGAACCATGCACTGTAACTGCTCCACCTGTTTTTACCCGAGCAACTCGTAGAATAAAACAAGCAAATGAGCCCTTTAATGATACTCGACCCTCATGAAAAGCCTGTGGACACAGCTCCTGGTGTCCATGGTCGTGCCCTTCTCACAGACTGTGGAACGTTGTTTTTACATTAGACAACCAGCTGAGTATGTAATCAACACTAGTCTCTTTGCAATAGCATTAGCTCGCCACAACACTTGTTAATATTGATAACAATTCCATGGTTTGTTTGTTTGTTTGTTTTGTAAGAACTTACCATATCTTTTAATGTGAAAGCAGAGATGTTGCTGAAAGAACTTTTTAAAAACAGACACATAATCTTTCTATTATCAGTGAACTATGTTGAATGGTACACTAGTAATACCACACTTAACTGTTGTAGATAGGGCACTTAAAATACTGTATTTCTTCAGTAAATCATGGCTCTTGGCCTGTAAAATGGCATAGAAATTTTTTGTAGAAATTTGAAATACTAACTCCTAGGAGTTGCATACTCTTTATGGTGACTCAGTCACTTTTACTAATCTTCTCTGAGAGAAATGGTGATTTTTTTCCAATGATTGTAAATAAGACAAATGTTGTATACTGATGCTTTTAAAGGAACTGCGCACCTGTATGTCGGTGAAAGTTTTAATGGTTGGGACGATAATGTGTGGTTCACCAAGAGTTTGCTGTTATGGAGGTGTCACCCCCCTTTATCTTACAGTGTAGACCCACAGATATCAAACACACACACACACACACACACACACACACACACACACACACACACACACACACACAGAAATGTTTTGTGCAATTGCAGGTCTGAAACCCAAACATTCCACACAATATGACATCACTTTATCTAATGAACACTTAATGACACTATAGACAGATCTTTGCATGCACATTTGCATGCGCACACATACATACATACACACACACACACGCACAATGATACAACCACACACACATACATTGCCACGCACAGGTAATATTTGTTCCACCTCACCTCCCTCCTACAGTAACTGTTATCACCGGCATGACTGTGTCAAGTTCAGTAATACAAATATATCCACATGGAAAAGAGACAACACAAATGTTCCTGTCTTTGGTATAATAAATTTTAAATTTGTGAATATAAGTCATCCTGTCTGGAACTTGTTTTTAACAATGAGCTTTATGTTTGTTCATTTACAATGTGTTGTTCAGACACTGATAAAAAACTTAGTTTCAAAATAATTTATTTAACATAATATTGTCACATTTCTGTATTGTTTTTTCATTGAATGACCAAAAGAGGGCGATCTCATATTATATTATGCTCTATAATATGTGATGTCTTACATTTTAGCACTGGAGTTAAATCTATAAATCCAAAGCCTGCTCTACAAGATATTTAGCACAAACATTAAGCAGAAAAATATTGATTCATTTTATTTAAAGTCTTCTTTTTTTGTTGCTGTTTTCTTCTCCTAACAGAGTTGTCCCAGGAGAGTCCAGGATCTCCCTCTACATTTTCTCTGTATTATAAATTTTTGCCATGACAACACTGTTGCCATCACTGTGTTTCTTGTACTTCTTCTTCACACAGATGACACTGACCAAAGTAACCACCAGCATGACTCCCAGTACAGACAGAGAAGAGGCAAGTGCAAGGTTGGTTTTATCCATGACGGAGCCCTTGTACTGACACTTGTCCCCGTAGTACCACCAGTCATCACCCACCGCACACCTGGAGAGCAGAGAAAAAGAAAGATGAGGAAGAGAAGAAAATCAGACTTGCAGATATTGTCAGCACTCATACAGAGCAACTATGGAAGATGGGGGAAAATTGTGGAAGGTAAATATAAGAAGAACCTACTGTAGTGGGACAAGATGAGAGGGGAAATGATTTAAAATGCGACTGATTATCTTTTATAGGGATTCATCCAGCTGAGGCAGTTCTGAGATACCAGCATCAAATATTTGATATTTTGTTCCAGAAAAAAATGTTAAACAGATACTTTGGATAATGTGCATATTTGCTTTCTTGCCAAGAAGACAATGGTTAATATGATTTTAGTACCAGGAGGTGGTTAGCTTAGCTTAGCACAAAGACCGGAAACATTGTGAAACAGCAAGATTGGCTATGCCCAAAAGTAACAACAAAGCCAAGAACATACAATATGCCAGACGCATTTTTTTGTACAGATAAAACAAACATAATTTAACATGTTAATTAGTGAGCTTACATTTGCTCTCACAAAGAAAGCCAATAAGCATATTTCTCAGTGTCAAATTATTCCTTGAATAATAATAATGATAATAATATCACAGGAATAATGTAATGCTTAATTTTGATATTAAAAAAGTAACAGAAGACCCTTTAAGACTGTCATATTGTTACATCAGCTGTTTAGTGGGCACAGTCAGAAAGCCCTCACCTGCACATAACTTTCCCCTCGTCCACCACACAGACTCCATCGTTCAGACATTCCACATTGAGGCAGGCATCGGAGGGTGCTGTGGTGCTATCGGAGGGTGCTGTGGTGCTATCGGAGGGTGCTGTGGTGCTATTAGAGGGTGGTACGGAAGGTGCTACGGAGGGTGCTGTGGTGCTATCGTAGGGTGCTGTGGTGCTATTAGAGGGTGGTACGGTTGTGGAGGGCTGAGGCTGGGTCACAGTCAGATGAGACACATCTGAAGAGGGACAGTAAATGAGAGAGCGGTTAAATGGATTCAAGTGAAGCGGCATCGATGAACATGAAACAAACAGGCAGTGATTGGGTCGCATGATAAGCTTTAGTGTTTTTCTGACAAGTGGGTGTATTAATCATGGATGTAATCATGTGTCACCGGTATTCTTGATCCTTCAAATGTTGTTTGTATGGGTGCCAGAGATGAGTATGCAGAATACTAATGGATAAGAAACTGATATAATGTATGACAAGAAGGACGTGGTTTTACTGTGTTTTAAGTTTGTAAGTTTGTGGTGCTTTTACCCTCCATTGTGAGGAGAAAGATGGCGTCTCCTCCCTTGATAAAATCTCTGCTCTTGGCTCTGAGGTGGGTGAGATACACCGGAGTTCCGGTGCCTGGCCCTCGGAAATATTTGGACCCATCTGTATGTGTGACTTCAAAACCCACCTTGCGAGGGTCATCCCAGAAAAATTGGCTAGAATCTGTTTAAAAGGATGTTGAAAGGGTCTATAAATTTAGTATCACAGTACAATTTTTATATTCTTTTTTTTTTTTTTTTTTTTTTTTTTTAACATAAAGACACTGAAAGTAGCTGCACCTGTTGCCTTCATGTTGGGGTCGGTGGTCACACTGCGCTGGTTAGACATGCGCTTTTGGATGTGTGGGTGCTGGTCCATCAGCATCATGGTTATCTGTTTCCAGGGGCAGGGCCACTTCTGCCCGGTGTCCCCCTCACGGGCCACCAGATGAGCATAGGCCGACAACTCACCAGGGTAACCTGCCCTTCCGCTGGGGTACAGCTGCATTTGGAAAGTGTAACCCTCTTTAGAGGTGAATGGGGGGCTGAAGATAGATGTGTTTGTTGGCGTGGTTTCCATAACCTGTCTGAAGTTCTTCACGCGCCATATAAACTCTGGGCAGGTGGTCTCAGAAAGGTTGATATCATCCAGTGACATTCCCCCTGCCGGGTTCCCAGAGCCCTGCTTTGTCCCTTCAAAGACGACGCGGAATTTTGTTTTGACATCTAGACTCACGTGGTGCAGCTGCCACAGATCCTGAGGGGATCCTGTTAAAGCACGAGGTAAAAACAGAGAATTTATTGAATGTTTTACCAGCACAATTCTAACAGTAGATTTTGAGCAGTAATAAGATTTACTAATAGTCACCGTCTATGGTCTTTATGAAGCGCAGAGTTCCGTTGGGGTTAGCTTTGTCATACTCTCGGACATAGATCTTCAGTGTGTCCTTGGGGTCGGCGCTGTTGTAGTAGAAGAACTGCAGACATTGGTAACCTCTTTTGGGGTAAAGGAGCCTGCTTTCAAGAAGAGCTCTATCCCCAGTGTTGGCCGGGCCAGTACTGAAGTGCATGAAATATCCCGAGCCTAAAGATCCAAATGTCACTTGATTAATAAAGTCAACACCTAAGCATTATTTCAATGCACATTGCACAGTGCACAACTGATGATGTTACAGGTCAATCTATCATATGGCAATGATTAAAAGAGTTTTAATCAGTTTTTCAAGTCTTTTGGTGAAGAGATCCCCTCCATTACAAAGTTCCCTCTGTGTTTTGCTGGGCTGTGTTTTCTTGCTGAGCTATGGTGGTGGGATGATAACAAAAGCTATGGTGGAGGGAATTTCATACCTAAAGAGACCACTACTTTAGAAGATCCCACAGATTGCTGGAGCCTCAGATTAGTTTATGTTGAATTTCAGGACAACTGTGGATTTAGTCCGTTTTTTTGCATTAGACAGGTATATTTTCAATGCCAGGATGGGGGAACAGAGGAACAACTGCAGCGACCAAAAACTTTTCTGATGTACATACAAGCATGTGAGTATTGTTTTATGATGGATCTGAATAAAATGTGAACCTATCCTTCAAAGCAAAGACATGTATCTGCACCGCAGGTCATGCATATCTTTCCAAAGGTAATTCTCACCAGTGCATTTGCCCATGTTGGAGTAGTCAGTGTCAGGCCCTCCAGCAGCTTTGGCAACCCTGACCCAGTCTGCTTTGTCTCCTGGTCCCTGGACCATACCACAGATGTTCTCACGTTCAAAGTCACATGAGTCCAGGAAGGTGGAGGCCTGGCCTAGTGGACAAATCATAATCACACATCCTCAGGTGAAGGACTTTGAACTGCTATAAACTGCAGTAAGTACAATTTTTGCCTATTCACATATTTCCATGTGGCAAGTGGCATGTGTTGCTGATATCAACATTATTAATTAGAATTAAAAAAAAAAGGAATTCAAGCTGACACCACGCTTCTTTTAAAAGACAACTTGGGTGCTAGTTGTTAACTCTTACTGCAGTTGTAGAGGCGGTGCAGCTTGAGCAGGTCACTGTCACTGAACTCCATACGCTGGCCGATGACATCACTGAAAGCAGAGATCTTGGTGACGATGGTGGGCTCGGTGCCGTTGCGAAAGGCATTTTTACTGTAGTGCATCATGGAGCCGTAGTCGTAGGGTACACCCAGCGAGCTGGAGGTGGTGTCATTGTAGGTGTTAAAGTTGTGTTCTTTACCTGCAGATCAAACATAAATAAATGTCAGTTCATTTTCATCAGTGTCTTATTCCATTTCCCACCTACAGGGATGGATTTCAAAGAAATTAATTAATGCTGTATGTCACAGCTCGTGACATACAGCAGACAAGATAGTCTCATTTCAGTTCAGCCTTTACGGTCTACAGTGACTATGAAGGGCCACACTGTCATAGGCCGCATCCTTTGTAGGACTTGAATGGGGAGACAGATCCTGTTGATGGTCCAGACCTTACTTCCTAGATGTATTGACTCACTACGTCCCCCCAATGCCCACCTGCAAGCCTGGCAGGCAGCACAGCACACAACTACTTCAAATGAAGGACAGGAAAACAGTTTTTAATCTTGCGGCCAATGACGATGTGCTAAAATGCCTCATTCCTGTGGCACTCCACAGTATAAGAAAAAATAATGTCTTTTTGGAACACTGAAGCATGTAAAATGATGAACACTAAAAATGGCCATAAAGTGTCCTCTCATCCTCTCATAAAAGTTGCTTATCAACAGCTGACACGTGTTCAAAGCTTCGACAAAAGTTTGCTGACATATCAAGGAACTCTGTACTTTAATGTGGGACAATAATAGATTTGATTTATCAACACATTGATGAGCAGAGGTCAATGCAGCTAAGAAACACCGTGTGATATTTCTTGATGTGAATGACTTCTGCTTATCTATAGAAAATTATGCAGCTAGGAAAACAACACATGCACATGCTTATCAGAAAAGCAATAAATCAACTGCTGCATGAAGTGATTTATATTCCCTCAAGTTGTACATAAGAAACCTCTTGAGCATTGCCTCTAGGTAGTGAAGTTTTCTGTTTAATTAGAATGCAAATTTTAATCTTGTATAAATTAAACGTGTGAAAGCTGCTTTACACTCCTATATAATAGTACAAGTGCAAATAGGGAGAATGAATGTGCAGGGTTTAAATTGATCATTGAAAGAGGTTCACTACCATCTGAGATGCGATCCCACATGATGTTGACATAATCATCACGATCTGCCCTGGACTGCTCATGCCAAAAACCCAGAGCGTGAAGGAACTCATGTTCAATGGTGGCAATGCGGTCGCAGTTTCTCCCTATGGACAATCTCTGCTTCCCAACTCGCCGGTTTCCCACAGAGGAGAAACATCTGTTAGGGGGGAAAAAAAAGGGCTGAACATCACATAGAATCTACACTTTCTTTTCTGAAGAGCTTTAGTTGTAATGATAAGATACAGAATTTATTATGCATTAATCAATGAGAAAGTACAGCTTGTCTCGCCATCTAAATGACGACCATAAAAGTATAAACGCTATGTCTGCCTTACCCGCCCCCTTTAAAAATGGAAATGTAATTTGCTTCTCCGTTCCAAGGCTTGAAGTCAATGCAGGTCTTGAGCCGGTACTGCTCAAAGGCCTTCAGAATCACACCTTTTGCATTGATCTCTGCAGAGAAGATGATAAATCAGTTCTGTTAAAGTTTTAGAAAATATGTCTTTCCAATTTGCTTTTAAGATTTACTACAATCTTCTGTTGTAAATGGGTGAACATCAAACATACAGTACACCCTCAGTGGTGCACATGTCCTGAAGCGGCTCTAAACCACAGACTGATTATTTTTTAAGTAACGCAATATGATAATATGATATACAATTATGAAAAAATTCTTCCCAGTAGGTTACAAAATTATCAGGAGGATGTCATGTTTTGACATTGCTTTTACTCCCTCATTGTTTGGGGTTCTACCCACAGTTTTATGCGTGTAGAAAAATTTATAATAATAATAATAATAATAATAGCAAAATCAACTATCTCTCATTTTAAATATTGTTTTTCTTCTGACATTAAAACTGAATATGTAGAAAAATGCTCACGTGAGCTTTCATGAAGGTGAAAATATATGGAAATGATCATGAAACATTGCTATTACATCAGCAAAATGAAATATTTATGTCATAGACAATGCATTTAACAAATACATTTCTTTAAAAATGTACAGTATGTTATCCTACATGGTGATGTAATTTTTGTGGTTATAAAAGTTATTTGACTTTTTGGAACATGTCATAAAATAAGAATAATGTTGCCACTCACTTCTTACAGGAAAATTACAGTCTAATTAATATATGTGCAAAATATGAGAGCTTACTTATTTCTTGTTTCTGCAAATATTGTAACAGGCACTCTTACCTAAGTCATCCTCCATGTAGTATGGGATCGTCTTTGGCCACCTGTACTCATCCCCTATTATGGAATTTCGAGTTTGCCTCTGCAGCGTTCAATAAAAGCAATTACAAAGATTGGAACAAAAAAATGAGTCAAGGTTAAACCGTCTTCACAAATTTCAATTGTGCAGGGGAAGATTAAGAACAGCTAAGTGAACATACCTCATCAAGCACAATGTCCCCCTCTACAAGATTCAACCCTGCCTCTGTGGAGACAAAGAAAACAATGTTTACTGAATTATTATATGGAAACGTGAGGATGAAATGTCTTTTTTTGTCCTCCTGTCTTCATACCTTCATTGATGTCAAAAATGTCAAGGTCCCGTCCACCGTCCACATCATAATCTATTAAAGTAGAAGTAAAAAAGTAAAAAATAAAGTTGAAGAAACATAAACTTTAACTTGAGTCAGTGCCTTGCTTGTTACATAAAATTACTTACCTGATATCTTTGGTGTGGGCTAAACAAAAGAGAAATAAAATAGAATATTATTGATTTGCAAATGTGTTAAAATCAAGTTTCTAGATATCACAGTAACCGAACAAACTAAACCAATTTCTCACCAAACAAAGGGTAGCACCACAAAGGAGGCATGCAATGTGAAGAACAAGTACACCTGTAGGTTTTCTTCCCCCCATGTCCCTAAAATGTCCCGTTGTGTGGGACAGTCTGTGAGAGGTACTGAGCTCTCACAGCTCCTCCAAAAGCAGAAATTAGAGAGAAGTTCCTTGCGGGTAATAAAAGAAATACATACACATGATCACAAGTTGATAATTGACGGAGCTGTAAAGGCTCTGAGTTACACAACACACAACAATCTGCTCTGCTATCTACTAACAAATCTTTACACATTTGCAGATTAAGTGCAGTGAAACAGTTAGCCAGGGGGCAGCACAACAGCCATACAGCCTGCTTACTTGCTAGAATAAGACAAACACATTTAAAGGTTTACCAGGTTTACATTCAACAACCATTTAACATTCTCAAACTTATTTAAAACTATAATATAAAATAATATAATGTAAAAATACAGATACATTGTAACTGTCAATTAAATACTGATAATACTTTTCGCTACAAATATATCGGACAGCAACAGATGATTTGTATTTTATTTGGCCAAACTACCAATTATTTTGATGCAGAATAAATCATTGCATTTCTTAAGGCTGTTTTTTCAGTGTAATTGTACATTTAATAAAGATAAATGCAGCCTCCTGATATACTTGGGCAGTTCTGTATTATTCTAAAGGTCCTCCTTTAAAGACATGATATACCTCAGAACTGGATTGTACCTCAATGACAAATCCCCTTATTTGCATTCAGCAGGCAGCAATTACTCCACAAGAGGTAGCTGTTCTACACATGAGTTAAATGTTGATGAGTTAAAGTACTGGAGTACTGGAGTACTTTCTTTATATACTTACTTGTACTCATTCAAAATACTTATTCATAGTATTCAAACGTTTTTTTTTTAAGTCAACACATTGTTGTATTGTTCCACAGTGCAGTTACAGAATCTAATGACTCTGAAACAACCTACTGAATGCACTGACTTATATGTAGAACCTGTTGAATAAAAGCTTGTAGAATGAACTACAAACCCGTGTGTGTGTGTGTGTGTGTGTGTGTGTGTGTGTGTGTGTGTGTGTGTGTGTGTGTGTGTGTGTGTGTTTTGGGCACATATGTGCAGTTTCCACAAGACAAAAAAAGAGAAAATGTATAGTCAAAAGTACAATATTTGTCCTTTTAGTGTAGTGGAGTAAAAGTCATAAAACTACTCAAGTAAAGTACACATACTCAAAAAAAATTCAAGTAAATGTAGGCTACTTCATTACGGTCCACCGCTGCATCGCCACCAGGTAAAGTACACATGTGGCACCTGCTGGCAGTGACTGCTGCTGTTCTACTTTTGTGAAATGTCTTGAAAAAAATAAAGCATCATTTTGTCACACGAACGGCTATCTGATACTCAAATAGACACACAATTCTAACGATTACTCTAACTATAATTATTTTTTTCAATAAAAAAGAAGAAATTCAATTGCAACAGATTGCAGAAGTTATTACTTTCCTAACCTGTAAGCGCGCATCTTCATACCTACATCTGCATGTCTAACTTCATGCTGCTGTAATTTTTCTTGCCATTGGGAGCACAGGTTTAGGTGGAATGTTAGCGTAGCTGGGTTTTGACGCTTCCATCAGTAACACTGTGCCCTCCTTGTCTGCACAGCTTTGAATCACTCTTATGTACTGTATGTATATATACTGTGTTGCAGGTGGCAGTAGAAGTAGACCCCTTGTCCTGATCATGGTGGCTCCCTCAACCATTTTGGACCAAGGTATAATAACAAAACTCTGTAGACAATGCACCTTTGTGTTTTCTTATTGACCCATGTATGTGTTGCTTTTTGCAAGAAGATTATGTCCATTTTTACACCAATGGAAAACATAAACATCAAATCCCATAAGAATGGCGATTCTTCATGTCTGTCCTAAGAGTAAAAGTTTATTTTTATTTTTTTTATTAATCAGTGAAAGGTTACTCTCTTACTTTGAAGCTTTAGTCCATAAGGATGCAACTCATTGTGTCCTTGATTATAGTGGAACTAGGACGAAGCAGGGGGGAAACAATCAAACACAGCTGTCACATTCATGCTAACTTTGGGTGCTTTGGTGGTATCACATTTTAAGCTTTGGTGATTACTTATCGATGTTTCCTGGCCTCTGCTTTATATTACTTAAAAGATGGGTTCATGGAATAGATGGAACTAATGGAGCTGAACTGATGCAGTCCAGGCTCTGGCCATATTTTTCTTGTGACTTACGAGCACATATAAGATTTTATACCAAAGGTTGTAGTATGTGGAACACCTCCAAGATATTTAAGTAAAGGCCTGATATACTGTAGTGAAGGCACCTTCCAGCAAATCTAACTCCCCCCTAAAAAAATTGGTTGGTTTAATTTCCAGGCAATGTTCTGGGTTGTATAGTAAGAGCTTGTCTGAATGACCCTCATTATAAAGACAGTTTCCTGTCTGAGCTGCCTTTTTTGTGATGAACTATCATCTCTCCAGAGCACAATGAAAAGATTATATTCCTTGTGATTTATGAAGTTCACACAATAATGTCCTTGCTTAGTTCTTTTTCCATTCATCCATTACAAAATATTACAATTTATCCCTGTATTTTCTTAAATTATTGCTCAGGTCCAGGAAAGTAATTTCCCTTTGATCTGTTGGCTGATCTGATTTTGCTGACAGTGGAAAACCCCAGCGTGCTTCTAGATGAGGTGAGTCATATATAGAATAGGAAACTGTGGCTACTTAAGCAGACAATCTACACACTGTAAAACATTATGCAGGTGGAATGAATATAATCTTTCATTAGCTTAACACAGATATATAGGTTTTGCAACTTCAACTTAATCCAACTTAATTTCTAGTTTTTATTATCAGATCACTTCAGATATACAGTACTTCTAATACAAGTGAGTTATTCTGACTGGAATCTTTTGACTTGAAATGATGGGGAAAATAAATTACCTGAAGTTAACCAAACTCAAATTAAGTTCCTGTTTGCAGACTTCCCAGCATGCATTGTTTGAGAGTTAAAACTCCCTCAGAGACTCTACTTTTTGGTAGTTTGAGGAAAACAGACATGGTGGAATCTTGCTGTCTAATAATGAAAACAATGCTAACCAAACTTTTTTTTTTTGATTTAACATAAAATTTTAGGACAGTCCTTTCATTCATATTTTTAACTTGAAACAAGTTATATTTTATGCATATACTATCCTCACAATTTAGCCTATTTTTACTGCTAGGTGTTGAATCAGCTTTACCTTAAAGGGGTGGAAAATTTGAATTTGGTTTTCTATACATGGTACCTGTAAAGTACGGTGGCCCCGAGGGTCAGAAAGTGATTCACTGCTTTGTCATAGGTTAGGGTGAGGGTCTCTGTATTATTTGCTGTTCTACAGGGATTATTCCTTTTTTTATGAAAGCCCTAGAATATGGAGTATGCTTTTTATATGCTATTTGATAACTTGAACGTTGCAGGTACCTCCCGCCTGCATCACAGGGATATTACACCACAGTGATTGCAAAGGTGTAAATATTTTTAGTGCAAACACGCTTCGGACTGTAATTGTTTAAGCTATATTACAGCTGTACCCGAGCTTTTAAAATGTGTAAGAGCTAGGCGTGGTGTAGAAAATCATCCAGGCCACATATGCATTTCAAGTGACATGAAACAAGGAAATGGACAAATCCCATTTAAAGACATGAATCTCAAATCACAAACTATTTCAGGGTGTGTGGATGGGGTAATTGTTTAGTCATGCGTGTACGTGTGTGTGTTTATGCAGGTGGGGGCTCCCCTAACATATAAATTCAATCTAGTTTCTGCTGGAACTGGTGTAAAAAATCAACAAATGTCCTCTGTCACAAATAGTTAAGCTCACATTTGAGAACAGGTAGCTACACACTAGGTGAAGAAAAACAGTGAAGGGTGAATTCCACCATGCATGTTTATTGATGATATGCACAGATGAAACTCACTGACATGAATTTGAGGACATAAGACAAGAGACAAAGTTGTGGTTTAGACATATTAACGCCTATATAATACATTCATTTTGCCACTTGCAGTTCTTATTGCTCCACCCGATAAGAGCGTCCTCAAGCAGAGTTAAATGTTAAGAATATGATCTGTATATGAATATCTGCAGTATTTACAGACAGCGAATAATACCAGCTGCTCTCTTGCAGATCAGTCCTGCTGTGATTAATATTGGCACAGCAAGGCTTCAACCCTTCCACCACCACATTAATAACAGGTTCACTCTTTTCATTGATCTCATGATCAGAGGATGCATGTATCTGTGCATTTCTCCTGCATTTATATTTTCTAATTTACATATAGATTAAAATTCACATGGGATGCAGTATTAACGGTAAGATGTTTAAGTACTCAGGCTACTGTTTGGAAACTTGTAATGTGAGGGAATAACTCTCTGATGCGAATATGATAATTATTAGTGTCTCATTAAATTCAACATTTCATCATGTCATCGCATTAAAGTACTAAATCCAATTCCAGCAATGTTACAGGGCTTTTTAATGCACCTGAAATACTAAAGTATATTGATTTGTGAGAATTATTCCATTGAATGGTTTCATGAATTTCAGCCGTACATATCTCACAGCTGCACAGATAACACAATCAGCCAATCAAACTTAACGTCAGGTACAAATAGATTGGTTGTTTTGATTGTGTTCATATCAAATCTCTGAGCGAAAAAAACACATTTAATCTCTCCTTGGTTTAATAGCACAGGTTTTTTTGGGGGGAAAATTTATTGTTTACCTTCTATTCTTTTTTGAGAAAGACCTCAGAAAAACAAGCATACAAGAAACAACTAATTTAAAGTCAGACACTTATAATCAATCAATTAATAAAAACAATTACAATAGTTATTAAAAAATCTGATACTAAAGCTTTAGAATCTCCAAGCAGAATTTAGATCTGTAGACAATTAATTCCACCTACAGTTTGCATAGTACCTGGATCTAGTTCTGCCAAAGAGCATGTGTATGGGGTATCTATGGTTAACAACAGGGGTGGTGTGTTGTAGTTTTACAAGATTTAAATGAGAGCAGAGATGAAAGTAGAGATGAGATCATTTCTTGTCAATACAGAAAACACTTTTAAGTATGATTTCTTTCATTTAAGTGTAACAAATGCCTAATTAATGTTCCATCAAAGAGTGTGTTTACATCAACTATTGGTCTCTTGTTGTAATTTAGGTCGATTTCGTTATTATGCAGCGACTCCACCTGAAACTGCCAGTAACAACAAGCCTCATAGCCTCATACCAGTGCACACAAGCTATACCACCAAATGATGTCATTTGGTGTGAGGCTTGTTGTTACTGGCAGTTTCAGGTGGAGTCGCTGCATGATAACGAAATCAGCCCTCTCTGTGCTTCAGTACAGACAAGTCAGTGATGTAACATTAATTGCTTATCAGTGATCGGTCGTTCTACAAAACAAGATAAATACAGTGTTTTTATTCAATATGTCTCATAATAAAGTTAATTCTACCTGCCTGCCAGTCGTCATCAGTGTCCCACAGCTCCACAGTCAGAGCCTCATTGGCTCTGTGAACCTGAACTGTCAGGCAGTGATGACTCCTCGAGCTGTACATGCAAGGTGTTGATGATATGCAGGTCAACTACTATTGATGCTCCGTTGTTTTCTGTTACTGTTATCATTTGGTTATCTGTGACTGACTTCTTTGTTGTTGATAATGTGTTGGGTTTTTACAAGTTTAAAGGCAAAATGCAACGTAAAGCCTTTCAGACAAGACACAATTCTCAGGTTTGTGTGATACGGGACTCTTGCTTGCATTTCATTCCATAATGCTGAATTAAAAAGCTCACTTCATAAATCGATAGTACTTGGCAGACAATTGAAAGCAGTCATTGATTTCTTTTTTGCGGTGTGTGAATTACTTCATCTGAAACAATTTAATATGAGAATCAAAAGCACACTTTGCCATATATGAGATACTGATACTGTCAAAACACAACTCTGCTCTCAGTCTGAATAGTAATAAGCCATAAAATGTATTCGCAGTGGTTCTGTGCAGCTGTAAATTCAGTCTTTTTTTCTTTATTTTTTCGTTTAGCAGCTGTAACCTGAGTTTTTAAGAATAATCTTAAGCAGAGACCAAATGATGGTGTGATGTAAAAAAGTCATGTTCAGTACATTAAACTTTCATGGAACAAGCTGTGAAAGTCAAAGACTGATGCATATTGAGAAGGAAGGTCAGAAAAAAAATACTTGCAACAAGCGTTAAATGAAAGACAGGCTATTCTGTTTTAAAATTTCACTCAAATTCCCACTGGACATTGTTAAGGATTAAAGAAAATATTTCATTTGAAGGTATAATAAATATAGGGAGAGAACGAAAAAAAAGGTATTTAGTGACTGTTTACAATTACAAAACATGCACAAAACAGTTAACACTGTTGGTTGGTTGATGCAGTGGAAATCCAATAAATCTGATTTGAGCCACAAAACCTGTGCAAGGAAAAAGCTTGCTGTGTTCTTTTGCTGTTCAAAGCTCACTGAGCCAATTTTTTTTGCATATTTTTATAGTCAACTGTGTTTCATGTTGATTTTTTTATTATTCTACACTCCAAAAGTGCTCAACAATGTTACAGAAACAATCTGTAACACTGTTAAGTTGATTATGCTGGTTCATAATTCTGGGGTGTTTTGGGTACTATGAACAAACAGATGCGTTGCTCATGCTGGGTCAGAAGCGTTAATGAGAATATGAGATGGAAAAACTCCATGTTGCATTAGCTGTGAAATTTGGCCTAAATCTGTTGCAGCTATAATTGTATGTCCTTCAAACAGCCTGTGTAAAGTTGGCAAACAAATTCAGTCCTCGTGAATTTAAAAACCTGACACATGGGTATTCATCAGCCGCTTTACCATGATAAAATAAAAATAAAAAACTTAAATGTCTCTCTGGCTTACTCAGCATCAAATATGTTACTTTTTCAATTTTAAACAGAATGAACTCATTATGTTTAGCATAGATGTTACACCACTTCATGTCATTACAATAGGCTACACAATCAACACCAGGGCAGAAAAGTCAGAAAGACTGCTTCACAAGTATCAATTGTTAGCATACAATTTAAATTCTAATCCAATATGTGTATTATGCTCAAATTGTTTAGTTGCTAAGGGTGAGAGAGAGAGAGCTCTGGAGGTCCTGCCAACTCTGCCTCCCACATCCATCTACAAGAGAGGAGGAAACGTCTTCAGATCCACCACTGAGGAGTCCCACAAGTCATTTATTGACATGCAGCCTGTAAGTTTAACTTTAGTTTTACTTCAGTAAGGGTGGATTGTACAGTACAGGTTTGTACTGCTCGATATGTTCGATTGCTATGAAAGTAACTGAATGTTTGAAAGCGAAAAATAACAAACCGTGAGTGTAAAATGAAACCCATAAATGATACAATTTAAATGTAAATGAGAAAATAAAACAGTAAATGAGTGAAAAAATGTGAACAGGGAAAACAACTGTTTTGATCGACCAGGCTTTTTCATTCATGGATCTTCTTTCTCACTTTGCTTTCATGGTCCAATCTTTTACTCTCAGTTCAGTGGTCTTGACGTTGGTTTACATTTACAATTTAATTTTCTCATTTATGGGCTTTGTTTTACATTCACACTATTTTTCCTTTCAAATGTTCTGGCCCTAAATTACCTTCATAGATAACCCTGTAGTGATGACTGGAGTTCAGTAGCCAACTATTTGATTTAGAACTGTTTTTTTTTTTTGACAGCACTTTCTAATACAATATAACACAAAACAACATAAAGATAACTAGAACTATATTACGACAAAACCTTGTTGTAATACAGTAAAGATAAAGCTGGATAATGTAACATCACAAGTTTGTTTATCCTCATTCTATAAAATTCCATCATATGAACAGGGAACCATTTAATGAATAGTCCTTTGTAGCTTCCAATCCATTCCACATTGGGTGGATCTGAGCCCTGGTTATTTCAGCATATCTGCCCATGGCTCTTTTGCTCAGCACATGGCAGTATGAGTGAGAGTGTTATGGAGTAAATGCATTGGTTTACCATAAAAATGACTCTGGGCCAGAGAAAAAGAGAGGATGAAATACAGGGAGGAAAACTTCTGCCAGAGCTGCACAGACTCGTTGTAAGAATTGTATGAAACATATGAAACATGGAAACATGTGCAGCACTGGTTTAAAGATCAAATATTAGACATTAAGTCACCAAGGCTGGCTTCATTTCTGATTTCACATTAACGGCATTTATCCGATCTAAAGGGGTGAGAAGAGCCTTTCATTTTGCCAGAGGACAGGCTACACCATTACAACCAGAATGGATTGTTCTACTACATGTCTTCGTACTTGCAGCTGTATGCAAAAGAAAGATGGATGTGAAAAGGCGAAACACTGAGGAGTTGCAGAAATGAATGAATGTCTTCCGGGCAAGACTTTACATGGACTCTACTTTATGACAAATACAAGACAGTAATGCATAGCTAGAACAACTTCATGAATACTAACTCGATCCAAAAAAGAACAAAAAAAAAAAACTTAAAATGAAGTCACTGCACCCAGCCAGGACGCAGTCCCACACAACCTGTAAAACAACAGATTTTACACTTTGGCTTTTGTTGTATAGATTAAACAAAGATATAATTTAATTAACAAGCATTATATGTGCTGGTAGTGGTTGTTGTTACATTTGGACAGAGGCAGCTAGCTGTTTCCTCCTGTTTTTCAGTCTTCATGCTAAGCTAACTGTTCGCAACTGTCATTTAACTCCAGGCAAGAAAACAAATAAGTGCATTTCCAAAAATGTGGAACTATTCATTTGATGGTATTTGCTTGAGTAACAAGGTTAACTGATAATTTATTTTCTTTGACACAGACTGCCGTTTGTGTCCCGTGCAAAGCCGATAATCAACATTATTTCTTTTATCCACAGCCCTAACGTTTGTGTTTTTTCATTGTAACCATGATGACAAATGTCATCTGAAGTATTTATTTTAACCCAAACCATAATCTTTTCCTAAACCTAACCAAATAGACTTTTCTGCCTAAACCTAATCAAACCGTGACAGTTCCACAACCATAAGTTTATTATTATGACGACAAAGGGTCGGTTTCACCTGCTGCTGCTACGCTACTATTGGTCAAATCAGAGGTTAGAGAAAAGCAGTCTACGTGGTCATTTAGGTTGGACGACAAGCTGATTTTAACTCATTCATTTTCCTGGGCCTTGCTGCTCTGAGGGATCAGTTTTCTAGTTCATTTTTTCTATTTAATTGTCAAGGGAGAAAGATCTCAGGGTGGGGAGGTGCGAGGGACCGTTCTGCATCCAAAACGATACAGCTGGGAAAAAAAACAAGCTCACCACATGTTCCATTTAGCAGGTGCACTTTGCACAGTTGCTAGGAAATTGTAGATGTTCAAATTTCCATTTTTTTTTATTTTTATTTTTTTACATGTACTTTGGCTGAATGCTATCGGTTGATGAAGATCATGCTATCAGATCAAAAGCTCCAGAGCAGCTACTAAATGAAGCTTGTGGTGCGATTATTTTCTCAGCGGTTGTTTGAACTTCAGCATGAAGATTTAGTTTTTATTTCCCTCAACATCATTATCAAAATGTGCTGTAATGAGAAAGTAAATGAGCTGGCACATAAGGTTAACCAATTACTAACATGGTGGTCAGTCGCCCTTCATTTCTAATAGAAATATCCTATTCAACTGTAATATTTTGCAAATAAAACACTACAAGCAGCCACTGCATGTGCAAAAACAGCGCTACCAGTAAAAAACTATTTTTAGGAAAAGCATAATTAATGTTTTGCCCATTCCTCTCTAGTCATGACTATCTACAGGCAGCTGCAGCATTTCCTCACGAGGCAAACTTTGTGTTAAATGCTTATTCTATATTCCCACCAGACCACTTTGATGTCCATGCCATGTTTTATCTTATCGTGGACATTCATTTCTTCCTACCCTCTGTGGCCATCATAATTAATTCTTTAAAAACACCATTACACCTTGAATGCAGCTTTCATCTCATGCTTTGGCTCAGTCTCTTCCAGCCTTTCTCTCTCTCTCTGTTGGTTCGAGTGTGTGTGAGTGTGTGTGTGTGTAAATTCACACATGTAAGAAAGAAGGAGATCAAGTGGCATGCAAGGCAATATTTTCACTGTGTGTAATTCTTTTGAAGATAATTCATCCCTGCTTTCAAGGTGTGACAAAATGGATTGTTTCCCTTCCTGCATTTTCTGAGATAAATTCAAAATTAATTTTCAAGTGCCACCATATGTCCTTTTGACCCACCTTGATTGGTTTCATTTATGTTTATGTGGGAGATTCACAATAGCGAGTTGTAACTAAAAGCAGCACACGGTGTGTAACTCATGCAACTGAAAGGGACGTTTACATGGAAGGAATTCACAGTCATCCCATAAAGCACCACACCGCTGAAACAATAAAGATTCAGATTTAACCATTTCATCTCCAGGGAGCCTTTGGCAAGTCCATTATTACAAACTTGTGAGAGTGGAACAAGGTTGCTCAAACTAAAAAAAAATTTCAATTTAAATTCCAGTAAAGATTACAAGGTTTCCAAAGATTAAATATTACAGTATGTCATGCTGGATTACATAGAAATGTGCAGAAGATGACAAAAAGCCATAAAGATTTTGGAATGTTTCACTTGTGTATAGTGCAGATATTTGGACTTAGATGTATTTTTGTTGTTTAGGCTCTGTTAAGGTTAAAGTACTGACTGAGAGTTTACATGTATCGGGTGAACAGCAGCCCTCATATTATGCTTCTGAATTTTTCCAGAAAAAATGGAGGAAAGTATATATATAAGGTTATGAAGGCTCCACTTGATGTGACCAATATGGGGTAGTGTTCCTTTTAAAATCCAATGTGCAGAGACAAAACAAGAGAAAATGTGTCACTGTAGCGTGAAAAATATGATAAATGTGCTGGAATGAGCTGTTGCTGTACAGAATATATACTGCATCTAGTGCAGTCTAACAGTTTATATATTACATACAGTGTGAAAAATATTTACTGCCAAAGCTACTTAAGGGAAGCTTCATTCAAAACACTTAGATGTGCATTTATTGAAATCTGAAAACTAGCTGCAGTGATGGTGGAAACGGTGTATTTTAGTGATTTCTCTCAAAATCACCTTTTCAATTAATTTCTGTTTACCTTCGTTTCAAACACCATCCCTGTGGTTGTGATAAATACAGTTATTCTCAGAAATATGTAGCCTACTATCAGCAGCTGTGTTCACTGCTGCTGGCAGATTACCAATAATGGATCATGTAAATTTATGGATCCGTCATTATGTTAACTGTTGTGTATCTGATAGTTGAGTTTTCAAAAATGTATGTGGGTTTTATATTGTGAGGTTCCTAAACATACTCTCATATTCCAGTTAAAATGATCACAAGGTCTTTTATGTTTTTTTTTGTTGTTGTTTGTTTTTTTTGTTTTGTTTTTTTTAGTCTGTTGAAAATGGCAAAGCAAAGCATTTGGAACATTTCTGAGTGTGGTGGGGTTGGAAGGGCGTGTGTACAAATAGATTTCTAACAAAATGACATTTCCCTATCAAGGAAGAAGATCAACAAAAAAATAAACAACTAAATAAAGATGCATTTTAATATTTTGAGACATTATGTTTGCAGTACAATACAATGTTCAAAGAAAGACTCAACAATAAATCTACGTGTGTGTAGAGAGAGAGAGAGAGAGAGAGAGAGAGAGAGAGACAGAGAGAGAGAGAGAGAGAATTCATTTGTAATTGACGTCATTAATTGATCGGAGCAGTTTGCGGGACCTGAAGCCCCGGATCATTGTAATGAAGCGTGTTGCCTCTGTGTCTACACTGACGCACAGTACGCTCCTATCCAGCCTCTGACCGCTGCTGAGAGAAGAGGGAACATCTCTGAGGCTTCATCTGGAGGAAGAAACAGCCAACACGGAAAGGTTTCCAAGTAATATTGGAAACTTACTGGGACTTACTCGGATCAAGAATAGCTTTGGTAGAAGCGGATTTAGGTAGTTCACCACTTATTCGACGAGGTAAGGTATTTTTTGTCATCAGATAAGACTTGGTGGTAGGCTAGCAATTTATATATAAATTACGTCAAAGGCGCTAATTAAATCTGTATTATAAGATACCATATGCATGTTTCAGTTGGTTTACAGCCATAAAGCTCTCAAACATCCAACCAACAGTAGCACACAGGGCTTTAATGTTTTCTTGGAGCTAATTCAGCGCATGTAACACAGGGCGTTGGATGAGTTTTGCGCCTTTACGCACGGAGCCACTCAGTTTAATACTCAAAATTACGACTAAGAAAAAGACTTATGAGCAACTTCTACAGTGCTGTGGGCTGTGTGAGGCATACCTGTAATATACTGATTGTTAAAATGGGGATTCTTTATCACCTATATACTGCCTCATGTGAAGGGAATCAGAGGGTCAAGAGCGGGACATTTTCATTAATTTCATACATTGATACTATCTAGAAAAAAGAATTTACTCTATAGAGACCGTATGATTGCACAACACAAATGAGCACACTTATGGATTAAAATTTGAAGTAGAGTTGATGTAATATACCAAAGTGTAAAAAGTAAGAATCTCAAAATGTCCTTTTTGGACAGCCGCATGGACACATCCTACAAATAAAGACAAACAATTGTGTGAAGTTTTTGTTCTGTTGATCTGATCTGTAAAAGCTGAGGCATTCATTGTTTGGTTTCGGGTGTCGCAATGTGACCTTGACCTGCACAGACCACTTCACAAAAAATGCTTTTTGCTGATCTCTGTTTCACTAACGCTTGTTTCTTACACGTTCATGCAACCATGAACGGCTTCCTCTGGCAAGACTATGTTTATGCATACAGCAAATAGGGTTCAGCAGCAAATAGCTAACCAGACGGTGACAGACTAAGTCCGATTATGAAGATGATTATGTATTTTCTGAATGGTTAAAGGACATTTATGCTGTGTGGGGAAAATTACAGGCCTGTTTTATAGTAATAACCTTGACTGTAAATCTCAGTCTACAAGTCAGACACTTGTATCAAGTATAAAACGTGTGTTCTGAACTGCTGTGCATGCTCGAAAGAAGAAAGCATGCCAAATCCCAGGATTTATATTCATGTATACAGTTGGCAATGCTCTGTTATTATTTGTAGGCTACAGCTGCCTTTTTGAATCATGTTAGTGTTTGGCTCAGAGAGTCTGTTTCAGTGGTAGCATCTGAAATACTGCAAGTATGCAGATGCGTCTTACTGAAAATGCAGCAATGTGTCTGGCCACGGGAACAGCACACAAATTATCGTTAAACCACTTGTTCATTGACCCTCATGTCATCCATTGATCTATGTCTGTCCGTCACCATCTGATTTTAGCTGCTGAAGCAGAAAGAAGACATGGAAAACAGAAAGTGTTGATGATGTGATCACATGGGTAACTAAAACACATGCTCATGCAGTAGTCCTTGCGATTAGAGATACATGTAAATCATATCAGTTAATTGTACTGAAAAGGCTAATACAATCACAAATTTTTCAGATCATCTCCACGTGTGTGGAGTTTTCTTCTCTTTTTTCCACGTGAATATAAAGTTTCACAACGGAAAGGAGGAATTACACGTGCCATAAGTAAATTACTCATGTGCACAAATCTTTTAACCAACAATGCCGCAGAAGGTCAACACTGTCACTGCAAACAGCCAAGCAACACAAGAGAGCTCTGAGTACATGAAAGCACTAATTTGCGATACTTAAAGGTCACAAAAAATCACCTACGCATTACTCAAGTACCTTACTGTGAGGTAAAATGATTTGATTTGCAAAGTGTTGCAAAGCTAATATAGTATCAGTTACAACAGTCTTAAACATTGCTCTTGACAAACTGTTTTCAGATGGGGCTGATAGATGAAGACACTGCATTCCTCTCCAACATACCTGTGCCACTGGATATAACAGTGGCTGTGGTCTACTTTGTTTTTGGTGAGTAAAGACTACATAAATAAAAACCTGTTCTGTTTTGTCTTTTTTTTAAAAATTATTATTATTATTCCTTAACAGACCAATAAAGAGTAAATAATACTGTCAGTGAATTAAAATGAGTAACTGCATAAACTTTAGTCTTTTTGACTTTTATTTTTTATTTCACTTTCACAATTACCAATGTATATATGCAATATTTCCATCTCTATTTACTGTATATATGCAGCAAGTCTATACCTGTATGTGTATATATGTGAGGAGGCATGCACAGATACATGTAAAGCTGTAATACAGACCCTCTGCATGACAGGTCATGTATTATCTGTGCTTCCAACACAATGACATAAGAGGTCTCTGATAGTTAATTCTATGGCTGGACCATGTACTGAAAAATATTCACGTGCAGGTTAACTTTCATCGCAATCATTGATCTTGGAAGCATTTCTGGAGAAGCCTTACTGTACCATTTAACCACTGTGTTTTGCTTTACTTTAAACCGCCTATGTGGCTTTAATTGAATATTCAGCATGGTGGCGTTATATGCCAGTGTCAGTGTGTTTTTGCTGTTGCGGTTCTGTTTATTACTGTGGTAATTAGAATAGTTAGTAAAGGTTCGTGTTTATTCATGTTCATGTTACCTTCAGGCACAACCACTCGTGTCCCTGTGTCCAGTCTCTATGCTAAGCTAAGCTGACTGTTTGCTTGCTTTAGTCTCATGATTACTGCACAGATATGAGAGTGGTATTTTATCACCTGATTCTCTGCAAGAAAACAAAGGGTATATCCCAAAATGTTGAAGTGTTGCTTTAAAGATGCAGCATGGTTCCGACAGCTTGTTAAGACAAACCAAAACTAAATTGCTGACACTTCTCACTCTTATTTTTCCTGCAGGGGTATGTTCACTGTTTGGCAACAGCACACTGCTGTATGTATCCTACAGGAAAAAGCACCTCCTGAAACCTGCTGAGTACTTCATCATCAACCTAGCTGTTAGTGACTTGGGCCTGACTCTGTCTCTTTACCCTATGGCGATAACTTCAAGCTTCTACCACAGGTACTACACCCGGCACCGACCGTAGCATTGATAGGTAGCGAAGCGAAGAAACAAAGACAAAGTGGTTGTTCTCACCACCAGAAATTGGGATACTTTCATGTGAAACACGTGCGCTGTAAGAAAGAATGTTCTTAGGTACTGCTTTTAAATCAGACTCTCTTTCAAGTTTCATGGCTCATTTAAATATATATGCTTGGTTAGCAGTATGACTGCCTGTGAGTTCACAGATATGGAGTGTAATGCTCATGCTGCTCTCCTCTTTTCCCTTTCTCACCTTCTGCCTCATCGATCTTTCTTCTCTGTCTTTGTTTTGCACCCTCCTCTTTCTCTTTCTCACACCCCCTTTCCCTCCCACGCAGGTGGCTGTACGGGAAAACAGTGTGCTCCATATACGCTTTTTGTGGCATGTTGTTTGGCATCTGCAGTCTGACCACTCTGACCCTGCTAAGCATGGTGTGCTTTGTGAAAGTATGTTGTCCATTCTATGGTAAGTCTTCAGAGATGATTTTTTTTTTTTTTTGCCCACTGAAATGACACAGGATTAACCATAGAAAACGTAGAAAATGAAACGATAATCCCTCTTGAAGCACTGCTCATTAGCCTTTCTTTGATGACTGACAAGTCCAGGGGCTGCACTCAATAAGCATTACTTGTGATGTTGCTTGATGCAGTGCAATGGGGCCTTCTATTTGACCTCAGAAGGAGTGTTTCTGTCCAATATTCTCAATTACAAGCACTGTTATTCATAAATTAAATTTTTTTTTTTTTTTTAAATGTCAATTTTAAGTTAATTATTTTCAAGCCAAAATGCGAATTATCATCTCGAACAGCTGGTCGTTGAGAGGGAAGCCTGCAGCTCTGAAAGCATTTGGAAGCTCAATCAATCAGTTGAAATGTTCACAAACAAAATATATGTTGTCTTTGCATTTTTTGCTAGGACAACACATATTTTATACTGGTTTTACTGGTTATACTGGTTCTCAGACTTTTTCACATCAAGAAGCCACACACCAAACTAAATTAGATTAGACCATGGACCCTCATATAATACAATTCTGTCCCAGGGGCCCCCCATATGATAAGATTGTTGCATTTAGATGTTTTATTACAAAATGTGTATGAAACCCATCACCAAAATAGTCATACATTCTGTCATTGTGTTACTCATGGATGGGATTATAGTGAAAATAAATGTGTTCCCCTTTTTGCTGGGAACCCCCCAGGAACCTCCTCAATGACTTCTGGGGGTCCCTGGACCCCACTTTGAGAACTACTGCTGTATCTGACTTACTGCATAACAGAAGCACTCACTTCATTACAACTTGCTGACAGTCATGACTGCATGTATTCATCGCTCGTCATTCGATCACGTCTTCTTGCTTCAGAGGTGTTATCTTCCACCCATTGCCTCAGACTAACTAGAGGCCTGCAGTCACCCAAGTGCTCATTGTCTACCTGTGCCAGCGTGACAATCAATCAACAACTCCAGATAATTACCCCATATTCCTTTGGCACTCCAGCCAAATGGCCGCCAAGCTGCCTCTCAACATGGAAAGAGATTCTGGCACTCGTCTCTGCATCTGCAGTGACACATCTCTGAACAAAAACGCCCACCGGGTCTGGTCTGCTTGCCTCTGGTTGGAGTATGCCCAGGCTGCAGTTGTGTGACCACTGCACTCGGTTTACTGAGGCAACACACCTCAGTGTGGTCGAGGGAGACTTACCCTTATTCCTCTCTGTATTCCTGTAAGAGGCCCATTGAAGGACCATCTTTCTTTGAGTTGGAAGCAAGTATGGTATGTATGCTGCCCATGAAGCCTTCAAGGACAGAACAATGTATGGGGTCTGAAACACACAGACGCTGAAGCACTTAAATACACTATATTTCTTGAATAACATTGTGTAATGGTGAGGATAGACAATATGGCTATGGTTGCCTGTATCGACCATAAGGAGACCTGTGCTTGCATTAGTTACACATGTTGGCTCACAAACTGATAATATGGACTAATGTGCATCATCTTTCTGTGACTGTGACACCTACAGTATTCCTGGATTTGTTATCCAGTGGCAGACCCCTATAGGGAGAAGGCTTGTAATATCAGACCCGTGATGGAAGATTTCTTTGTGCCACAGTAAAACACCCAGTGTCCTCTGTTTTAGGGAGTTTTATCTGAGCCTTATATGCCTCATGCATACAGTAGGCAGAAGGTTTCAACAGACATAATAATGGCCAGCCACTCAGAGCTGGTGTAAATGTATGTGTGAGTATGTGAGATTTGAACTTCCCTTAAGCTGCGCTTTTGAAGTTCTTCTAGCAACTATATCCATCGCTTCACACACAAGCGAGGGCAACCCCACGAATGGCTTGCAGGAAAGACTGTTCAAAAGTCTGTGCCGTTATCCCTATTTGAATGATTAGCCCATCTCCCCCTCTGTGGGAGCAGGCTGCTGCCCTCCCTTTGAGTACGGCCCTCGAAAAAAGCTATAAACACTTAAGCCGTCAGATGTGGTCAGTCAACACTATGTACGAACACGTTTTTGGAGTAAGTGCTTCTGGGAACACAGAAAAGAAACTTAGAAAATCAGGGTCATCAAATAACCTAATTTATTGTAGCACACCTTCTGTTTTTTTTGGCAAATCAATAAATTATAGTTGTGCCAGCAACATTCAACTACATGACCAATAAAATATAAACCTGATCTGTTTTCACAGGAAACAGGTTTAATTCTGTTCACGGCTGTCTGCTGATTGCCTGCGCGTGGGTCTACGCCCTGTTATTTGCCTGCTCCCCTCTGGCCCACTGGGGGGAATATGGACCAGAGCCTTATGGCACCGCTTGTTGCATTGACTGGCGCTTGTCCAATCAGCACACCACAGCACGATCTTACACGGTGGCACTGTTCGTCTTCTGCTACATCCTTCCATGCTGTGTTATTGTAGCCTCCTACACGGGTATTCTGGTTACAGTGCATGCATCCCGCAAGACTATGGAGCAGCATGCATCGAGGCAGACACACATGAGCAGCATCCAGACAATTATTGTCAAGGTAAGAGGAAAGTGATCACTTCTATCATGGCGGAGATTCCATTTGGCTCATATACGATTCATTGCTTTTACACTTTCTGCTAATCTGATGTCTAAATACTGACCTGGAGATGACATTTTCTAAGAATAATCATTTCAAGCTTGTGAGCTTTGCTTTACTGCTTCTGCAGTCTCCTTCACTCTCTCAGTCTCTTTTCACCTGTACACACTTCTTGCCCTCATCATTACCGAGTCTCCATATAATCACATCCCGGAAGAGTATCATTAATCCACTGCATTCTTTCAACTACATGCAGTATATACGCAACCACAGACAAAAATAGAGCTATTGTACATCTGAAACTTAACTCACAGCGAGACTCCTTTGTATTTGATACCTGTGATTATTGCTACAAACCCTCTAACGTTGACACATCCAGATCCTGATCTGTGAGAATCAGAATCTTCAAAACAAATAAAGGAAAGAAGTGTCCATCAGTTGGAACCATACTGACACCACACGGTTATCCAGATAATGTGGTGGTGATGTTTGGGGTTCAAGGATAAAAATCAAAGTAACATCTTAGGAGACCAGAGCCCTCTAGAGAGTTCCTCATTCCTCCATTTGTTGAAGAAACTGGCGGTGACCTCAATAGATCCTCTAGTGATGCAGCTTCTCATTAGCAAGAAATTGGCTTTGGTCTTACTGTGATGGATAAGCTGCTGCTGCCTTAGCTGACAAATGGTCATCATCATATACTCTTCTCCATAAGAATCCCTCTGTCTTATAAAAAACCCCAAAAAACATAAAAAAAACAAAAAACTCTTTACACCAGTTGATGTAGAATCTGCCTGAAATTGGTCTTTCAGGTTTAGTGAGCCACACCAGTTAGTCATAGTTTTTTTTTTATCTTATCCTTTTAAAAGATAAGTCAGATGATATTCTATATTTCTCTCATTGTCACTAAATCCAATGAAAGCACCAAAACCAGCAATGAATCGGTCCTACTTACAAGCCTCGCTTCTGTAGTCAAAACATGGAACAACTCAGTTACCGTCCAAGAACTATTACAAACACATAAGCCACCCTCTTGCAGTAGCTGTAATGTTCCTTCATGACCATGAACATGGGCATTGTAATTAGTCTTGAATCAGTCCCACATATACCATCCTGCTGCTGTATATACTCACTAGAGCACCAAATGTGTTGTGATCCACGGCTGAAAACAGTCCCTAACAAATGCACTATTTACTCTAGTTTGACTAATGTTTGATAAAACCCACAGTGCCCAGATGCTTTAGGAAGCTACCTGGTGATTTCTAAGCATGAAAGTACGTATTCATGATCCATATTTTAAGATTTATGTCTTCATTAGAAACTAGCGGAATTATGGCTGAGAGCCACAGACAACCTGAAGCCAGAGTGAGAGACGGACACATTCGTGGTTTTGGTATTTTCATAGGATTTGTGTACAACAAGAAAAATATAGAATTGGATAGAAATATATGTACTGTTATGTAAAAAACACAAGAACTGGCAAAGTTTTTCTGAAGTATGTGTTTCTAAAAATTACACTTTTCTTTGCTCTTTTTCCTGCAAGCTAAGTGTTGCTGTCTGCATCGGTTTCTTCGCGGCATGGAGTCCGTATGCTGTGGTGTCCATGTGGGCTGCTTTTGGACACATTGAGAACATCCCTCCTCTGGCATTTGCCATGCCAGCCATGTTTGCCAAGTCCTCCACCATTTACAACCCAATCATCTACTTAATGCTGAGGCCAAACTTCCGCAGGATGATGCGCAGGGATATGGGTACTCTATGCCACGCATGTCTGAAAAGCTGCCTCTGCTTCCAGGGCCCAGTAAAGTGCTGCTCTAAGCCAGAGATCAGGGTCAGACTTCACACAATCCACAGACAGACCAACCAATTCCCCTCATCCAACTCTTCCGCTCAACCTCCCGTGATAGCATTAAGAGATCACAGATGTGACAAGTGCAAGGATGCTTTCGAGTGCTTCAGACATTACCCTCAAATGTGTGGTGTCACTAACCTAGCTGCTAATGGAGACTCATCTAAGGATCAGGACACACCGGTTCCCCGAACACATAAGCAGAAGACTCACAGTGTGTGCCACAAGAAGTCTCTGCTGGCCACCATGTGTGCAAAAAGGACTTCAGAAATAGACAACCTCCATATTAATTTGGAGATGGTCCCAGGGCATGCAAAAGTGGCTTGGCCCTGATATTTCTCTCAGTTTATAGAATAATGTTTACAGAATGTCTTGGGACATATTTTGCAGGTTATGTTCTTTAATTTCAGGAAATCCCATTCAGGAACGTATCATGTGCTCCCAAAGTGTTTGGGCCGCAGCCATGTGCTTATTTTTTGTCACCCTCTATGCATTACTTTGGTCATGATATGATAGAACAGCCTTGAGAGTAAATGGGGACAGCTTTAATTTGAGAGGTATTTTGTTTGCAACACATAAACAATTGTTATCTTTTTTAGGTGTTGCAAACGTGATATGTTTTACATCAGCTTGGTCAAGTTGGATGGAGAGCAACTTTCAATATTTACAATAATTTGGATGCATCTTGCTTTAACTGAACGTCACTTTAAAGCCCCTGAAAGCTTTACTTCAAAAGTTTTTCTCTGTATCTTTTAGTTTAATTTATTTACATATAAAAAAAAAAAGAATCTAACTGAAATTAGATTCTGATTCAAATGTTGCTAAATTCTGATTGGTGCAAGTACATCACACTGCCTTTTTCCAAATTAGCCCCACCCACTCCAAAATCAGTATAAATAACACTAAGGAAAACATAAATATGAAGATCTGTGACGTGAAAGAAAGTGAAAAAAAAGTTAAATGCAAAAATATATTTACAGATTCAGTGTTACTTCATTCCTAATGGTATCCTCAAATTAAAGCTGACATTCTGCTCTGTCAGCATATTTGTTTGGACAAGTGTTGTGCAAATACTTGTGGACCTTATAAAGTGCTTGAGATTATTTTTACTGTTCACCGAGTCATTTGCTGCTAGGATTATCTTAGTTAAACATGACTTCAACCCCAGGGAATCGCATTGGCTGGGAACAAGGAATGACAGTCACCGATGACTTATCACTAATATTTGTCATTGATCACTGCTTTATTGTGAAAGGGGGTATTAGATGCACTTGGTGATATCCATGGTCAGGCCTAAATGGTGAGGACTGTCTTTTGGTTAATTATTACAGCAACATACCCTGAATGTGTATGTGAGAACTGAGTGCCATCTCATTTCAAATACTGGTAACACTTCCTTTACTATGCCAGCCCAAATCTTGTTTACACTTGACAAATGCAGGTATATAATTTATGGTGCTTGATCAATTACCTATGTACACATTGGGTAGAATACAACACTGCTGCATAATGCCATTATTATGGCATTGCACAATAGGGTCTGTCTACCTGTATTATTAGAACTTCAATTCATTCTTTATTATTTGTACAATGACAATAGAGTGTTTTCTTTACTTGATAAACTGGCAATAATGTAGACATTTATTTCACTACAACAGAGGGAAAGGGAGGAAAGACAAATAAGACAAACCAATATAAGCCAAATGATGCAGCTGTAGATAAATTAATTCATTAGTGCACAAAGACCACTCAGTTCATGTTGTCTGTAATTGTTATTGTGTGTTAATCGACTATATAACGTAAACATGACTAAAATGGGATTTGGGCAAGTACTCAGGACCAAGTCCATCTTTGTTTCAGTTTCTCAGCCGCTTACAGAAATGTTCATTTAATCTAATAGAAATATCTGTTTCGCCTTTTTTTTTTAATTACTTGTTTCTGTTGTATGTCCTATGTTACAAGCCATATTGCTTTTGATGAACAAAAGTAGTTAATTAGATTTTATCTATTGATCAACAGGGTGCCAGGGTAACAGCAAGTTTAAATCTGATAATATATGGATTCAATTACTGTTAAGAAAATGGAAAGCCTGTCCACATTTGGGTCCCAGAACCTTATCATTAATCCTTAATGGAATGAGTAGATTTATTTTCTTGTGTTCAGTGAAGAGATTATTAAACTCACCAGGTATCACATCTGTAATCCATTAAAAGGTCCATTAAAATGGGATTTCAAACTTTTCAATGACAACAGTAAAAGTGAAGATTTGTCTTCCCATTGAGAATATTTGGATGAGTTAAAGATGATTATCCAGACAAAAAAAATTTGCTGTGTAGATTTTTACACTCAGGAATATGAATCTACATTCTAACGTAAGTGTTTGTGTATTCAGACAAAACTCTTGATTATTATAGTAATTATATGCAGAGCTTTCTACAGTGTAGATTGTAGTTTTAGTGTTATTTATGACTTAACACAAAAAATAGGTCAAACAATACACATTGCATTCAACTCTATTGCAGTAATTTATATAAAAAAAAGACTCCAGTCAGGTTCAGACTTGGTGATTTTACTGGGTGCTGACTAATGGACACGGACTTGGAACTAATGCCCAATCTGGTGGGTCATGTCAGTGGCTTGAAGTGATATAGTATCAGTCTAGCTAATGACTTAGAGGTGACAGCATTGTAACTGTGTTCATGTTTTTAAAAATACAATATATTGATATCTCTCTATTGATATAAGATTGGGAAGAAACCCTAAATCTGGAATAATATTCAGCATGACTGAAGTTTAGCTGAAGTTTAGTTGTTTAGCTCAAAATGTTGAATAAATGAAAAACACATTTAGAAGTTAGAGTTTTAGAAACATATGTACACAGTTTATTTAAAATGTCAAAAATGGCTTTCCAGGAGATCCAGATTTGAGTACACAGCATTTACTTTTTTGTGATACTGCATATCAGTCTCATCATGTATTGTGTAGTGAGCTAAATCAAGACTGTAACGACCAGTACATGAAGTCACTGAATTTTTTGAAATGAAACAGAAAAAAGACACATCTCCAAGATAAAAGTATATTGTAATCCAAAATACTTGATATGTACAGTGCAGCCACTCATTCACTGTGATGTGATAATCATTACATCAAGTCCACACACTGACAACTCAAACAAGCAGCTAACTAGTTAATTCATGCATACTTTCATTTTACTGTCATTTGGGGAAATTACATTCATTGCAGCACACAGCTCAAATATGCATCATCATCACATCTCAAGAGTTTGACTTTTTGGATTACAACAATAACAAACACTTATTAATGGAACACTGCACTGCAAAGTTTTTTATCCTTTTGTACAATTTGCTTCTTCATACTTACATCGCCTGTTTTGTGATGTCTGGAATAAATGTTTACCACGTAGCATTTAATTCTCTGTGAATATGGTTTCGTTATTCTGTAAAAGCTACAGTAACTGTATTTCATAAAACCGTAACAGAGTAAAAATTCTGACAGACAAATTCTTGACAATGTTTATAGTAAAAATATAACTTTTGTAAAATTTCTTGCTTTTATTTCCTACATATAATGTTGCGATGTAAAAGGCATTTGAATAAGAAAAAACAATTATGTAGGGTATTTTGACATACAAATAACAAAATGAACAATGATTTTGAAATCTCATGATTAGAAGAACCTGAACCCTGGCCCCTGTCAATCCCCTCTGCTCATAAAGATAAGCTTGATAGAAAGTCCTGCAGTAATTTGAAAAGAAAATTTGAGCTTTTAAACTATCACAACAGTCGAGTCCAAGTGATCATTTTATCAAAGGGAGTTACTGCAAGACAGTGTTCAATTATCTACCAAAGACAATTTCCTTATGGAAGCTGTTGACAGTGAGCTCTGTGGTTATCATGAGTAAGAGACCAAGATATTTTTCTCAAAAAAACAAAAACAACAGATATTTTTCTAAAAAATAACCCCCCAACATTTGAGTTCACCTCTACTATATTATGAACGAACAGGATGAAAAACTTTGGTAAATAAAACCAAATCAAATAGTTTGTTTTTTTTTAACAGTTTTGGTTGAATTGGAAACCAGTTATAAAGTCATTTAAGAGGAATTAGGCACATCTGTACAGTGAAAGAAAGTTTATGAGATTGAGGAAGAAGAAGAGCTGCAGCTGTCCAGTATTTTCTGGATGACATCTACCTTTATGTTTCCAAGCAGAGCTCCACAAAGCTTCCCAACTGTGCAGCCAATACTTCCCTCTTTCATTTTCCAGCGCTCCAGCATTTGGTGCACCATCTCTGGCAGGCCGTCGCGGTAGCAGTCGTGCTCGATGGTCTCTATCTCCACAGTGGTCAGACCCAGGAGCCGTGCACAGCGCTTCCATTTGGACCCAATGTTGTCCCTCAGCAGATCAAGGTGCTCCTCAGTCACAGCATGGTCCTCTAAATGACACAGTGGAGATACATATATAAGAGTAGAAATAAACAAGCAGCTACATGAAAGTATTTCTAGTGCAGCACTGTTTGTTGAACCAGAAAATACTGTTGCTCTGAACTATATTAAAACTGTGTGATTTTTATTATTAATTAATATCTACCAGAGCTGAATTTGTGAAGCTGATTTCTGGATTAGTAGATTAGTTGATCGGAAAAAGAAATCTGAAACTATTTTGATAACTGATTACCAAACACTCTGATTTCAGCTTCTTAAATGTGAGGATTTGATGCTTTTCTTTGTTATATGATGATGACAAACTGAATATCTATGAGTTCTGGCACATTGGTCAGATAAAGCAAGGAATTTGAAGATTTTGTTTTGGGATCTGGACCATTTGAATGGCCATTTTATAGCAAAACAATTAATCAACAAAATTACCTGAAGATTACTCAATAACGACAATAATTGTTAGGTGCAGCCCCACAGAATGAAAACTTGTGTTTGCAAACTGAGCAACCACAAAAGTGTGCAGACATACAATCACATCTGTTACAGGGAAAAAATGTTGTTATGGTTTACCATATTTCAGAATGCCGTCTTTGAGAGAGTTAGCCAAGCTGTTAGCAGGTGATAAACTATGGGAAGGGTCATAACCTCTGATAGTCATCATGTTGTTGCTTCCAATCTGGATCCCCCTAGCATTCTGAATGAAAACAGATCCTGGAAATAGCGCAAAGCAAACACACTTTAACAGTCACTCCTGTACATGTCAGTCAAAGGTGACAGAAGCAGCTGTGAACACCTCAGGCCTTTAGATTCAGAAATCCGTACCTGGATCTGGTGGCAAGCAGCTCTTGGAAGAGCTCAAGAGATGTCCAGGAGCAATGTCAGAAGCAGATGTATCAGACACTGGGTAAACTGGCCAAGACTGCTGGCGGTCGTAGTGAGAATGTGGATGTTGCTGGTTTAGCTGTGGTAGTGAAGACGTGCTGGAAGACATTGGCAAGTGCAATGGAGTAGGTATGGTAGAGTTCATGGACTCATAGAGACCAGTAGTAGGGCGATGCCATGGCTCTTCCTGGCTGGTGGGCTGTACCGGCTCAGCTTTAGTCCAGGATTGGACGGAGGATACAGAGGGTCTGTCTTCTTCAGGTTGTCTTGCAGTTTGATCTGCACTAATGGGGTTTGCCAGGAAATTATTTGAGCTGTTGTGGTGGTAGTAGTTAGCAGGGTCAAGCTGGTTCTCACAGATATAGCTGCCATATTTGTGGTACTGAAGCTCCCGCTGCAGTTTCTCATCCAAAGCTGAATTGCTGTCAACCACCTTCGCATCTGTCTGAACAGACTCCACCGATAGCTCATATGGGATGTGATGCATATCCTCAATACTGGCTTCAACTGGCACGGATACACTTCTGTCTGAGCTCACCAAAGGAGCTGGGCCATCTGCAAGGTGAGGAGAGGAGTAAAGCATTACAGCTACTCAGCCCTTTTGAATAATATTTCAAGCTTTCTGAACATTTAGAACATTAAATGTAATGCAGCACACAAAGGTGGGCATTAGAATGTGTAGATTACTTCTAGGCCACCACAACTGCCAACAGTGCTTACCTGCTGAATAACATTCATTGGTCACTGATAAAGATTTCATCTTCTCAACAAGTTCATCTGGGCCTTCATATAATTTCTGTATAAGAATAAAAATGTGATATAATACAAAATGCGATTGTATTTGTGTCTATATTTCAACTTCAAATCCTCTGCTCAATGTCTTCACCATGCATACAAGATATTATTAGCACATCAAATCCCTAAGAAATATATATTTACCCTCAGATGAATTAAATCTTCCTCCACTTGTGGTTTAAGCTTTTCCTTGTAGAAAGGAAGGAGTATGTTGTAGCCCTCTGCAAGAAAAGGGAAAAGGAAGGAAAGGTTGACAAGAAGCTATGCATACTAAACTGTGGGGGTCAAATTATTGACTTTAAAATTTGAGGATAAAAGGTTGAATCCTCTATGCCTAACAACACCTTCTTTGACACAAGCTCATAAAACTGATGAACCTTAAGATTGTGGAATTAATATTTATTGTAAAACCCATCAAATTCTGACTGTATAATTTGAATGAAGTCATAATTCAACAATTACAACAGTGTGACTATGCTTTCATTAGCTCTAACATAACCTGCTCTGTCACTGTATCATACACACACGGTTACACACACGCAGTTACACACACAGACACACACACAGACACACACACACACACACACACACACACACACACACACACACACACACACACAAGGAATACCCTTAAATGTTGGTCGTTCCTGCGGATTGTGGCTCCAGCAACTCTTCATGAGCTGAATTATTTCTGCAGGCGTGTCTTCTGGTATTAGGTCCACTGCTGGACGGTCACCGTTACGAACACACTGGCTGATATGGTCTTCACTCCTGGCATCTGGACATAACAAAAAAAAAAAGAGACTTTGATTGAGGTTTACTTAATGTAGTTAGGGGGCTGTTTTACTACTGAACCAGTTAATCACAGCTCATTGTTTAATCATGCATGGATATAATGTGTTTTGTTACAGGACTTGAGCATGTTTTGGCATCCCAACTCACTTGCATATGGCTCTTTCCCTGTGAGAATGACCCAAACCACTATCGCAAAGCTGTAGACATCAGACTTCTCAGTGGAGGCTGTGTGTATACTCTCCAGGTGCTCAGGAGCCATGTAGCTCAGTGTGCCCGCACCTCTCGTCCCAGCTGATTGGCCTATTCGTGTCCTCCTGCGAGACTCTTCCCTTGTGAGTTTGCTCCATGTCTGACAAGTAGCCAGGCCCAGGTCGGCAATCTTGATAACAAGAGGAAAAAATACTTAGATAACCACTGGAAGAATCATAAATATGCCATGGGTCTTAGTGTGTAATGTACCTTAATGTGAAAATCCTTGTCCACTAAAATGTTATCTGGCTTGATGTCTTTGTGTATGACCCGTCTCTCTGTGAGGTACACCATCCCTTCCAAAATCTCTAGAATGATTCTGCCCTTGATGGACACTGGCACAGACACCTAGGATCAGGGAGAATTTAGTGTATTAATCCTTCAATTCATATGAAAATACCATGAGTTATTTAAGGTTGCAAACTATGGATGAAAACTAGTAGAACTACAGGTGTTACAGACATGAATTCATCTTTCCCTTGTCAGCGTGACTACAGATTTTAAACCTGCTGACCGTTTCGAGCATGACCAGCAGGTTGCCTCTGGGGATGAGTTCCATAACTAGCGAGCAGTCTCTATCCTCCATGATAACACCCAGCAACTTCACCACTCGCTCGTGGTTCAGACTTGCCATGATGTTCCCCTCCGCCAGCAGTGACCTTTTGCTCTCCCTGGAAAGTATAGCAAACATAGTGAGAACCATATATCTGCCAGACAAGTGGCATAAGTCTGAGTTTGCTGAGGCATGCTGAGTTGTTTTTTAAGCGGATCAGATATCAGTCATGATGTGACTGATCCACATAAAATAAATGAATGAATGAGTGTTCTTATAGAAGTAATTGTTTCTGTTGTTTTTTACAATAATTCAGACAAGCTGAATCAGTTTTCATCGCCACAGAAATCAGCGCCACTGTTATCCTACATAGAAATTATTACAATTATTTCCATACAGTGAAGTACAGATGGTAAATTCAGGAGGAAAGAGTAGGCTACTAGTATTGGATCAGTACTTGGTATAAGTTTATACCTAAATTCAGGTATTAGTATCAGGAAAGAAAAGCTGTATTGCTTCTTCCCTTACAGTACATATAGGAATTCAGGAAGTGAAACCACATATCCCATGTCAAGGCTACAACAATTATATGAACTACAGGGCTGAATGATATGCAGAAGCAAAGAAAAAGTTATATTGTGCATATTTTTCAGATATTGCTATTGCGGTATGAGTCACAGTTTCAGTTGAAATGGTCATTTTTGCATTTAATTTCCAGTGGAAAAAATATTAAAATATTAAAATGTTGATGTGATTTTTGTTGGGTCTTGTACCAAAGCATGATTTGTAGGCTTAGGGATCTCTGTAGCACCACCATGCTTCATTTATGGTATGTTGTGAGACATTTTACCTTCATTAAAAACAATTGCAGATCCTGTGATTTGGATTTCGCTTTTGGCCATATTGCGATTTTGATAATATTCCCATTAACTCAGGGTTTGAGGAGAATGGGCTGTAAATGTAAGTAACATAAACCAAAACGTTGTTGTTGATGTGATGCTGATCTGAAAAACGGATGTTGGACCAAAATCCGCCTTTCAGATGAACCAACTTGTCTGGTCTACATAAAAAGGAAGTATATGATATAGACATCAGTGCTTGCCCCTTAGTGCACCCCCTGGGAATCATGGACACCCATTGCTGTAATACCAAACTAGGCTCACGTTTTTCTATACAATGAACATTCTTCCATCTGTCATATAATAGCAAATTGGCGTTTTATATCGTTTCAAAAAACATAAATCAGTCTCACTAAGTTGTATGCAGAGCCTGGCTGTAGTGTCCTGTCAGACACATGATTCAAGTTACCATTAGGGCGAAGGGGAATACCCAGCGTACTAACAGAGGCACAGAGAACTTACTCGTTGCGAAGAGAGCCCGTATACATAGTCTTCAACACCACCTGGCCGAGGGTTACATGGTAGCACAGGTAAACATCTCCAAACCCTCCGTAGTCCAGAGGCTCTTTTTTGATGAGATCAGTCGACCTCATATGAAGCGAGGACTGTGGCGCCGTGGCCATCCCTGGTAAGAAGTCACAATAACACATAAGAACGAGGGGCACGACAGCTCAGATAAACTCATAACAAAGTGGTCAACATCTGTATGCTGTCAAATGTACATATGCAAATATACCGAGGAGCCAATTTGAATGACTGAAGCGGCGACTCAACCATACAGAACATTCAAAACACACACTGAAGGTGTAAACTTCAAGCTAACGCCTAACGTTTCCAAAACTTTCGGTAACAAGACAAACTTCGTCCTCGTAACGTTAAACAAACTCTTCACTTGAAATAAACACAATGTTATACACACCATTAGCTGTCACTGCCGACAAAAGGTGGACTAAACAGTGACCTAAAAGGACTGAAAACCCCAAGTAGGACAAATTTGTTTTTTTAGTTCCGGGATTTCTTCGACGTACTCGTTCAAAACCAAAACCTGTCAAGCGACATAAAAACTACAAACAGCCATAAGAGTCGATAACAGAAACGCTTCAGGATGGCTAGCAGATTCAGATTTCTGTGGCTGAAAAAAACCTAAAACACTTGGATAAGAAACCACAAATGCATGATATGATATTGATTTGTTTTATTTTAGACCTTTTTTTGTCCATTTTAAATGGGTTTTTGAGATACAGAATTACTCTGGAAGAGGACCATTGTAAATTTTGTCGTGTGGCATTGTTGCCACCTACTGGTGAAATGCATTATCGCAGATTAAACAACCACAGCAGGACTGTAGCTTTTCCAGTTTGAAATTTGATGGCCATACTAATACATTGTTTTAGCTGTCTTTACATCCAGACAGTTTTCAGCTGTTTCCACACAGCAACTCTCATCTGAGAGACCAAAGCTTTTACAGAACCTAAAGACTGAGGAAGCAAACTGTGATAAAGGACAGCAAACTAATTTCATTTCTAGCTAAAGCAGCACAGCCAAAGTCATGTTTTAGTGTAAAAAAAAAAGAAGAAAAAAAGACAGAAAAAAGAGAGGAAAAAAAACAAGTTCATTGATAAAACAAGGTTATTGTGAAACTACAGCGGGAAACCACCTGAGTTGTAGCCTCTGACAGCGTGGGCGATGAATGACATGTAGGCCTACATTTTGGGCAGCCTATCTGTGAACACCCACACTAGAAATTCCTCCTTTTGCACACTAAAGCCACAACAAAGCAGTATCATATTTACCTGTCTTGTATTGTCTCACTTTTCCGGTTTACATTATTGTTTGTTTCCTTTTTTTAAAATTATTATTAAGCCAGTAATCATAATCATTTATTTAAACAAGGTTACAGTTTACCGTTCACTATAATAGAGTATTAAGCAACAGATATGTTATGTATGCACATGTAAACTACGTTCCGGCCACAATTAAAATGGTTTTGCTGATTTTGAAATGAGCTGAGAAATGAGGTGAGAATGTCAGCAGTGAGTTCATATACTTTTCCAGTTCCCATCATGATATAAGAGGCCAGGTCATCTTGCAAAACTGCTGCAGACACCTCTTTCCACTCAAGCTGTAGTCTGGTAATCACATGCTGACCCACATAGAACAACAACAGATCACCAGGAAGTTAAGCCCACTGGCACCTGCGGTGTAAATGTGCGGCCTGTGTAAATGTGTCAATGTGGGGCGGTGGGTAGCAGTACTTCCTGTTGATGTTGTTAATGTGATGGCTATCAGTACAAACTGCCAGGTGCCAGCAGTTTAGCGGCCCATGCAAGCTGCCTTCTTAATGCCTGCACCAGCTGTCTTGCTGGTTTTCTATTCAGCTGCCTTCAGAGGAGATGTTGGGGTTGAAGGTTGTGCCGCCCTGGACTTGATGGTGTGCTGCAGTAAAGCAGTCTGCCTTGTCTCCAAAATGACAAAAATACAAGCTAGTCATCCAGCTGAGTCCACAATAATTAGCACAGGTGAACACTGTTGGCCTGCTGCCACAGATCCACAGGTCTTGGATTGCCTGCCATTTCTCAGAGGAGGTTGGTGGTCCAATGCTCCTCTCCAGTGTAGTTTACTTTCCTCATGTAGCACAGTTCCTCTAGTTACACTGTCTTCTCCTTCTTCAGTACTTGAACTCTCCCAGGGTAGAGTCATGTCCAGGTGGTCATTTTCTTCAGTGGCACAAGTATCTGTTTCTTTCTCAGTGGAGGTTATTGTACTGATGTATCGGTCTGGTAGTTGTAGTGACCTTTCCCCTGTTATACAGGTCCCTCAGCCAATGATGGTGTGTGAACAACCTTTCCCTATGGTGTCAAGTCCCAATTGCTGCTCTGGGGGTAGAAAGGGTAATCATCCAGGCTGCAGGGAAGGTAGAGACCCCCCATGCCTTCACTTCCAGTAGAACTGTTTCCCTACTTCTTGATTTGCCTTCATTTGCACAGGGTTGGACAGATGCAGACAGATGCACGATATCCTCTGGAACTTGTGAATAGGCCGCTGTCTCTGCGTCTGTGAAGCAATTTCTCTGAGAATTAGTCACTTTTACGTCTTGCACATCCAAGTTGTTGTTTTTTAAAAATAATTCTTTACTTATTTTTTTTTAAATCATTTTGGCTATAATATTAATGATAGGCTATTATTGATAATAATATTAAGATTTCAATATTTTGTATCTCCAATCTCCATCAAGGAGAAATCCCCCAGTCTTTTTGACAGTGAGTTTATTTTCCATCCTACTTCATGGTAGGCCTTGTATTCTTGACTATACTATATATATAGTATGCGTATATACTATGTGTATAGTCCCATAATATTCCCACAGGGCTTGGCTAATATTGTTCTGGTATGTGGACAGTCAGATTCTAACTTTAGCACTTTCTGTCACTGGGCCATGGGCCAGGGTATGAATACTTCTAGCATCATATGTGATTACAAATCCAAGGTTGGGTGTAGACCTCACCTGTGTCTACGCACACGCGACAAAAGCAGGTCTCCTTACATATCAGCAAACTACAACTCCCAGCATTCATCACCGGGAGCCTGGGCAGCAGTGCTCAGCTCATTCGGACGCGGAGCTGCTGCCTTTGCGCCCCTGACACAGGGTTTAAGAAGCCGACAAACCGCTGGATTTAAGCAGTTTTAAACAACGTGGAACCACAGCGTGGTAGTTCTCTGCACCACTGTCTCTCAGGCTGGGTCTGTCAGCATGGGTAATGGCATCAATAAGGTATGATTTTCATCTGTTGCATGCGCTGGAGTTCACACACACGAGTGGCCATCGGTGTGTTGAGTGGAAATAAGCACAAGATAAGGCTAGTTATTATCTTCTGTTGTCTTGGAGATGTTCATCAAAAATAAAAAATAAGTTTTATCTTCTCATTTGTTTGATTCAGTTAATTTAGACGTGTCTTATTCAAAAGAATTAAACATGAGCCCTCGTAACTTAGATGGCCTAACTAAAAACATGCAACATATTTCTTTGATATAAATTTATTCTTTTTTTTTCTTTTTTCTTTTCTTTTTTTTTTTACATTCACATGACCTCAGGGTCTGATTTGAACCATGGGACTTTATTTCTAATTATCACTTCATATTTTCAGGGTGTCATCCTGTTCAGCTGTTTCATGCTGCCTCAGCTGTTGTACCACTTCATTATATCATTGATGCTCCTGTTGTGTACTTTCATTATTCTCTCTTCTTATAGGTCCTGCCTGACTTATATCTGGGAAATTTCAAAGGTGCGTGGAAGTGTCTTTTTATGTCATTTTTGATTTGGTTTAATACGGTTGCACACACTCATGGTCTTTGCTTGTGCTGTCATTGGTTTGTTTGTATGTCAGATGCGAGAGACAGAGAACAGTTAGCCAGAAACAACATTACACACATCCTGTCCATTCATGACAGTGCGGCCCCCATCCTCCAGGTGAGAAGCTCTCCATCTCCACGTTATAACATTTCTGCCCTCGCTGTGCACATCTTGAATTTCTCATGAGAATTTTAAGCAGAGTGGTCCATCAAAATGAGGCTGAACAGATCTGATTGGCTGAGACCCTTTTTTTGGTGTATTAGTTCAACGCATATGGGTTGAGCTCTGACAACCAGTCTGTAAACCAGTCTGTCAGGTTGTTCAGGAAGAGGTGCCTTAGCAATAGTGCTGCTTCCTGACCAAACACTTGTCAATCCTGAGTGAGTGAACAACAAGCATGGGAGTTTCTTCCTCATGTGATTCTTGGAGTATCATGAAAAATGCCTGTCAACACCAGTTGGTTTGAACAGTGTGCTGAGTGGTGTGCTTTGCGTGGGTTTGAGAGTAGGCGGTTGTTCTTGTTTCTGCCAGTGTGGACATGTGCAGTCTCATTTCATTATTATTATAATTTTTTTTTTCTAGGTTATTGATTATGATGTAAAGTTTCTCTAACAGCTGCAAGTACAAAAGCAGCTTCTGTTCCCATTTTTTTCTTTTAAGAAAAGAGAACATACACGAATGTGACTGCCAATCGGCCACCTTTATTCTTTCACATACAGTAGCACAGCTTGTGTCCACCATGAGCAGCAACACACACATGTATTGTGGTCATTATTTCCTGCTGTATATTGATTTGTGTTCAGTGCATTAGAGGAAGTGACTGCTGACAGGTAACTACTATGATTTGTCCCTCAGGAGATGACCTATCTCTGCATTTCGGCAGCGGACCTGCCCACACAAAACCTGTAAGTACCGAAATGTGCAGCACAGCAACCGATACAGAACAATGAAAGGCTGAGGCAAAGAGAGAGTACCACATCCATTTGACGCTGCACTGCGTGGGCGTCTTAGGTTCATTTTGTTCAAGCTAACGTGTAAATGATATGCTTTCACAAGCTCAACATTCAACTGTGAACTTATTCTCTGACTAGACCACAGCAACACGACTGGATTCATCTTTTGGTGCATGGTTTTCTTTTCTTTTTCTTTTTTTTTTTTGACATGACATGTACACTACATACATGCTGTTGTTTTTATGTAATATGAGAAAGTAGAGAAGGAAAATGAAAATGAAGAGTGGTGCATGTATCACAAAGGGATACCCTGGTTTAGACACACGTGCACAAAAACACACATGCACACGCACACACACACACCTTTTATGGCCGAATTCATATTTCAGCAGGAAGGAAGTCTCGCAGCTCAGTTCTGCAGTTTTAGCACGTTGGTTGGTGCTGAGCCTCTATTTATACACACAACCCCCTCCAAACACTCTCTCATACATATGAACACACACATGCATGTATGTACACACACACACACACACACACACACACATATGCCCGCTAATACCTTTGTCACCCTTATGGTCCCAGTAGCCTCATGCCTCGTACAGTAGGTTCAGAGTTTGTGGTCTTTGAAATCTGAAATTTGACACTAAGTCTCTCAAACCTGAGATGAGCGCACCCTCGTCCTGATCTGTCCAGGATGAGAAATGAAGGGGTTTGACAAGTCAGGTGCAAAAACATACACACACACACACACACACACACACACCATGTGCAACCCCCCCCCAAAAAAAAAAAAAAAAACCTCACATGTACACAACCAATCCAATCCACCAGATTCGTGCAGAGGCTGTGAAGTGTGAAGACAAAATAACAGCACGTAGTAGCACAGTTTTTCTTACAGTTCTTGTTCTCATAATGTGGTCATGACCTATTATAACAAGCATTTTCTTTATGCTCCACAGGACTCAGCACTTTAAACAAAGTATAATGTTCATGCACGAGTCTCGCCTCAAAGGAGAGGGCTGCCTCGTTCACTGGTGAGCACGGGCAAGATTAATTGTTGTGTCTCTTTACCTGAAAAGGTGGAATCATTGGTGCAGGCTGTTGAAACGAGAGATGCTGCTGAAGTATCTGAACTAAACATACTTCCTCTGTCTATCTTATAATACAATCATAGACACATTGGATGTAAATGTACAGTGTTCATGTTGAGCTGAAAACAACTCAACCAAGTACACAAGTGCAGCCATGTGTAACTGCTGCACAGAGGAGATAAAAAATGATAAGCCTGTTCTTTAACTTCCTAAAACAGAGTACAGTAACAAGTCTGACCACATTTTGTGTTTGTGTAGTAGAGTAGCTGACCATATGTGCACAGGGGAAAGATATATTTGGTTAGACAGAGGGTCTTCTCAGAAATACAGGGGAACAAGTAGCTATTTATAAGTTTTGCATTGACTTAGGTTTGTCCACTTCACGCTACTTGCCCAGAGACAGAATTCAGATTGTTTGAAATATATATTGTGTAAAGTGTCTTAAATCAATATGTTCATGCAAGCGCTCTTGTTTTACCCCACAATTCTTTATCTTATTGCCTTTCTACCTGTCACTGTCTGTGGTCTGGTTGGTCTTCCCTAGAGTGCCACCTACTGTAGATATTTAATCTGATATTTATCACTGGGCATCTTTGGGCTAACGTGAGGTGTTGTCAACCTCTTGCTCACATACAGTTTGTTTACATGCAAATCATTACCCTGGTTCTGATTTTAGTTTTGCTCACATTCTCAGTATTATGTTTACATGCAACGTAGAAAACATGAGCATTAATGTTTTCCTGTGTGCTGGATTTAGCTCCTGCAACAGATTTTTAATAAGAGCAACAATAGAATTCATCCTCTATATAACCACTGAATTTCACTTTTATTTAAGCATATAGATCATGATTATGTCGTTTTATATTTTTTTTATAATAATTGTTTTTTTTTTACTGTTTACTGACTAACTATTATTACTATTTAACTCAAGTAGTGGAGACACCTGTGACAATATGACAGAAAATGATCAGAAATCTGGATAAGGTGTTAAAAGGCCACAGTATCCTGGTGTCACACACACATATATATATATTAATATATAACCAATATATGATGTTTACATGTGCAACATACAGTATAGCTGATCATGTGCGTGCGCTTTCCATAGAAAGCACTTTACATCCGTATCTAAATTGTTTGTGGGAGAATGATGCTAATCATGTTGTCTAACAGTTCAGTCTCTTTTCTTCATCCCTGTCTTCATACAGTTTGGCAGGTGTGTCCCGCAGTGTTACCCTGGTAGTAGCTTACATCATGACAGTGACAGGACTGGGCTGGCAGGAGGCGCTGGCGGCAGTGAGGGTGGCCCGGCCCTGTGCCGGCCCCAATCTGGGTTTCCAGCGCCAGCTCCAGGAGTTCGAGGCCACTCAAGCTGATGAGGTCAGTCCTGGGAATTGAGCATGGGGGAAAAAAAAAAAACAAAACGAGTAGGAGAGAATATCTTTAAATATTGATCAACAGAAAACTTTTTTTCCCCCTGTAGTTCAGAGAATGGCTACGGAAGGAATATAAGGACAACCCCTTCAATGATGAGGCTGATATTCGTGACTTGCTTGTGTCCAAAGTCAAAGGTGAAGAGGTGGGAAAACAGGCATCTACCCCACCTGGAGGTATCTGATCAGAAATTTGGATGATGGTTATCTTTTATAGCTGAATATAGAGGATTACACCACTGTGTGATGCTTAAGTATTCTGGACCTGTCTGGAAGTCTCATGAGCTGGAGCGCACTACTGATCCTCTAGATATCATGGACATGAACACTGGAAGAGACAGTTATTATGTCAAGCACATATTCATTTTTAGCATTCATTGATTGATGTTTCTGGTGCTGTTTTTCTAATTTATAAATATTGTGAACTGTGTACTGAGTCATTATCCTACTAATAAATGGAGATATATCTATCTGTCTTTCTGTCTGTCCTTTAATTTTCTTTTTGTGGATTAGTGGGTGTTTAAACCTTAAACGTAACCCTAACTCTCCATCTATTTGGAACTGATGTCATTGTTGATGCCTAACACTCTTAGACTGTATATAAAAAGGTCACAGTTGCATCTTGCTAGTATCACTTAGCAGAAAAACTTACCACAAGTGTTTCTCTTACTTTTCTTGGCCTGTGAGTGTACTGAGTAGCTAATCTGTACAGCCACGTGAAGGGAGCAGCAGTTTTTTCCACTCAGACTCAGACGAATTCTAAAGAAAGCGACATGCAAATCCTGGGTTTACTTGTGGGCACTTTACTCACTAAACTAAAACTGTTCGCATTTCCTCGCAACTGAGAGAGAGAGAGACAGGGAGATGGAGATGAAGAAAACTATTTAGTGCCTGCTAGTCCCACTGATCTGCCTGATTCAGCTACCAGTACCAAAGTGGCAGGGACCAATCCAACGACTACTGCTGGTCCAGATACAGCACCATGGAAAGAAAAATGTGCAACAATGCCATGTGTGAAGAGAATGTGGCAGAGCACACACCAAGATCATATTTGTCCAGCAACCAGCACTAGGGGCATGCACCCCTGCTGCCCTAGGCGGAAACTACTTATGCTGGAACTATATTTGTAAAGTACGGTAACAACAACAACAACAACAACAACAACAACAACAACACACCAACAAGGCCAATGTACCATACAAATAATGCAAATATTCTTGTCTTTTTTGTGTATAAATTGCCAGCGGTTCATGTAGATAAAATTTACCTTGAAATTAAAGTCCTATATGCTTTTAACATCACTGACAACAATATTTAAGGGATTGTAATTAACAGTGGGGTGGGTGTAGGGTCTCTTTTCATGCAAATGATTAATCATGTGATCACATGAAAAGCTACTCTTAAAGAATACACTTTGCTGTAGGAATAATACAATAAAAGTGACATCCTCACTTTCAGGGAGGCACTATTTTACTCTGAAGTTGGCTTTTTCGGCACTTAGGAGTTATTCTTACTCTGCAAAACATCATGCAGGAATATAGTGGATTTAACTCACCTTTTTTCATTAACTTACACTGGATTCATTTCATAAGATAATTGAAAGTGAAATTTGTAGTGATTTTAAATAGTGAAATAAGGGAGTAAAGTCAATTGTTTTGTGAGTTTGTCACTTACAGCGGGCTGACACATTGAAGGTGATAAGACACATTCAATGCTTCTATGCTTCTATTCTATGTTTACATCTCTGTTTCCTGGTTCTCTTCCTGTTTGTCTAATGTGCAAGGCAGGTCATGCATGGTGGCATCAAAAACACCAAGATCATGTTCTTTTCTCACTCTCTCTGCTCAACTGTCTTTTAAATACTATAAAGCATTAAAAACTCCATTAATTTCACCATGGTGAGATATTACATACAGTAGTCGTATACACACCATTGATTGCTGGGTGTGTGCATAGATAGCCACTGGAGGGCACTAAACAAAGTACTGTTAAAAGATACAAGATGTACTCTGGACTCAACCATGTGCTTTTTCTCTCCACATTGGTTCCTCGTGCCTCATCAGTCACCCAGTCAAAGTCAGTATTTCCTCAATCACGAATTTAAGAACTTTAAAGACTGTATTGTTTCCAGTCAGCAGTTATGGAAGTGCAAATTAGGTAGAACTTCGGTAGAACATGAACAATATGTGTCGGGGGGGTATTTTGTGATGGTAATGTATACAGGTAACTGTTCCATTCTGTCCCGGTGTGTGCTCAGGGTGTCACTAGAGGGATTCCCCACTGTAGCACTGTGTGTGGGCGCTGAGTTTCACAGAAATGAACGACTGACTGCTGCGCATCTCCTCTTGAACTTCTCAGAGCCTGAGAGGCTCCTCCCTGTTACAAATCAAGATGTGATTACATTTAAGAATAGGACACCGAGAGCTTCAAAACAGATTTCAGCGGGGAGCTCACGTTGATCAAAGGTAAGACATAGCTCCTCTTAAATGAGTAGGCGTATTTTCAACATTATGATTAATGAAAACCTTTAATGTATCTATTAACCCCCACTAACCCCAGTTTTAGTCAGGAGAAAATAGCTGATCTCAATCATTTGAGTCAGTATCAAGGTTGGCAGGTAAAATTTCAAGATAATATTAACTTGGGTTAATTAGAAGTTTGTCATTCAACTTATCCTGTTAATCATATAACTTGTCTTGTTTAAAGTTGAATTAATGTCCTACAAAACTGATAGGATGAAGTTAAGAAACATGTCTCAGTAGCATGTATACAAGCATGCACTGTAGTTGTGTTAAAACATATTCTTTTCATTTAGATATAGCTAACACACTTATGTCTCTATCCATGCATGTCTCACAAATGTGTCACACTTCTTTTTGGCCACTTCAACGCTTACACTTACACCCTTCACTTGTGTATGAGTATGACCAAAGGTGTCAAACCCATCCCGAGACAACTAGTTAAAATGCATTGAAAAGTGCCTGCTAATGTTACAGCTAGGGCTGCAGAGCAAAGGCTAAGTGCAGCTCAACTAACTCACCTTGGCAGCTCTTTTCATTACTAAAAGAATTGTACTTGGAAAGAAACTTTTAAGATGAACCTCGTACCTTAATCAGCCGATCAAATTGATCAAACTTCTTTTCTCAGGTTCAGGGAAATGAGTCTCACAGTTCTTAAAGCAAGAAGAACATCATCTTACTACGCCCACAGTTCTTTTATGCACTAAATTTGATTTTTATTTTGTCTTATTTTGCAGAGATGAACCTGGATGAGGACGCCGGCCTGTCAGTCCATTGTGGCAACGGCAAACTCAGACAGTGGCTGATCGATCAGATTGACAGCAGGAGATATCCTGGCCTGGTTTGGGAAAACGATGAAAAAACTATTTTCCGGATTCCGTGGAAACATGCAGGCAAACAAGATTATAACAGAGAGGAGGATGCTGCGCTCTTCAAGGTCAGACCATCCCACCTGTCTTCTCACACTGCATCTGAAGCCTCTGACATTGGCATTTTAAAATCACTACTGCACACGAATTACCCTTCAAAAGCATATTTTAAAATGTCTGCTTTTTTAATTTTTTGTTACAGATGTGTAACATTGTTTTGAAAAGGCTACTGCTAAAAGGGCTATAAGTGCTTGGGCGTTAATCCATTCTTCAAAGCCCTAGTCTTTGTACACTGGCATGAATAAAGAGGAAGTTTAAATGAATCAATTCAATGATTGTTTCAGGCATGGGCAATGTTTAAAGGAAAATATAAGGAAGGTGTGGACAAGCCAGATCCCCCCACATGGAAAACTAGACTACGCTGTGCTCTTAATAAAAGCAATGACTTTGATGAGTTAGTAGAAAGAAGCCAACTGGACATCTCAGATCCCTACAAAGTCTACAGAATCATTCCAGAGGGAGCCAAAAAAGGTAAGTGTTTAAATAATGACCATGTAAGATGCAATAAGGCCTTTTGCAATTTACATTAAGCCACCTATGTCTGCAGTGATAGATGTAGCAAGCTGTGGTGAGGGGCAAAATATTTTATAGTTGGTCTTCAATTGACAAATAGTAAACTCTAAACCCATGCCAGAACAATGGTTCATTTACATTTACATATACAGTGCACTGCTGCGTTTCACAAAGCAAGCCACATTGTTTATGTGAGTGCTGGTGCATTTTTCACATACATGTGCACCACTGCAGTTGAATCTATTGAGGCAGGAAGCACAAAGGAAGCCAAAGCATGTACCAAAAAGGCCGTAGTGCTTTTTTTAGAGGGCTTCGGTTACTAAGTGCAGGGTGCACATAACACAACCAGACGACCTCCAGCCTTGCATAACTAAGTCTCTGCCATAGTACAACAGTTTTTGTCACAGCAGAGCAGTTCTTTGTATCTGGGCTAATGCTTGCTTCGCAAGGAAGATATAGATTGGCAGTTGCCTGAGTCATCTGTTGCAAATCACCCAATCACTTAAGTTAAAATAGCAAGATCTCATAATTGCATAAGCACATTCACAGTTTACACCCGCTAAATGAATCAGGGTGGTTTACATTTTTAGTTTATAGTTAATCTGTACAATAAAGCTAAATTACAATCCTGTATTATTATCACAGATGCAAGTTCCTTTTTTTTGGAAGAAGATGTGCTGTCTTCATAGAAAAGCATGGCCAATATTGTGAATAATTTATCTGACAAATGTATTTTTGGTTTTGTACATTTACAGGATTGAAGATGAGCAGTATGGAGGAGACACCATCACATATGAATGCTCTCGGATATATTCCTCAGTATGCATCTCTGCAAAACCAGGTCAGCACATTTTGTGACTGCTGCATCCTATAGGCTCAACCAGGCCTAACACATAAATAGAGAAGAAATGTTTTAGTTTATGACATCTTCTCTGAGTGACCATTCATATGCTCCCTTCTCAGGTACCCAGCTATATGGTTTCTCAGGAGAGAAGGGACTGGAGGGATTACCCACCACAAGAACAACAACCTCTTCCACCTCCACATCACCACGGGTCACATGCAGAGCTGCAGTATGGCCACTACCCGTCAACCATCAGCCGGGCTTGGCCTGGGTCACACTCGGAAAATGGTAAGATACAGCCATACAAACATCATGGATGCAACATATTCACACACATAAAAATAACTATAATGTTTTCAAATAATTTTCTCAAATTTCATTTGGTCAAATAAGTTCTAGATGCGTGACATTTTGATTGTTTTAATGCAAATTTATATATTTCTTTTTTTAAATTTTCATAAATATTTTCCAAATAAGTGCATCAGTTTCCAACCACAGACATCCTGTCAGTCCTTTTATCAAATGTGAAGTCTGGTCTGAAATGGAATAAAGTTATCACCTTACTGACAAAATAAAACAGGCACTTATAATCGTGCTTATTTGTTTCATTGTACAATACTTTGATCAATCTCTGAAATGAGGCTTTAACAGGTTATAAGGTCATGTCATTAGTCTTGTACGTTTTTAAATTAAAATGTCATCAGTTATCACAATCCCTCACATGTAGTTTACAGTGGAATCCACATTTGATCTTTAAGGTAGGAGAAAAAAACACCCACAGATAAATTCAAAGACTGTTTCATCACCAACTTTTTTTTTATGCATAAAGAAGAGCAAGAATATTGTTGACACATTATGAGGTACATCATATAAAATTAAATGGAAACTTTTCAAATAAGTAAATATAAGTTATATTATGTTTGGGTGATAAATAAACCTCATAAAAGCCTGCATTTCCAGTTAATTTATTTGAAAGCACTAATTATAGCAGAGGGAGATTCACAGCAGTTTCAAAGTGTTTATCGTCACAGCAGTATCACAGCAGAAAGTGATTGTAAAGTGATTATGGTTTGTACCACAGATAAATGAGCTCAGTGATTATTCTAACAAGACAACACAGTATACTGTGCTTTGACTATGTAAGATTTACTGTAGCAAAGTTGCTGTCCCATCAGACACGTTACACTTTTGATGGCTATATTTACCTGAGGTTGCATTGGACAGCTTCCAAGTGAGAATGTGCACCGTTTTGTGGGTGTAGGTGTGTTTAGAATCCAAGGTAAAGTCTTGGGAAAAAAAATGTGAAATTAGCTTGGATTCATATTGATAGGGAAACCATGCACAACCCCCATGAATGGAAATGCTAATTCATTTGTGGGCTGGACAGATGGCAGGTATGCAATAGCTGGGAAACAGGCAGTGGTTGATCCATTAGCTATGCACATGGTGGTCAGTGATCTGTGCAAAAATATCTTGAGCTAAATTTGTTTATGCAGACGGCCTGGTTGTTTGTAGGTTATTGTTGCATACGGCTGGAAGATGTGTTAAATGTGCGACTTGTGTGCCTGCCTGATCTACAGCAAGGCCCCAACACATTCTGCAGACTTGCTATTGTTCCAGATTAGACTACAATGATAATTAAAAAAAAAAAAAAAAACTTCCTCAAACTTGAAAAGAAGTGGCCAAACACCCTTTCACATGTCAACACTTTCAGATTCAATCCTCCAATTATAACCAATATTTATTCAATTTACTCTGCGCAGGTTTTCAGCTCTCCATCCACACCTACTTTTCAGAGTCGCAGCCACCCATGTACACAATGGACCACAACAATGCAATAACAGGTAAAGAATCAGCTCTGGCAAACTAAAACCCATAAATAGACGTTCACTCATATGCTTGTTTTTAAATTTGTACTATTTTGAATTTATTTGCATGAATAGTGAGTGTTTTTTTGGCCCATTTCCTGATAGATTAAAAAAAAGGGGATTAAAAAGATGCTTAGAATGATAAGTTAGTAATAGTTTTCATGGCAAGATTACTGAAGATTATGTTTTATTTAAGCTTGACATTTCAGGGTCTGCATCTGATCATGCTGCGAGGCTCAAATTGCTGATGATGATACTGATGAGTTCTCCTACGAATAAATATCTGTTAAATGCGGATATCTTTCTTCCAGATGTCAGCCTGCATGTGTCCCTATACTACAGAGAATCTTTGGTGAAGGAAGTTACCACCACCAGCCCAGAAGGTTGCCGGATCACGTCTTCCACCTCCTCCTCCTCTCCATCCTCATCCTCCCCCTCTTCCCCATGCCCAGAGGACAAGTTTCACAGTGGGGCAGAAACCATCCTTTTTCCATTCCCGTACCCTGAATCTCAGAGGCAGGGTGCTGAGATGCTTCCTAACATACTGGAGAGGGGGGTGCATCTATGGATGATGCCTGATGGGTTGTACGCTAAGCGCCTATGCCAGGGACGAGTATACTGGGAGGGACCTCTGGCTCCGTATCTGGATAAACCCAACAAGCTGGAGAAGGAGCAGCCATGCAAACTGTTTGACACCCAGCAATTCCTTATTGGTAAGGACTAATAGGCCGCTGTAGTGTTCTGTTCACACACATAAGTTTGGAGGTAAACCTAATGACGCAATCCAATATAATACTTTTGCTATAAAAACTATGTTTGTAAAGTTTATACTAAAATGTATTGTTCAGTCTGTGTCACAGAAAGTGGTGGAAGAAGTATTCAGATACGTTACTAAAGTCATGTCAGTTTTTACAGCCCAGAATCACAAATTGGCCTCGAAGAGCTTCACAGGCTGTACAGAATATGTCATCCTCTATAGATACATAACAATATCATAAAGTAATGTCCTGTAGTTAATTTTTTTTAATAAGAAAAGATACAGAATTATTATCAGAAAAACATATTTATGAGTACACTACAATGTACCTTTAAGTAGATATAATATACAGCGTTTGTCGGCAATTAAAAACCACAATCTTTCTCTGTAGTAAAGTACAGATATAAAGTACACACACTTTAAAATACTACTGAGTTACAGGTGTTGAGTAAATGTACTGAGTTATTTTCTAGCACAGGTCACAAAGGTATTGATTCAGCTTTATGGTAACTTGTTAGTCCACAGACTGAGACATCATTATTGTATTATGAGCTTTCACAGGATCTTGTCCACTGATTTTTGCAAAGATATTCAATATTCTTAATAATTTTGATCAGAACAATTGACCAAATTCTGTAAGTGAGAAGAATAACTAGAATGCACCAGTACCCACGCTGCTACAGCTGTTTCCAGTATGATGATGGATGTGGTCATGTCGATAATGGCTGTGACTATGTTGATGTTAATGATGAAGGAGAGGTTGCAGGCACTTTAGCTGGGTAAGTCCCTCTTAAGGTAGCTCGAAGAAGCTAGTCACATTCTCAGCAGGGGGCCAAAGTGTGTGGAGTCCCCACCCACCTTCCGTGGCCCAGCACACAGTATGACAAGATGGTGTTTCTGTGCCATTTCACACTGAAATTTCCATCATCCTCATCAGTGGTTTCCAGAAAAGCTGTCTTAATTAAGGAAAATGTCATGAGCAACTTGGAGTTTAACTGTTTATTTACTGTTAACATGTGGCTTGCTGGACTGTATGATAAGTAGCACTTTTCTTGCTCTTCTTCTCGCAGAGCTTCAAGATTTTGCCCATAATGGCCGACATGTACCAAGACACCAGGTGGTGCTATGTTTTGGAGATGAGTATCCCGACCCACAGCGACAGAGGAAGCTGATCACAGCACAGGTACCGATCCACTACAAAACTTAACCTTGTAATTGAGAGCAGTTCTTTGATAAGGACATGAGCTTTTACATTATCATGTGGTGGAAAATGTGGTTACAAATATTCCTCTTTCTAAAAACCAAATTTGACTGATGTATAATTTTTTTTCAAAATTAGAGAACTGTATACTGTACTACAAATGTAGAACACAAAAACTGCACCTTTTTAAATTTACACTACAACTACAAAAGTGATAAAATATAGCCAAGCTGCTTTAACGCAATATCATGCTAATGGGTGAGATAGTCACGGCGTGCCTTAGCCAAAACCAAAGCTTGATTTACTCATTGATTTGACTATATATATATCAGTTTTTATGAACACACATGTTAATTTTTTCAGTTAGTTATTCTGTAACTCAATGATGCTGTAGCTAAATTCAGCTGTTACGGAGAAAAACAAAACAAACAAACTCTTGCTAAAGCTAATGTAACTAGCTGATGTCAGTGACCATCAGTGACTGGTTGAATTAATGTGATTTAATGTGTTTTAGGTGCCTTGTATGCATGAATATGTAAATTAATGACTTGTATTTCATTCAACTTTGAATATTAATAGTTTTCGGGAAGACACTTAGTAAAACAGAGACAGAGTGTCGCAGGGATGATGCATTATTGTAGGCTGACCCAGAAGTTAGCATCACCAAAAGCCAACAGGATTTTTCCATTGAAGCCTAAATACTATTGTGAAAAGTAAAAAGCCAATGTTTGGCTTTAAATGAAATACACCCCGTTCACATGACTTACATGGCTTACTTAGTCTACAAAAGCCTTTCCTCATAGAAAGTTAGTAATAGTTTGCAAGAGCACGAGCATGTTAAGGTGGATTTGTGAGTAGATCTGTTTTCGTGTTCAGTGTGATGACGTTGAATGTCATGACGACCTCTGTTGTCTTATTTAGCCACTTGTGAGCAACCGCCTTTTTTTAGAAATGTAAAAGCTTCAAAAATCACGAGTGGGTTATTTACTTACGTATTTTATGTCATAGAATAAAATGTGAAAATGTCTTGTGATAACTACGGACCTTATTTCTGGCATCCAACCAAAAACCCATCGACTTTGGGAACCGGAAATGTAAGAAGGCTAACTGGGTTTTAAGGCTAATTTCTCAAACAAACTAGTTTAAATAGACGAGAAATGTGAAAGAATTGCAGAATCTGCATATTGTATGTTTGTAATGATTTTTTAAATGGCCTGATCAACCAGAACAGGCATAAATTGAAGGCATTAGGCTATAGTCTTTGCTACGCAGTAAACAATAGTATAATATGACACAGACATATTTCATACATAGACATAATTTCATTTTAGGTGGAGCCAGTGTTTGCCAGAAAACTGGTGTACTATTACCAGCAGAACAGTGGCCACTACCTGCGGGGCTATGATCACATCCAGGAACAGAACACATCATCTCCAGCAATCGACTATCCTTCCCAGAGGCCTCTACAGCATATTCAGGAGTGACAAGCATGCATGCTCACACACACACACACACACACACACACACACACACACACACACACACACACACACACACACACACACTGGAGGGGAGGAATGCGAATGTAAACTGCTGACCATTCACCGCCTTGTGACTGCAGTGCTGTGTACTGTAAATGGTAGGCACTTGCACGCTACTCAGGGGTAGAGATGGGGAAGACCCTGTTGTTTTCACTTGCACACCTATGTGTCGTAGTCTTTGTGTCTGGGACTTTGGGGTAATGTTTTTTTTTTTCACTAAATGTATTATTGTGACAGTGTGAAGGATGCGGTTTGAGGGTGGGGGGGATGAGGGGAGCGGAGGGCGACTGAGACAGGAAGTACTAGCACAGGTGCACAGGAAGAGTGGCCCCTAAGACAAACACTGATACTCCGAAGTAATATTACAGAGTATGAATGAATACTTAACACGTTTTCATATCTAACAGCTGACAATGTCATTGTTGCACTCAGCACTCAAGACAATTACAGACTCCCTTTTAAAGTAGGTTGACAGAGCTCTTTCTGTGTGCATGATTTGCCAAATAAAAACGTATGCTCTGATGAGCAAGTGAACAATCTCAGCGCTAAGACCTCAATTCTTTTCATTACAAAAAATAAATAAATGAATAAAATTGAATAATACAAGTTGAATGTGAGAGAAATCACTGGTCTGGTGGTGTAGTAAAGGAAGCTGTTATCACAAATCGTTTCCCTCTAGGCTGCACCATGTATTGCAGGGTGTGTTAACAAAAATCAATTTCTACTGAATCTGATCAGAAAAACATCTGATTCCTTTAAATTAAGAGCTGTTTGTAGGTGATAATGAAGAAAAAATTAACTATTTTGATTGTGATATTATATTTTGAAGCTCACAGTTATGTATATTTTGATTTTTTCAGTGTTTGTTTACATACTGTTATTGTCTAATGGTTGTTAGCATTAGAAATTAAACCTGTGAATTGAGCTATGAGTGTGGACAGTTATGGAATCAATAATTAAGAAAACATATTGTGGGGTTGTAGAGAACTGAAAAGGCAAAGCACAGGAATGCGTACAATGGTGGAAGCAAAAAAGGAGGGGACCAGTGGCGAACAACTCATAATCAGGGAGCAGCTTGAGGCTTAAGGTCTGTGTCACCAGAAAAGACTGGCCATGATGGGTGGTTTTGACATGACTGGACTGTAGGAAGTTGACTGGAAAAATCACACTCATCCCGTAACTTGTAAGGAAACCGTACCTGTTCCTCTTTACCTGAAACTAGCGGCCTCACAAATGGGAAGGAAAACTATCTTTGTGGTCTTTGTGCAGCTTTAGCCAGGGAACAGCTCTCTGGTTCCCATGCCTGACACATTGCAGAGCTTCACTGGATGTAACATCCTCTAAAATCACAACAGCTCAACAAAATGTCCGTTACCCACTCAGGAATGCGTATATAACATTAGACACAAAATGCAAATGTTTTAGAGGAATTTCTCAGTACGTTGAAGTCCTAAAGGCCAATGCAGCAATAGGAGGGATGGAGGCTGTGTTATGCTTTTCTTCTGTGGTCCAGAGTTTCGATCTCTGCATTTACTTCCTTCACACTTAAACCACATCACTTTCACAATGGCTTCAAAAGTCTGACCAAAATCACAGGCAGGAATGTTTTTCTTTTTTGTGTGTGTGTGAACCATAAATCCTCCCTCACCCCCCCCCACCCCCACCCCTAAACATCCAGTCAGTATCTCTGATCGTCTGCTGGGTGAATTTTTTTGTTTCGCATTACTTCAATACAACCAGACATTTGACTCAGTAAAAATCAGATCCTAATAGTGAAAACGATACCAGCTCAATATACAGTGTGCTGTTGTGGTAAACAGTGTATATGTGTGCGTGTGTGTGTAGAAAAGGGCCATGTGTGCATGTGTAGGTGGGTACATGTGTGTGTCACATAGTTGCAGTATTACTGTTATCAGAAATTGACATTTGTGGACTCAGGATAAAGCATGTGACTCCCCCACCTACAGCATCTGTGACTCAAACACAGAAACACACACACACACACACACACACACACACACCCATTTCTTATTACAGTTACAGTAAAATATTCAGAGCAAGCTACAGAGGAAATCACAAAAAGTGTGCATACCGAAAAAATATTGTTGTTAATCTTTTTTAAATAACAGTAGCAATAATCAGACATTGATTAATATAAAACTTCAACATGAATAGATGATTTATTTTGAAATAAAAGTATCAATCTTCTGTAACATGTCTACTGTGCTGTTTTGTCTTTGAGCTCCCCTGATTTGCAAACAAAAGGGTGGAAGAATGAGAGAGTCATATTTGGTTACAAAAAGAAAAAGAACAAAAAAAAAGAAAAAAAGAAGAAAGAAAAAAAGAAAAACACATTCACACATTTGCCATGGTGTTTCCCCCTCTGCAGGAAGCCACATCATTTGTAGTTAGGCTTCAGTTTATCCGCCTATGTGAACCGTTACTCCAAGCGACATCGCCTGAGCCCTTCACTCGAAGCTTTGGAGCGGACTGTTTAGTCACCAAATTGCCCAAAAAGGTTTTTAGAGAGAAATGAAACCACCAGCGGCATATTAACTTCACCACTTTCTCCAAAAGAAAGTGTTTCTTTTGGTTCCATCTTGACTCAGTGACTATGAAGAATTTGACTGATTGGGCTGGTAGTGGCAAATAATACTACGCCACAGTTTAAATTTTGTTTTCCACTTCAGAAAAAAAGTAGGCTAACAGTGGCCAGAATCACTGCAACTTTTTAGCTGTTGTGTAAATATCTCAACCTGATCCTGTTATTGCTACTTTTACTACCTTTCACACATGGATTATCTTTTGACTTAGGAATTTCTCTGCAGTAACACTGATCACACTTACTATACAGCTTCATCTTGTTCATTTATACTTTTACATTGAACTTGTCAGATTTTCATTTTATAATAATTCTGTTATTCAGAGTTTGAGCTACATATTCAGAATATACAGTTTGTAAAGCACTGTTGGTTTGTATGGTTGGCTTATCCATTTATTTATGTGTGATAATACAGCAAGGATCTGAGGCAAGAAAACAATTAGGTTAAATCACAAGAAAAACTTGGCAATGTTTCGCTGACATCTGCTGGTTGGTGTAGCTGCAGGTAAACAAAACAGATTTCGTTGTAGAATACACAAAGGTAAACACGGATTGTCCACTTGCCGGTTGGCCCGGTGCCGTGGGGCCTCCGACCTCTAGGGGGCCTCCAACCCCCACCAACTGGCCTTGCTTTCTTTTCTTTCTTTCTTTTTTACAAATAAATTTAGTTGTATTTAAATTAGGCTTCGATTATAATTGACTTAATAATTTAGTGCAAACCAATGAATGCAGAGTTACTTTATTTGCAATTGAACATTTTTTATTATGATTGGTTTGCTTGGCGGGTCTGTAGCACGATGATGACGTGTCAGGTCAGGTGATGACCGTGGGAATTTAGCGCCAAAGCCCGCCAGGTGAGGAGGGCGCCTCTTGAAAACATCATGGAAGACAAACGTTGGTTCAGTGGAGCATCAAGGGGAAACACGGAGAAACAAAAGAGCATTAGAGAAACTGAAACTCGGACGAATTACACCATCTATCTCGACTGTTTTCAAAAGTCGACTTGCTAGCATTAGCAACGAGCCTGGAAGGGTGTTAACGTGGAATAAGAAGAGGACAATTCTGTTCCCCCGTCGATTTGTGTTTCCTCTAACCTTAAACGGGAGCAGCCACTAACGTTAGTTCCACTGAGCATCAGCATGAAACAGAGGCAGAGAGCCACGAGCCTGCGACAGCCACCTGTTCAACAGCCCTTCCCTCATCTCTCCACCTGAGGCCGACACCGATGGATGCAGGAGATCCAGTGGGAGGTAGGTTACCAACAGGGCAGCCTGTTTCAACCATAGATAATAATAAGTAACTATTTTAACCAGGCTAGGCGCCATGGTGAAGTATCTGAGGCGCCAATTTTTCTCATAAAATAAAATGAATTGACTTAGCCCATGGCAAAATCAAAACAACAAATGTCCTTATTATTCATATTCATATTCATATTATTATTATTATTATTATTATTATTATATAATCACATTACTCGCATTATAAGGCCTGCCTTTCTGTTCATATCCTGTTAAAGCATTAAAAGCTGAGCAAATCTATAGTCATAAGTAGTCTGTTTTATGCAATAATATTTTATTACCAATTTGGTACGTTTTGTCCTTTAACTCTGTGTTGCATGACATGTGTCATGTTTGTATTAGCATTTTACTGTCCAATAACTGGCAACTGCATCTTTTAACATTTTATCAAAATTAATACTATGATGATTATATTTTATCCATCTCATCTATGTCTATTTAATGCTGCTTCGCAAGTCTGCATGTATCAAAAGATGGTCGTAGTCAGTATTGCTGGCTGTGTTTTCGTGGCTTCGTGTTGCTGGCATTGATATACGGTGGTTCCATCTATGCTGAAATGGGTTGTTGTTGCTGTGTTTTTGTACTGATGTCTTGCTGTTTCCTGTTTGCTCTGCATGGCACGTGTTCTCTTCAGACCAATGGACTTGAGAAAGTAAAGTGATAAACATGTGATGAAATAGATCTGAAAGCTATCATGACAGTAATAGTAGTTAAGAATAGTGACATAAAAATAGATATCAAGAGATTAAAAACACAAGACAAAAATAAAAATGCTGACTATGAAATACAATAAGATACATTGAAGAGCTATAATAAAAGAGATGTAAATAAAAGCTAGACTAAAAGAAACTGGTTAAGAGAGTTAAATAAACAAAAAACATAACAGATAAATTCGATAAGAGAGATTAAAGAAATATTATACCATTAACCCACACACTGTAGGCTAATGCATTAATATTGTTGTTGCTGGCCCAGGAAAGTACTGTTGCAATCATGTGGTGTAAATCCTGTATGATGGGATATATCTACAGGTGATGATATTGTCACTCAGTTTATGATCATAAGCTGTAGCATGTCAGTGTAAATTAAGTGAGTTACTGTTCTAACAGATAGTAACTTCTGCTGGGAATGCATATTTAAAAACCTGGATTGCATTTGTGGAGAGCAGAGCAGGGGCCTCCAAGATTTTGTGCCTCGGGGCCATTTTCAGTCTGGCTCTGATAAGAAGAACAAAAACGTCTCCATGAAATTATGTTTATTTATAAAGGATATTTATCAGTGCTTTTTTTTTTTTTTTGGTAAAATTGTGGGTAGTTTTACCTCTTCAGTGGGAGAGGGTAAAATCACTTTTTAATGTAAGTGCTCAGAGATCATAGAAAGATAAGATGTTGGTTGAGTGAGAACAGTGCAGGGAGCACTATACAAACTCTTCCCCACAGTTAGGGTAGAAGTCAGGCTTGAGGTTAATGACTTGTCCACTCAACCCTCATTCTCTAGATAACAAAATACTGGTGATTGTCCTGCGTTGTCATACATGGTTCTACATGTTGTACACACAATGGGAGGTCATAGTGGTTTAAAAGCACCTGACAAATTGCAGACATTGAATACTTTATGTACAGCTGGAGACGGACACAAAATACACACACACACACACACACACACACACACACACACACACACACACACACACGTACGCCCCCTGCTGGCATGAAGGGGAAGTACTTCGAGACTTTTTTCTGCACATTGTAAATCTGCTATCTACACAAAAGTAGCTAGAAAATTCATTCTGCATTCACAACTAAATGTGCAAATTCTGATGAACACCTGGCTGGATTCCCTTACTTAAAAAAACAAACAAAAAAGTATACCTGTGGTAATTTTACACTAGACTCAGAGTCAGTGACCCCGCTGTGTTTAGGGTCAGGGATTACTGAGACCCCTGCCCAGCATTTGATGACAGTGCTGTTTAACTCTTGTCGCCACGGGCTGATCCTTCTGGTCGACCCCCCTGGTTAGGAAGGTGTTGACCTCATTTTTGTTTTTACTTATTTTGACCTCTCAAACTGACACTGCAAATCCATCAATCATCATCCACCGGTCCACTGATGCTGTGCTCTCATGAAGCTGTAGATGATGGGAGCAAATAATGTCAAGACTTATGTAATGGCAGAGCACAGGACAATAAAACTGACTTGCCTATGTGAGGTGGAGTGTATACACATAGAATTACTCTTAGCATAATTTATTATTTTTATTAATATAACCTATTGGAGGCATGAGAATTGCTCCCCATCAGCAGTAAATAAAATTTTTTATCGTCATAATTAATCAGCTTGAATTGTTTTCAGTTGTCTGTGTTTATATGAGACTCCTCAGATAACAATGTACTTGACCCAATACATTATGATGGCAGGAAAGCAAAAACAGTTGTCGGATGAGGAGCAGCAAAGTAATGGAAAACAATCAGATGGCGTTGGAGACGAGTGTAAACAGATAAGGGTTGATAAGCAAAACAATATGGTGGGCTACCTGGCACTAATGGACGGGCTTGGCTGTCTGTTTAGTTTGACTGGCTACTGGCAAGGAGATAAAGGAAAGTAGGAAATGCTGATTTATTATTTTTTCAAACCATAAACTAGATTTCCTCCAGGGACATATGAAACCAAGAGTGCAATTTTCAAGTTAAGACCAACCAAGTCACTGAGTATGGATGTGGCTGCAGTAAAATAAATGACCAGCAGGGAGTGATGTGTCATTGTTTGGTTCCTGTCTGTATTTAGCTGAACCATTATCAGCAGTAATCTGTGCATTCACAAACTGTTTGATCACTCCTAATGGCCCAGGGATGTGATTCCCTGTAACACCCCTGCCTCAAAGACAAACATACATCCACACATGTGGGAGTGCACACACATACACACACAGTAATTTCATAACTACTTAATTCATTTGGATTCCTAAATATGATCAAATGCTTTTTTGTATTTCTTGTAAACAATTTCCTATAAAAATCAAGAGTTTGGGGTTCCACTTCTTTAGCTTTTCTCTTTCTCTAAACATAGATACTACTTTTTGTGTTTCTGTGTGTCAAGTGACACACAGAACTAGTGCTGACAGAGAGACGGAGGTGGTCGGAGTGACAGCTCATGGGTCGTGTTGCGTGAGAGTGACTCGGGCTGTTCTCAGACTCTGTGTGGTCTGGGTGTGTGGTCTCCAGCTGACGGGCAGGGAGGAGGACGGGAGAGCCCTGTGAGAGAGTGTGTGTGTATGTGTGTGTGTGTGTGTGTGTGTGTGTGTGTGTGTGTGTGTGTGTGTGTGTGTGTTCAAGTGTTTACTTTATCCAGAGTCAGGTCCAGGCTCTCTGTAGCCATGGCTTGACTAGAAAGCTCTGCCTTCCACCACTCAGCAGCCCTGGTCTGAAAGATAAACATACATTGCCACCACTCTGACATGGCTCATCTAAGGATAATTTTTATCCATGTATACACTTATGGGACCTGTAAGACCTTTAGGTTAGAGGGTCTGGCTGGTGTGTAATGTCTGAAACTAAAGCCTTGTATAGAGTAATTGTTTTTAGTGCTTTTCTGAACAGTATTTGATTAGAACAATTCCTGACACAGTTCCTTAATCTTACCTGGACATTTTCGACTGATTTGTGACATGTGACATGTCATTTTATTTTTTATTTTTATTTTTTTACATATATATATATTTTTTATTTAATCCTTCATATTTATTTTTTCTAATTCATTTAGTCTTTTAGCACATCCTTTCTTTGCTCTTCCTTTACATTTAAGACATATGTAAATGTTGTCTGCATGACTCAGCAATATGAATAATGTAGTGTCCAATGCATTTGAAATATTTGTGCCATGTTGCATGAATCTGTTTTATGATTTGGTTTTCTACTCTTCTTCTGTTTTGTGAATATTTTGACTGTGTTATTTCATGAAAAAAATCAAATCTCCCATACAGGAGTTTTATTTTTTTGTAGTGGCTTATTCTTTTGGCTTTAATCTGCAGATGGACCCAATTACATTAATAAAGGCAACACAAAAAATGTAATGGTTGTACCTCAAGATCATTAAGTGCAGATTCGCAGTGAAGATGAGACCTCATACAACCTCCATACTCTTCTCTCACTCACACACACACACACACACACACACACAGCCACACACACACACACACACAGGCGCACACACACAAACATGTTCAACCATTGGGCTAGTCTACACTCCTCTCCCGCTCCCACAGCGATCTCAGGGGAAGGCTATGTAATGCAGCACTGCTGAGAACGCGCCATGAAAATATAAATACAACCTCGCCGCATTTCAACCATGTAAATAAACAGGGCCACCCAAATTTCCAATTAGAGCTGGTGTGGAAGGCAGGAAATGGGGTAGACAAGAGGAGACCACACCCCCTTCTCTATCCTCCACTCCTGAAAAGAGTCCAGATCCAGGTTAGGGACATGGGACAGCGGCAGTGCAGACAGAGTGGAGAGCAGCACCCCACCTTGGGCTGTGTTGCACATCCCCCTTCAGCTTCTCTGTGCTCCTCCTCCCGTTACCACTCATGGATGCGGCTCACACAAACTTGCACAAAAATTCAGATATGGGCATGGAATGAATACATGGGATTTGATACTTATACCTATGAAATCACTATAATCTTAGTAAGATTTTTCGGTTCACAAACATTTCATTTACTTCATTTTGAGAGAGCAAGACTTACACCAGCTTGCCTTATCAGTCCCATCAAGGTTATGAGGCGATTCCTATCTGGCTGAAATGAGGCATTCTCGCTGTATTCCACATCTTCTTGGAACTGCTAGGCATCGTTATTATGGAGCTAAGGCTCGAGACCACCCAGGAACCGGGGTCCAGTTGTTCGAGGCATAGGCAGGGTCCTAGTTGTGATAAGAAAGACAAGCCTTCTCTATGGAGAGATGGTGCTTTGATAGTGTAACGAGGTTTGCCTGATAGTTTCCGGATCAAAGTCTGATAGACTCGCCTTGCACTCAGGCGCACACTAAGGTCGAGCTCATGTGCCCGTTGGTCGCTGCTTCAGCTGTGGTCAGTCAGCAAACATCATGGGGCCTATTAGTTGACATAAACACTCAACTTAGCATAATTACCCCAGAGAGTCAAAGAGCTGTGTCATGAAAGTCACTTTCACTCCAGATATGGCTGTAAGGCACATCACCACATTTCTTAATGACTATAATTCACCCGGAAAGGGCAGTGCTCATTTAGATAAAGCCTAAGTGAAGGGCCTGAGGTAATCGTGTATTCTCACTGTGTATGTATTTATGTTATGAATACTTAGACAACCATGACATGGCGTCCTGTTGAGTTGTACTTGCAGGGCTCAAGACCAACTGTGTCCCGTCGTCCCGGAGACGATAGAAAATGTGTGCCGAACAGAAATCTTCCCTGGGAATGAAAGGATAGATATAATTTTTCATTTGCTTATTTTAAATTATCATTTAGCAAATGACAAACTGAACTGAGCGTTGACTAGCGATTACAATGGAGTGCGTGTTCTTGTGCTGTTACTATAGTTACTATCACTCAACACAAGACCTGAAATGTTCCGGTGCAAAACTCATAACTCTGGTCCATCTATCCCCTCAGTCACTGCTTGCTGGCAGGACCTCACAAATATGAACCAGCTGACTGGGTTCAAGATCATAGCAATAAGCAGAAGGCAGAAGACAACAGGAATCTAGTCTGAGTTTATGTAGCAGGATAATATATAGCTTTCTTTTCTGCTCTGATTTCATCAGAAAGTCTAATAAACTAATTAAAGTACTCAAAGTCTGTGTGATAAGCTCCAGAATTTGCAGAATTTTATCTCAAAAAGATCCAAGGAAGGGAGGAAAACTACTAAAATGAATGTCTGGTGTTGTATTTCCTGTTGTACTGTCCAGTCTGAATTCTGATCTCACACCCTCTATAGCTTCTAACTTATACAGATGAAAGTCAAAAAATAACCATTTTCTACAAATTATCATTAATTAATCCTCTGTTTACTACACAGGCCGTATGTGATGGTGTGTCTCCTGATGGTTTTTGGTCGGGCAGTCTGGGCCAGATTTTTTTTATTCCCATTCCATTCCCCAGTATTTAGAAATACTAAGAAATACACAGACTAATATGGATTATCAGGAGCCCAAACGTCTATCTAATCAAACTATAAAGCAAGAATCTCAGTATGTCTGTCTGTGTGTGTGTATGATAATATCACAGTAAAGAAACGACATTCTGATGCTGTGATGGTTTACATATAAGATTCTTTTTTGGGGCTGTTTGTGAAAAAGGTTATTCTGGAGCTCTGCCTTGGATGGCAAAACGATGATACCCCAAAAATCTGTCTTTGCAGGAAATCTTCCTCCGTCCATCTTCCATTGTTCAGTGTTTATGTTTGATTGGTCTCTGACTGCAGTGTCTCTTCCCTCAACAGCCACACAGGAAACAGACAGTATAAACACAGGGCTCAGGAGATCCTCTCTTGCCTTGACTCTGAGCTGCAGAACCTCAATGTAAACAGACAGAGGCTCATTTTGAGAACATTTCAAAAACTACCGGCCATCTCTCAAGTAGAATTTGTAACCAGCCTCTCGTGAGATTAAAAGATTCAAGAATATTTGTTCCAATGTGTATTAGTGGCTCTGCGTGGCTGTAGTGGCTGACACTGCAGTCTCTAGAGTCACACAGCTAGCATAGCTAAAAAGCTAAATTGGAGGACGATGTTCACATCAGAAGTTAGACGTGGAGATAATCCTGAATTGGAAAACTGCGTATCATCCCAGAATGTACAAAAACACAAAAAGCTTTTATGAGTCACCGAACAGTTGCAGTCTGTGATATGCAGCCCTTCGGGCCACTCACTTGCCATGTTATGTTCAGTTTAGGATCCAGACTGCCTGACCCAATTCAAAATATGAGAAAACACAACAAGGCAGCATTAATTCTTAAGTGCACCACTGCAATTACATTCTTCGAGGTGTAAAAATGAAAAGGACACACTGCAAACTTTACATCAATATTGACCTTCCATTAAATGAGACTTAAAGCTTTCTGTCCTGCTTAAATGTTAAGTCTTCTGCAAGCCCTCTGGGGAATGTATTTTTAACAGCAGTGTGGTTTTAACAACCTCGGTTAGAACAACATGCTGAAGACTGGTAGTGCAGGGAAACACCTCGGTATTGGATTAAATAGCCTGGAGAACATCAGTGGGAACAACATCAAGGTGTATTTGCCTAGAGAATATTCATTTGCTGTGTGATAATAAAGATTAGCAACAAGTTGATCCATCCATAGGATATGAATGGGCCTCTTGTGTGCTGGGCTACAGTTTGAATAGTGTTCGAGTGATTCTAGTCTTAAATTGTGACTCTGTCTCACACAATACATTGTGAAGACACTCAAACCTGAATTTTTGGGATATTGAAAATATGCAGTGTACTTGTGTTTTGACCATAGAAGGCAATAACATGGTGGAATTTAATTCCACTTAGTGTAAATTATGAATTCTGTTGCTAAATTATTTTCTATTTCTTTATTTCTACATGATATAAAATAGAAGGGAATCACATTTTGAGGTCTAAATGTTACTTTAATTATTTCTATTTAGATGTAATCACATTTGCTTTTTTATTTTGGCAGATCAAGGAAAATGGCAGGTAACTCATGGTATATTTCCTCCATTAAAACAAAATTATTTTGAACACTATTTGGTTTTTTTTGTTTAATTTAGATTTTTTTTTTTCTTGATAAATATAAATGTGTTTTCTTGTTTTTAGCATACAAAATGTTTTTTCCATGAATGGAAATTGATGTGAGCCCAAGTTTAATTTTAAAAGGGAGAGAATTCATTTAAATTGTAATGCTACAGTACTGCAACTTTCTGAGGCATGGAGGCCTAGATAACCAGAAATGTTTTTAAACAAGAATTTAACTCCATAGCAGCCACCGCACACACTCCCATGAATTATTCTCAAACCTTCTCTTAATACTTTCACACAATATTTATTTGTGAGACAGAGTGCATGAAAGCTCACGTTTCCTTTCCTGTATGATTGAATATAGGACTGACTCGAACCTGATCATCGTGCTGCTTGCAACATCATTTATATTTCTACACAATCAGTAATATTTGGGATTTAAATATTAATTCTATTTGAATTTATATAAAACAAGCCTGGATGCTTTTTCTTAATACCCCCTATTTTTATTATATTGATGCTTTAAGATTATTGTTAGATAGTCACCAGTTTTTATACACTGTATGTAAATCTTTCAACAACAGCTTGACAATACAAATTCTTGTCAGCAGTAAACAAAATCTTGGGTCTTTTAGGAAAAGGAAAGCAGAAGTGATTTTCAGTCGGTGTGTTATTTTACTAATAAGTGTATTATTACAAAATAACAGTAAATAAATAGAAAACAGAACTAATTCACAAAGAACATATATGTACAAACCACACTATCCACACTTTGACAAATACAAATCATCTAGCTTTCCCTTGCACATTATTCAGCTAAGACACACTGAACCATCATGTCTCTTGTGCCCAGCAGGGGGCATGGTTGAATGCAGTCATCTGAGCATTTTTAAATGACATTTGGCATACTACATGCTAATGTCAATAGTTCACTGAAAAGGTGTGAGACTTCCATGTACTGTTCTCTGCCGGCGTTCAGAGAATTACTCGAACATCTTTCCCATGAGAGAAGAGATGCTATAATGGGTTTATTTCTAGGTAGAGTAGGTTTTAGAATAGCACAAGTTTGATAGATATAGACAATAAATAACATTGTTCACAAAATATGGAATGTTTATCCTGCTAAAACAAATGGAACCAAATGAACATATGAATTTCATCATTCAAGCAGTTGTTTTGAATGAGCTGCCCTCTGTACACCTTAATCACCCACTTAATGTTCCATGGTGGTACATGGTGTGTGTGTTTGTGTGTGCAATGGCACTTCACTTTAGACAGCATCAGACCTTTGATCCTCCCACTGTGCGCATTGTTTTGCTCTGGCACACACGATGCTTATCAGGTGACACATAAGCACGCCTTCCATCGGCACTTTCAATTCAATTGAGTTTTATTCAATTTCATTTATACAGCGACAAATCCAATCATATTATCAAGGCACTTTAAAAAGTAGTGTCAAGACCTTAGAATATTACAGAGAAAAACCCAACAGTTACAACTCTCATAGACTGGACACTAAGACATGACCCTGCAAACTCATTTGTGCTGTTTCTTTATTTTTCCAACACTGAGTCATTTGAAATTTCTCCCAAACCTGTTTCTACAAGATTTGCCTTAGTCCTTTTTACAGCGACCAATAGTTAATGTCTCTTCATAAAATCTGAGACTGAAACACAATCATTTATCTGTCAGTGGTTTAAAAAATTGCAGCTCATCAGTGAAAAGAAAAATCAAAGAACCAATTATGAGATGGAATATTCTTATAGTAACATAACTCGAATTGTGGACTTTGTTTGCATCTCTGACTATAAATCATTTACTTTTGTAGCTTTTATCCTTGTGACAGTAACGGTCCTCAACACCTCCTCATTTGCAGAATACTTTTCAGCAGGGGTCTGTTCTGGATAATATATGAGGTGATGAGTACAAGCATGTTTTCTTCTGAAACATATTCTTACATTAACAGGATGACTCAGTGTTTTCCTTCTCCTTGCCTGTCTCCACTCTTGCCTGTGTGCATCTTTCTCTTTATTATCTCTCCAACAGAGACAACAACACTATTTTCTTTTGTAATGCTTACTAATATAGTAAGGAGTATAGTACAGCTTCAATAGGTTTAACCTGACATAACATTTTTCAGGAGGCAACACACATTTGTCAAGTGACTGTTAACCTGGTTTTATATAAACCACACTCACTCGATGCAGATGAAATAATAACGGACTGGCTAAAGGCGGGCCCAGCAGGATTCGATGAACCATTAAACAAAAATCCACATAATCAACATGTGCACAGAAACACTATTTTAACTTTAGGATATTGTACACTCTGTTTTTGTGAAGAAATGCTGCTGTTGAATTTGAAATTGTCATTTTTCAGTGTTGTGAGCAGTACAAAATTACATTTATCTCAATGTCATTGAGTTGACAGTGAGAAAAAGGTTTTTTTTTTTTTTTGTTTGTTTTTTTTTATATAAATTGGGTGAACTGAACCAGTGGGCTGACGCTGGTTCATATTTAATTAAAAGAAATATTCAGGCAAATATACAGAATAGCCAAACTCTACAGTTCATGAGTTTAAGTTGGGTTCAACGTGTTTCTTTGCGCACTTACTACAAACATTATATCAGGAAAATGCCTTCCTGAAAAGTATATTTTTGAAGCTACTTTCGATGTGATTCATTTACCATAACAAAATGAGAGCAGTGCAAACATAATTGTAAGTAAATACTGTGATTAATCTATTATTATGAATTGCTACTGTACATTTCCACCCAATGTTGTCATTATCTAACTGTCTTTATTAAGAATTAGTAGTGCATTAGTCTAAACGCAAACGCTACAATGCTTGAGAAAGCTGCACCCTTTAAGTAAGTAAGTAAGTAAGTATGCCATTAATTGGTCATCAATTGGTCTTACTCAACTAAGAGCATATTATCTACATTACGTAAAAGCTATTTTAAATGTGTAAACAACTCACACCCTCTTTCTAAATAGAAGCAGTTTAATCTAACTTCATTTTGATTCAAACCAAAACTATATTTTCTTCCTGTTTTTCTTCATCTGCAGTTAGATACAGCAGCTGATTTCACTTTATCGGTTAAATTATGTGATTGATATCCAGTTTACAGTTTCTTCTGTTGGTGAATTCCTCTGTTTGATTGTTGACTTTAGTTCTCTCTCGTGTTTTTTTTTTTTTCTGATTGTCTGGCAGTAATTCAGGCATTTTTCCATTGATATCTAGTCTGTGACACTTCAAAATGTAACTGTGAAGCCCGGGATATTTCTCCCTTACGCTTTGGATTAGACGCATTGGACTATGCTTTACATTTTTATTTTTTATTTTACATTTTCAACCAGGTTTACAATCTCCATGCACCTTCTATCCTCACACCTTCTATCCTCTCACCCTCTCTTTCTGCCTCTGTCTCTCTTCATTCTCTCTCCGCTACTTTTTCTAACTTGATAAAATAAACAACAGCTTGCTCAACAGAATGATTAACTACAGATTATTAATCATTGTTGGTCAATCATGTAGCTAATACAGCTATGTGAGGACAATGAAGGTTCAAACATGGATCATATGAATCATATTATTAAATGCATTGTGAAACAAGAAGTGTCACTTTTGCACCGACTGCTTTGATATGATTATAACAGGGACATTTCGAGTTCATTAAGATGGCATTGTAACATGGACGTTATTACTCAGCAACATAGCTTATGACATTTTAATGGAAAAGAAGCTAAAGATACTTTTATATCTGAAAATGATAGTGTCATTTTTTTTCATCTGGTGAATTCCTCGTTGGAGAGCGAGACGCTTTGTATTTGTCACTTCAACTCTAGAGGGCCCTGTAGTCAGAGGTGAAGACCACTGCTGTGCCTCTATAGCGTGACTGAGCAGAGCACAGCTGTCAAGAGGTGTGGACAGGCCTCTCTGCTGCTCTCAGCTGTGAAAACAGTTAAAAAAGGGCCCTTACACACACACACACTCACTGACACCCACACAAACAAATGCAGACACAGAAAGGATTATCACTATATTATACCTTGTGACTTTTATCTGTTGATTTAAGGCAAGACATTGCTCGACTATATACTGTATGTTATGTTCTAATCTTAAAGTACATCTTGTTTTTACTGATATGGGGTCATCTCCGGTCTTGAAGGGAGTGGATGACATATTTTATATGATGACTAGAGTCTAACCAGGACACATACGTCATTAAAGTCCCATCATATGGGTTATAAAGGGAATATTGTTTCGCCATCCATTGTTCCATAGAATAAAATGACTCCTCCTCCATTACTCGGCAGTATCAAATGAATACGCTTGAAGTTTAACCAAGGCACAGCCCAAGTCAAGTCATTCGAACAGATTAGTAAGGCAAGCTGATAAAACAGAGAGGGAAAGGAAGAGGGAGAGGAAAAAACAATCATATCATGTATCATTAACCTGTCATCTTATCTCTGGTGTTCTGAGAAAAAAATTTATAAAGTGTGATCACCTGAACTTGACAGGCTATTGTCTTGACATGCTCATACATGTCGCTCCTCTTTGCCATCTTTTATGCACAATGGGGGGGGGGGGGGGGGGGGGAGTGAGCTCCAAGGATTTAACATAAATATAGCAAATGTATATCATTCATATTTTCAAGCAGGTTAAATCATTATTAATTGATTATTTGGCCACTAAGGGGGAACGGAATAAGCTGTGAACACAACACTGACATATTATCACCATATAAGGATGTAATGGTGAACATGTTGGCAAACAGTTGCCTTTGTCCTCCAGCCTACAGGAGCAGCATTAGCACTCACATTTCTGACCACAAATGTAAATCCAAATCCTTTTAGATCTGTTTTGGTCTCCACCAACTCCTGGGGAAAATATGTGGCTATTTTGCTGCTGAAGGCTCCACCATGTTCACCTCCTGTTTGGTATATGGAGAGCTTTTAGCTGAAAACAGCTGATGAGAGGGTCGAGAGTGAACCATAACCATGAGTCGGGTGCCGTAAAACCAAAGGAATGAGCTGAAAGCTGCTAAAATTAAATGAGTTAGATTATAACTATCTGTGGGTTCATCACTGTGAGCAACCCCTTTCACATTACAAATGGGCATTTAATTCATTGTCAATATAAAAATATGAATAAGTGCAGCTTTAAATGAAGATAAACTTATATACGGTATGATACATATCAGAAAAAATAAGTCAGAAATGAAAAAGCACAGACTTTTTAGACTAGAAATAACTGTCTCTTACCACTTCAACATGAACTCTTAGAAGGGACAGGACAGAACCTTAAATCCATTTTTCCTAGGATGGATCAGAGTTATGGTTTCCTCCTCCTCCTTTTAATCCATCTCCCTCTCAGTTCTCATTTGTAAAAGACACACAATCCTCCTTATGTGGTATATCTGGGCTATATAGTGCTACAAGGCCAGAGGTCCATGGATTCAGGTGGGCCATACATATGATCAGTCTCTATCTGGACCTGGCGAGACATTCCTGTATCAGGAAAGCTGGGCATGTGAGCCTCAGGCAGAGCCAGACACAGGTTTGTTTATGTCCTTAAGCCCACATCGCGTGCCAGACAGGAGTCACCCATGTCAACACCAATCCTGAAGTATAGAATTCCCTTCCATAGAAACATTAGTCATTACTGTTTACTATAAGCGATGTTTGTGTCATTACTTTGTGTCTTACTCATCAGGCTTATTAAGTAAGCTTTAAAATCCCCAGAAGAATAACACTGAGGCATTTCAGGACTGTTTGTATATGTGTGCTTCACTGCTTCTCCTCAGATTGTTTAGATATGGGCCTCACCCCAACTGACAGCTTTCATTCAAGTAATTCTGCTTTATTGTGAAACTATTCCATTGTCACCACTGAAAGCTTGTCTGTGTACAGGTGCTAGACGGACTTAATTTTCTTAACTGACTTCAAAGTTCCAAAATGTGCACACACAGAAAGTTATTTCACTTCAGCTTGTACATGAAGATTAAACTGGCAACAATGACACAGCAAATGTAGCATTGCATGCTACAAGGGTGCGTTTAATGCCGTCAGACTTTGCCAAAATCATAATGAGGTGTTCATAGCGACAGTTAACTTGATGTCTTTTCAGTTCAACTATGAGCAGTTGCCTAGCAGCATGTGTTTAACTGTGTATGTACTCACACCAGGTTGAAAACAGTAATAAAATATCATTCACTTCTCCGGCACAGCAGTGATTAAAGTTTCCAAAGAGCCGTTATTACATAGGCAGCAATGCTGTACAATTACAGGCATCATTTTTATGGGAAGAAAAAAAATATGACATGCTATATGCAGTAAATGTTTGCCCTACAATTCAAAGTCTACCTTCACTTTTTGCAAATTTCTAAGGTATAAAAATGCAGTTGTTGATAAAAAATTTTTTATCGTAGCACTGAGCCCCAATCTTTCTGTATTTTATTAAATTTTTTTTTTTTTTTTACAGAAGTCTAGTTTATCACAACTTTGGTCTCATTTTCATAGTTGTGGCCATCATTTTGATCAGTTAACATCAAAGTATTGCTGAGATCTGTGAACACAATGCCTTTATTCCAGTGAAATTCAAAGTGGCAATGAACACAATCAGTCAGATGATAAGAACCACTTTAATTGGTAAATAAAACCAACTGAAAGAGAGCACACTGATATGGTCAGTAAAACCCTTTGTTGCACAAGAAGGCTGTGTGTATGCAAAACTGCCATAAATACAGTATATCAATAAACACTAAACAGACATTCGGGGTAATAATTATGTTGTTCGCCTTCCTTTCTTTTTCTTTTTTTGTGGCTAACGTGGACGTTTCTTTAATAACTGTTTTATTGTCTGACTGCTTTTTCTCTTGCCCTGTTTGACTTCTTTGAAGCGATGTTGACGCATTCAGATTTCAAGGTGTGTTCAGACAGAAAACAAAGCATGTTTTCATTCCTGCAATCCATGCCGATTTGCCCCAAACGGCCCATCTACCAACTGTACAGATGTTAGCTAGCTACCGACTGTGTGTGGTCGAGTCTGTTGCAGTTTCTCCGTCCACTCAGCCACTGAGAGACTCACCATTAACTCTGGTACTTTCTGTGTGTCCCCCCCCCCCCCCCCCCCCAAACGCTTTTCCATTGACTTTAAAATGTGCTTTCTGTCAGAACACAGTCAGAAATTAACAATGTTATTATTTGTATTATATTTTATATTCTGTTCGACTTGAAGCTGTTGCCTTATGTGACACATACTGTAATAGTTTTATTTGTTTATTACACTCATTTGTTTTATGATCTGCTAGTTTTGCAGTTGTTGCTTTTTGTAAGGTACTTTGTAACATGGGTTTAGAACAGTGCTCTAAAAATAGATTATTATTATCATTGCTATTACTACTGATAACACCAACAAAGTTGTGAGTTCAAATAGAGTGAATTAATCCTTTTTAGAATCTTACCAAAAGCTCCTATAGCTGACATATGACCTAAACACTTTTTTTTTTTAGATATAATAATGACACCACACTATTGTTGTATTCGAAAATATAATTGGTTAAGATATTAGATGCTTGTTTTCCTGGGGATGCTGGCACTGTGTGTTGTACTGTCACAAATAGTAACGGGTAAAGTGGCACGACAGAAGTAACAATGTGCAGTCAGACAATGTAACCTGTTGTTATGTGATAGCAGCTAAAAACAACTTCTATTCATCCTCATGCGTTTTCAGTGCTTTTATTATTCTACTCTCTTTGTTCTCTTCGTCTCCTCTTCTATCTCAAAACAACACCCTTCCCCATTATATCTGAAACGCTTGCTTACTAAGGGAAGCCGCAGAGGATTTAGAAAAATGTTTTTCTAAAGCTGACCTTATGTGTCATGGTGAGTCATACTTTGTTTATGGTTTTCTGAATGGACATTACAACCTCCTATACTGAGCTTGTGCCTGCTGATTTTTTTTTTCCTATTTTAATCTTTTACCACTATAAAATCTATTTTACTCTTTGCTGGACTGAATTGCACTTGTTTATAATGTCATAATACTTATATAACCGTTTACATTTTTTTGTAGAGCCTGGGAATTTTCACTCACTATGGTTACACAGTTTGCACCTGTGTTGTAAGGAATTCCAGCTATTCCAGAAGTCTGACAGTCTAGCTCTCTTGTAACTTGATAGACTGTGTTAATTGTTGGTTCTCTCAAGTGTTTAAGACATCAACATTTTGTACTGTTGAGGACATTTGATCTTTTTAATTGCTGTTTTTTTTTTTCCAACTCATTTTTGGAATTCTTTGTTCAACTAGCCAGAAACCTACTTTAAGAGATTATGTACAATTAATTCACCACCTGTAAACAGAAAGGTGTGTCGGACGTAGAAAGCTTACAAGATGCCAGTCTCCAGTGTCTCTTTCTACAGTAACAATGTCATTGTGTTATGGCCCTTTCCTTGACTATTTTTGTGCCCTTTTGCCTCATTGTTTGTTGTTTTGTTGGTAGTGGTTGTTTGATGCAGCATGAGGATCAGATTACAAAGGATTTGTTTTGATCTCGCTCCACAACACAGCAGGCTTGGAATGACAAGAGGTCAGTGGACGGGAAGTGCTTTCATCGTGCCTGACTCTTTGACTCTGGCCCCTCCATTGTGTTTATGGGCTAAGTTCACGCTTCTTGATGGAGTTCCCAGATTAGGTACCAAGCACTGTATCACTTTGAGAGGCATCTTTACTTGTTGCTGTTCACAGAAGTAAGATGTCATTAACGAATGTGGTGACATGGACACAAATATACAAAACTGCAGTGTTAAAGACAGGTGTTGATTTGCAGAAGAAAACATTTAAATGACTATAAATCTTACTCAACGGATTATATGAAATTTTCCAAAAAATTTAACAAAGTGAGGCTATTACGTTGCAATGGGGCATCACAAAAGTGGGATTTCCTTTCTTCTCCCGCAGGCCTGTTTGTATGCTCTTCTTCTCTGATGTCACTGTCTGGGTTAGACATACCGCAGACCCCCCAAAGGATTGACGTCCCTGTCCTTCAAAGAGACTGAAATAGAAATTACAATTCACCCAAGCTCTCCATCGACCTCATCATAACCCACCTTCCCTCCTCAGACCTGACAAACACTGGGTGTAGTAAAGAAAACATCCTTTCACAAGTTGTCCCACTGCCAGTTTCCTGAGAATAGGTAGCATACCCAGTCTCTTGCAGAGTGTCTCAGAACCTGAACTTCCCTGTATAGCAACTACAGCTGGTGAGTCATCATAATGGGCTGTGATTCTCACCAAAGATTACACACTGAGAATAAGTTTGGTGTATAAAACAGACCAAACAGTATTGTTTCACAGCTTTTTATAGCTTAAGGTTGCTTTGACAAAATAGATTTACTTTGCCTAGACTCTAGTGTTAAGCAGACAAGAGTTTAGTCTGCCATGAGGTGACTGTGTATGTTTGAATGTTTTTGAGTTTAGTCATCACGTGTATGTGCTTTTCAAACCTTTATTTGTCTCCTAAATGCCTTTTGAAGGCATGGTCATACCAGAAATTGGCACAACCAAATTCTTCAGTGTGGCTTAGCAAAATAGGCGGTGACATACTGACTGGGCCTGTTGGTGAGATACTGTAGATAGTATGCTAATCAGTAGCACTCTAGTTAGCTGAGAACATGACCGCCAGTCAGTGATAATACTTATCATTGTACAATGATACAAATAACTGTTAGCTCGCTAAGGAACAGCTTGCTAGCAAGCTTGGCGAGCTGTTCCTTAGCAAGCTAACCGTTATTTGTATCATCATCTCCTGTGTCAAATGTGCATATCGGCTCATAAGCTAGCTTTCTTTGTTTTGGACTCTATGGTTCTTTGTTCCTCAAAGTTCAGCATTGTTGAGATGGTTTGGCTTTAGTGGGTGTGGTACATTTCCATGTCATTGCTCACCCGAAAGATTTGCACTGATTGACTTTCCTCTCCAAATGAAACAATTATCTTGGTGATTCCATTGAATTGCTGGAAAATTTTGCCATTTTAAATAATGGTGGTAGCCACGTCATGTAAATACATTACACTAATGTTACATTTTATGGATGGAGATTATGTAGTTGCAGAAATGAGTAGGAACAAGCAATGGCAAAAAGTATCATCAGAGATTTATTAGCATGATAAAATGCAGAATTTAATCACAGCAGCACCTAGCAAAGACAGTAAGGTCAGCGATGCTTGTAATTTTTTATCAATGTTGCATTCACCACTGGTAGCGGAAGCTGATGCCGTTTGTTTTTGTCCTGTAAAGGATTACTCGATAGGAGCGTGACGAATCGGGGAAGTGTCTGCGTCATCGTTTCCAAAACTTTCCTTTTCTTCTCATAGACGAAAATGCAACCCCAGAGATTTCAAACTAAAACGGGGCCAGCAGCGTTTCCAAAAGTCTCCAATGTAGGGGCTTATAAACTCTGTATGGCGTTGAATGTAGCTAAAGTGATGGCCGGGCATTTGTTGAGAATCAGCCCCCAAAATTACACAATTTAGAAGGCTGGATAATAGAGCATTATAAATCCACCACAGCTCCAAGGAGATTTCACAAGGTCATAAGAGCCTTTCTGTTCACCGGTTAGATTCCAGCTCACCAGATCTTGGGTGCAAATTAAATGAATCTGTCTTTTGTTTCAACCTTACCCACATGAATCAGACGCTTGGCTCATTTTCAAACACACATGTTCACCAGTCATTATTAGGAATGTTTATATAGACAACTGATTTATGTTGCTTTATCTGACATGACTGATCGGCTAGATGAGGAATGATTCATGAAATGGGGTGGAGCAGAGTCTCTCACGCACTTTACTGGCATGGGCTGATAATTGTGCAAGTTTATCCTTGCAAAATTCTTTGTAAGTCATACTGCCCAGATGGCCTAATGGCCTGACCTAAGTTTTAAAATATATATATGAGCCTTTACTATCAGCTCAGGTACACTGACTTATTAATTAGAAACCAGATGAGCAATCACTGCTGATGATTTCAAACACTGATCTCTCTGAATCTCTCTTTTGTAAAGATTACAAGAGGATCATATTTCAAGCACAGTTTACATTCTCCTCATTGTACACATACCACACACCAAGACACATACCTGCTTTGCTTGAGAGTGAAAACGTCCACAAACGAATACTGGATCAGAATACTCTTGGTTCTCAAGGTGCTGCATGAAAAAAATCTAAAATGTGTTGTTTACATGAGTTATGTCACCGCCTCCTGTCTGTCAGATCCTGTTACACAAATTCATGCTTAAAATGGGTGAGACATCTGGACTAGTGACATTCTTTTAAATTACATCTACAGTGATGTCTGCTGTCTGACAGACAAACATGATGATTATGAGGAAATAAGGTGTGGGATGGTTCTTTGACTGACTAACAAGGCTGATAGTAATAGTATAGTACAATACATCTTCAGGTCTAAACAATGCCAAGACAAAAAGGCTGCTCATGTGGCACGTGAGAGAAACGAATAAACTGAAACATCATCACTTCTCACCCTTTGAGTCATGATTCTTCAGCAAACTTCAGGATCGCTACTGGACAGAATTGCTCTTTCTTTAAGTCTTTTCATGGAATCACAGCTGTTGTCCTTGTGGTTGTTATGGCAAATGTATTGTTAATTTGAAACTTATAAAGGCTAAATATAACATTTTGATAGCATTTTCTTTTTTTCTTTTTTTCCATTGTGATAAATGCAGCTACACTTTATTCCTGTTTTGTGCCATTACAAAATATTTCTTGTGCCATATAGAAATCCATCATACTCCCTGTGGAAGTCAGTCAGTCAGCACGCAGTGTAAACTGCAATGTGGACATTTTTATCAATGTCTGAAAAGTAAAAACAGATTGTAGATCTCACTTATAAAATATTTAGGTCAACCAGTGCTAACAACCAGATATCGGACTGTATGAAAATAAAAGTCAACCTAGTAAAACCATACAAAACACCTTACATCAACACAAGATTGCTACAGAACACCCACACACCCAAATGTTATTGTTTTATATGCAATGACACAACATGATTGCATTTGTTCCATTGATATATAACTAATGTGTATATTTAAACTGGTGCTTAGAAATCAAGATCATAAAATGTCATAAGACCTTGAGGTAATGACATGATTGTACCAGTTTACTGTGACTGATGCAACTTAAAAGTTTGCTAATGACTGTACACACATAAAATCCCAAGAGGAATGCCAAGTTATAATGTCATGGTTCCACTTAAACCAGAAAGATAATGTTCCCCCTGATAAGTTCATATGATTACATTAGTTATAAAACAGTGAATTTTAGTTTGAGTGATCACATTATGGTTAATATTCCTAAGGTTATGACAAAATTATGTATATCAAACACGTTCACCGCTAAGTGTTCATGTGTGGTAATTTCCACTAACAATCACTTTTCCATGATCCAAAATTGGGAATTTATTTGAATTACTAATGTCAGTATGATAACATTCTCAAAATTACAAGTTGATGCGTAGCAGGTAATTTTCACATCTTTGTTTAGTCTATTAGCTTGTTAACTTTACAGCTAAGGCTGATGGGATGGGTTAGGGTTGATGTTAAATTTGCAGGTATTTAGTCATAAACCCAAAGTGTTGGACAAATTCAAATTTTAACCCGATGACAGTGCTAAATAAAAGTCAGGAGATCGACAAAGTTATTAATATGTATCCTGAGAGGAACATGAATAACAAACTGTCAGTGAATGTACCAAATTTACGGCTAATCCATCAAATAGCTGTTGAGTCACTCAAAACCACAAATATCAACCTCATGGTGGAAGTGAGAGACAAAGTCAAGAGATCATCAAAATCATTAGGATAAATCTGGATAAGGCTAAGACTGTCTGTACTAAATTTTTATGACAATCCACTTAATAGATCTCATGACATTTCACTAATGCAACAAAAATATTAACCCTGTAGTGGCACCAGAAGAAAAATACGAGGATCACCAAAGCCACTGGGGTTCATCCTCTGGGAACCATAAATGCTTGTACAAATCATCACGACAACCCCTGTAAGAGTTATTGAGATTTTTCAATCTGGGCCAAAGTGGCAGGCTGACTGACCAACATGGAAATCCCTCAAACTACGCTGCTAGCCAGAAAAGGGCGGCTGCTGCAGCTTAAGTACAAGAGCTTTGGCCTGCTCTGGTGCTACCGGCAAGAGATAGTCTTTGCTTGTGCTAACATTGAACAGAGGGCTGATCTGATGCAGCTCTGCGGTGGGGCTGAAAAAACAGAGCTGTGTGGACTGCAGCTGAGATTGTTAATCTCTCTGGGATGGCAGGTAGGAGCAGGCTAATTCACCTTCAGGAGAGTTTGTGTGTATCCAAACTGTCATAAAAGATCCATTACTTTCTGTCAGCATGTGTGCAATCACACTCTTATAGAGGCTGCACGAGGAATCAGTACACATACAGATAGGAATGCATGCCCATACACATGCACTTCATCCACACACTCGTCAAGCATGCTGTAAACATTCCCCATTCACAGACATTACGAGTAAACTTGCACCAGGTTTGAGGCATTGCGCTAAGCTCAGGTCCAGCTGAGAGAACGGATCCAGAAGAAGTCTGGAAGCGTGTGGCTTGGAAATAAATATCATTAAACTCAGCTGTCAGGTTGCATTTGGCTCTGGTGAGAGCGCCGCCATCCATAAGAGCTTGGCTACTCTCCACTTGAGTGCTCGTTTTCTCTCTTTCTTCCCTCTTAAACACACACACACATGCATTTTAACATGCTAAAAAAAACACCACTCACAAAGAAACAGACACAAATACATTCACGCACAAATCCACACACACACACGCACACGCGCACACACTCTTAGACCACCTGGGAGATCTGTTTATGGAATCCAGCAGAGACCACACGAGAAACAGACGTCGCTTTTATTTCACTTTAAGCGCCTAAGATCTAAATGGCCTCATTCATTTACATCAAAAATCTAGTTTTGTCACTGGGGAACAAGGATTACAAAGTTATGCAGTGATCACAGACAAAGACCTGCTGTTGTAAACATGCACAAACACACACTGGAACGGGCTTACTGGTCTGTAGCTCAATGCACGAGAGTAAATATTTTTTGCAGCTACCTTGCATTGTGGTAACTTACATAGACAGGGTAATTAAATTAAGAAAGACGACCCTGGTAACAAAAGCAACAAATATATTGTATGGCAACAAAACACTAAAAATAAACAAGATGATAGAGATTATTATTACCCTGGATTCACAGTAGTACATTAAATCTTCTTGACTAGATGGTATTTGCCCTCTGATTGACTCCTGTTTGAGTAGGTGTAAATAAGGTGTGTGCTGGTAAACCTCTGTTGGTTTCGTGCAAAGCCAACGTTTTACAGGCACTCACCTAAAGGGAGTTCCTCCTCCCATTTGCACGCAGGGCCCTTTGTTGTCTACGCGGTGAGCCTTTTTTTTCACCCTGTCTTCTTTTCTCTCATTTGAAAATAACCCAAACATGTCCCGTAGACGTAGTAACGATGATATTATCTAAGCATACTTCACCTGAAGGGGATCCCATCACAGAGATTTTTTTTTTTTCCCTTCCTGCACGAATGAGGCCCGGAGGCCTGAAGGCAAGAAAAACAAGTTGAGCATGGTTGGGGCAGGCTAAGCCCTGCTAACAGCTTTTAGATTCTTTTTTTTTAACAGGTTGCTGTAAATATTCAAATTGTTTGGTTAAAACACACAAAGTGGAGCTGTTGGTTTTTACACACTAAATGAATAGCAGGTAAATTATATTACAGGGCCTGTCGGAATTTTAACAATTCTGTAAAGGGATTTTTTTAAATATCAAAATTTAGGTTATGTGTCACTAATCTTCTTGAGATGATGTTGCACTACTTTAGTAAAGTTGTCAACATGTAAAACTTGTAAAACAGACTTCAAATACGGTATGATTAAAATGTTTGATAGCATCAGAGCTTCCCATCAAGATCCCACATGTCGATTCACGAAAGCAGCCTTAAATGTTTAGGCACAGGGCAGCAGAGCATGGCCTCACGCAACTGTTGTTCTTGGAGATACAGGCTGCAGATTACTGGTCAGTCATACTGGCAAACAGACTTGTTTGTATTGAGAAAAAAAACAAAAACGTCACACCTACTCTAACCAGTGTCAAAGCTATTCTGATGCAAGCAATCCACATTTCACATCTGGCATTCCTTTGCTACGATCCAGAGTCGATGGACAAGTGAAAAGAACATGTTAGGAACTGAAGTGCGATGGATTGTACTCAGAAGCATCGTTTACCACTTAGATACATTTGATCCTATTCACATGTACAACTTGTCTGGTTATCAGTCAAGATTATTACAGTTTGTGTATGTTTTGCTTTTACCAAAGCAACTTTCATCTGCATATTTATTTAGGGGAATTTTCAATATATCCTCTTTTTTTCATGTGATATTTGGGCAGTTCTTTGTACTGCACTTTGCCACAGAGCCATGTGGAACTACTCATCCTAAAAATCAGTTAGTGTGACATGAAAACCAAGAAAATCCAGGCAATACAAAAGAAAAAATGTAATATTTGTGATCCTAGTGTGGCCACATACTGCAAAATTATTTAAACTAATTGAAGACAAATGTCCAGATTATGTTAAAATTTATACATGGAAGTAATGAGGTCTCAGATTAAAGAAATAAAACTCGTAGTCCTTTTAAGTTCCAGTTATAATGAAGAATGTCATAATGTTTACGCTGCCTGTTTTACATTTGTTCCTCAGGTGTCAGTTTGAATATAACCAGCTTTTGTATAAGTCATCATGTAGGAGGGAAATGAGGGGAATTTGTTGAACTGTTGCAGTCTAACAGTGATTCAACTTCATGCTGTAACTGCTGACAGGGCAGCACCGACATCTGACCAGTAACATGCAAACAAGAGAAACAAACAGACGAGCAAGAAGATCTGCTGATGTGTTTAATAACACAGGGTGTGGCGCAACCTAATATCAAAGAAATGAAGTTGAATTTGGATGAACATATTTCTAGCTGTATAATATCCTCTTTCAGTTTACACAAGGCGCTGACTCAGCGTGAAGATCCGCCCAGTTACCTTGATATTTTAATTCCAAACTTAAGCTTGTCTCACAGCTGTGCTTTGATCACTGGTTACATATGGCTTTAGCTTCCTTTTTGAACATTTGTATTTGACTGAGTTTCACTGAATTTATTTGTTGCTATTGGCAACATAAGTTACAAGAAGAAAAGAGGGAACATGCTTTTAATTGTTTACAGCTTTGACTTGTTGCTGTTTTAGTTACAGTATGTGGTGCCATGTTCTGAAACTTTGGACACAAAGACAGATGGAATTAAAATGTTTTTAAGAGTGTTGGTTAGAATAAGAGGGAGTGAGGTTACCTGCAGGAGATGATCAACCTGATGCCCCACTATATCAGTCCATGTTGCACGCAATTCTTTCAGTATTTTCTAGTTCTTTTGAGGGTTCTTGTTTATAATATTCTTTAATAATATTGTTACTTGAATACTGCGATTTAATAATATTCATGTAAGAACAGAGACCGTAAACAATATGTATAATATTAAGTTATAATTGCAATAATCTTCATTCTGTGCATTTACAGAAATAACAGAAACCCTATTGCCTGCTGGGTAAATTGCATGTTTTTAAAATCACTGCACTGCAGAATAGGTTGTTGTAAAATATAAGTTTTGGGTTTGGTGCAGAGGGAGAGTTGTTTTTCAAAATAAAATGAATGAATGACTTTTAGCGATTTTGATGCCAAATTCTAAGAAGAGGAGTAAAAATGTTCAGTAGAAATTGGACAAACTTATTAATACCTGCCATAGATACTTTGTACACTGAACCATTGTTTAGTGACGTTAACGATTTTGTAGCCGTGCTGCTTGTCAGTAACAGCTTGTGTAACTTCCCAGAACCCCCCCCCCCTTTTTTTTTCTTTTCTTTTTAACTCTTTCACTGTCATCACTCACACTGTTATATTTTACCTCAATTCTGTGTGGAAAATTGTTTGCCCCATTTCCTATCTCAACCCCACCCTCAGTGCTGTGTCTTTTGGCATTCCCCCCTTTTTGTCTAAACATGAGAGAAGAGTTAAGAGGTGGACTCACACACATGGCTCCCATGAAATACACATCACTACTTTCACACCAAAGCAGTCTCCCGCACCTAACAGCTATACCAGACTATCAAACCTTGTCCCAGGGTGCCTGTAATGGTAGTAAGTGAAATGGCCTGTGATGCAAAAATCAAAACAAAATAGGAACAGTTAGTTTTCAAATGTATTCATTTTTAGAAGTCTATCTATACTGTTTTCAAATATAGGGATCAACTAATATATATTACTAGTTAGTCTGCCTGACTTTCACTGTCATTATGAGTTGGTCCTGCTTTGGATTGATGAAAGGATTTCTCTAAGTGATGCTCTATAGACCAGACAGTTCATATATGAATGGAGAAGCTGGGTTAACATAAAGTAGTGCAGTACTAGACCATATGTACAAATGTGTCAATGATAAGTATGACAATATAGGCAGAATATCTAAGAATATACATATGTTATTTACATATATTATTTGCAAAATTACAAATTTAAGGGGTGAACAATTTGATATTCAGTTGTATCCAAAAAGAGTTGATTGCACATCTGTACAGGGTTATAGATGGGGAAACATGATCGTGCCCTACCAGAGAAAAATATTTTCTTATTTTGAGCCTTTTACATTATGAGTCTGGTTTCTGAACTGGTCCGCGGTCCCCACATGAAAGTGCAATGGGAAAAAATGCTATTGAGTACATTTTTTTCTTCCCATTTGTTTGACAGCGCAATTGTTTTACCTCTGAAGTGACATGACCAAGATAGAAATTTCCCAAACCAGCAACAAGCAAGGGCCTGCTTTCTTTCCTCCTTTCATTGCTGCTTTTGAGAGAACTTGAACTTTTTTCATCTTTAAATTTGTATTTCACAGATTAGTTGCGTTTAAGCAAATTAAAGGGTCAAGAAAATGACGGAGCTTTTCAAAAGTCAGGTAAACACAAATTCTCATGAGTTTCCAGGCAGTTAGACCTGAAAAGACAGAATACAAGCATTAAAAGGGTGGGAGCACATATACATGAAGAAACATGTGGAGCCAAAGTATACATGAAGAAACAGACTCTACTGTAAGCTGTCTGATGATGACTATGAACACACACATGTTTGTGCAAAACCATAATGCTCCAGTTAAATACTGAGACTCTGGTAATGCACCTTCAAAACAGACCTGTCAAAATACTATTATTAGTGGCTGATGAAATATTTTGAGGTGGGATGTATTGTTCAGTGATAACAAACACACGGCTGCCATAAATAGCGTGAAGGAATGCATGGAATCAACATGAGATGCCGTTTCTATTTTGAACCACATCCCTGACTCTGAAGCCACCCGGTGAGCTTTACGCTCTCAGCAGCGTAATCTGCTGCAAAACATCTGAACATGCAAAACCTTCAGTGGGAGTTATGCAAACTGAATCCTGCTCAGGTTGACATCTTCACATGGGTTACATTTAGACATCTTGTGTAACTGTTTACATTGTTGGAATGCTAAGATGGGTGAAGATATTTGTCTCGTATATTTCAGAAGCTTGTCTCGTAATGTGTCTGTAAAATTAATTTAATGCAATACAAAAGGATTATATTAAACGGATTTATATTGCAGTAATGGAAATGTGCATGTAAAAAAAAAAATCAATAAATCAAACAGTATATCAGATCATCCAGCGCAATTATAAAAGATTATACAATAATATGTCTGTTTTAGGTTTTATCTTCACAAGTGACTTTTTTATTTTGATATACAATACATGCACACTGCCTATGTTATTTTCATGTTAAATCACATTTACCAGTGAACCAATTTGGAAATAACTAGAGTTCACGTCTATTTACAATACTTACCTCTTTTTTTTAAATTTCATTAACTTATACTGAGAGGCTTTATCTTGTCAACTCATTATATTGTTTCAGCTCCTATTTCCAAACGTATAGTGCATCATAATTTTGTAATGCAACCTTTTTTTTATTTTTTTATATGAAGTTGAAGCGTGATTAAGAAATTACTCAACATTGATGCTAAATCTACATTCACATCACAAAGCATTTAGGGTTTTCCCTTCTGCTCTGTGTTTAGCCAGAGCTTTGTTCTTTACACCTGCAGTCAACTAAGAATATTTATTCTTTTTCCTTGTGCCATCCAACAGATGACTGGAAAAGTATTTTCCTTTACAAACAACTAGACAGAGGGAACTTATTAGAAGTAATGGGCTTGTGACTATGTCTCTTTCATGAGTTACCGCTGGGCAGGCAAAGTACTGATTAACTGGAGCTTTGAGCAATTGCAGAGCTCCTATACGTCATGTGCCACATACACTAAACTGTGAGTGACTTCTCATGCAGCTACTGTAGTTATGTAGTGGGATGTGTGGACTGTGATATACTGTGTTCATAAATCTATGCATGCAATTTATTATGTTGCCGTGAGTTTGTTATTCTAGAATGTTTATAAACTGAAACACAGTGCCAACGGATCACTGAACTGTATTAACAACCAGCAGCGTGTTGGTCACTGAAGTCTGGCTATAAGACCAGACTCAAAGCTAAAGTGACAGAAGGCTATACTGCACACAAATACACATTTGCCATGAGAAAAGTTGACATCAGTTTCAATGTGATAAGAAATATGGAGCTTTCATTGAGAACGTGAATGTGCTGCTCAAAGATCAGTGCCATTATTTCACTGCTCCCACTGTAGCATTCCTCGATCTGTACTTTGAAGGTTCTTTCCTGTCTCACAGGTGTGTGCTTTGAAAACCAAGTGAATGAAAACTAAAAAGCTTTATCTGATCTCAATGTCAGAAAAACACCACACTGTAATCTGACCTGCTCACAAATCTCAAAACGCTGACGTAGTCAGAATCAGAGAAAGGGTGAGACAGTGAGAGCAGGAGCCTCGAGTGCAAATTATTTATGGCAGCATGTCATGGACTGAGGAAAATGTAACTACTGTATATAGACACTTATCCAAACTCAGGCAAATGTTTATTTATTGTCTAATGTTAATATCCCTGCCACCATATGAGCTTCCGCAAATACTTGTGTACAATAATTGCATCCTATATATTTAAATTAAATATGTAGTAGTAGTACTAGTAGTAGTAAGTAAATTAAGTTAAAAAAGCTAATTCAGTGATGTTTGTTGTGGATATACACACACGACAAAACAGGAATCATTAAAATCATTAAACAACAATGTGTTTATTTTACCACTGTCTAATAAAAGGCTTTTGAGTAACTAGTGGATTGAATAATGATGGATAATTACTCTTTTTCATTTGTTTGTTTTTTTGTTTGTTTTTACAATTACTCATCCTTTATCGATCACTTATAAGCTATTATTGAAAACTAATTGTGGGTTGCCAGGTTTTTGTAGAAACTCAGTGTCTGGGGTTTATCTTCTTTATTTCGCAATAATGCAGTTATAATTGTTGTTAGTTCAACAGTTTTAATCCTTTAAGTCTCCCGTTTGTACACGGTAATAAATTGTTAAAATGATTTTCGATCCATGTAGTCTGTATCCCCTTTCTAGATTTAACTGGTCAATGGTGGATTTATTTATTATTGAGTCATCAACCATTACTGAAGCCAATTAAAAATAATAGGTGTTGTATTAGAGAGTGGTACCTTTTTTTCTTTTTTTTTCCATCATAAACCTTTGGCATATATGAGGCACACATATCCCTCTGCTGTGAAACCATAACAGATAGGGCTGTTATTAAGTAGATTCTGATGTATACAAGAACTCGATGGCCTCACAAGCTGCTACATGCAGTGAACAGAATGAATACATGGTATTTGAGCTCCTGTCATTGTGTGGTTGGCTTACAGGAATCCATCCTTGACATGCCACCTTTCAAAATAGTGACTTCACCATGGATTGGGTGTCATACTCAACACAAACAGATTATTACCTGAAAATCAAAACATTCACACCAAGCACAAACATGTGTAACCTACATGGAAAAAAAAAGCTTGAAAAATACAGTTTGGATAAACAAAAGTTAAACCACTTGGCACAGAGACACCATGTCAGAGGCCATAGTGTAATGTCAACAATGGTTTCCAGGTGGTGTGTGAGGATATTATTTTTTCCATTGGACTGTTTGGTGACAGCAAAGCCAATGATACCAGTGATTTGGTCTGATAATTTGCAGGAAATAAGACTACCAATTAGCACAAAGATGGGTTGCTGAGTTTAACGTGACTGCCAGATGAACCTGAGGGAGGAGATCCGGCCTGTGGTGGAGCGGTGGCGCTAAATGAGAATGAAACACTCGACACAAGCTATTAAAGGGCATAAAATAGACTTCAGAAGTATCTTCAATGGCTCTACTCACCTTGATTTCATTATTGAGCTGCTGGAACCACATCACAAGTGATTCCAAAGTCTTCCAAAACCTTTAGGCAGTTCATTCAGGAAGAAAATAAATCACAAAAAGTCATTTGCTCTGTGAATCCCCTATTCTGACAACTGAGCAACAGGAAGGACCAGACCCACTGTTTGTCTTGAGAGGGAAAAACACAGTAACGCTGGTTTCTATGTGGGCTGTTAAGCTGGCGTGAACATGTAAAGTTCACACCTAAGCAGAGGGCTCTGAACTGAGAGATCTTGAGAGCACCTGTATGTCTGTGATCTGCTGACATGTAGCATCTTTTCTCACAGACTGCACTCCAATCTAGAAAAAACAGAATCATTAGTGATGTAAAGAATTTCACTCTGTATGTGAAAGTACAGTACAGGATATTCCTGGCTGCGATTACAGTGCTGCGTGCCTGAAGTTGACGAATGATACTGAACTACCTGCAGGCACCGCACCTTAGAAATACAAAGGAAGCATACGCCACCTGGTTGTCTCAGGTGAAATAGTCCCAAGGTGTTTGGCAGATCACGTTTCACAGGTGAGACGGTCATAAAGCTGCACTGCACGCTGTTTTCTGTGAACATCATCTCTTACTAATTGCTAATTGCTAATGGAAAGTTTAGCAATTTAATTTAGGGTCGTGATGAAACTTTTATTATGATCCGTGGTTTAATTAGACTATCATGCACGCAATGTGCAGATGTTTTGTGATGCTCCAAATAATGTAGCCCCGCCTCCTTGGGGTTGGTCCTGAGGTGAGCCGACTATAAACTGCTGCTCACACAGACTGTAGGTGAGACGGGCTTTTTTAGTCCTCCTGCAGGTATGACAACTAAGAAGGGAATTCCTTTTCAAAGCAGTCTGCGTCTTGACGCGCACAAGTGACGGACTTTACACGCGGAGAGCACCGTGGACAGATCTTACACAGCACCAGCAAAGGACGATCAGACAGCATGAAGTTGGAGGTGTTGTGCGGGAGCCACTATGACATAAAACACTTCGAGATGTCCTGTGATACAGAGGGGAGTGTGCGCTCTCCTCTGTCTGCTGAGGAGGAGCTGGGGTCGGATGGGGACTGCGTAGCGCACAGCCCTCCACCTGTTCCTCCGTGCGGCGGCGGCGGCGGCAGCAGCAGCAGCAAGTCAAAGCCGTACACACGGAGACCCAAACCCCCGTTCTCGTACATCGCTCTCATCGCCATGGCTATCCGGGACTCCCGGTGTGGACGTCTGACTTTGGCGGAAATAAACGATTACCTGATGAAAAAGTTTCCGTTCTTCAGGGGCAGCTACACCGGCTGGAGGAACTCGGTTCGGCACAACTTGTCTCTGAATGACTGCTTTCTCAAAGTGCTACGCGACCCGTCGAGACCTTGGGGGAAGGACAATTACTGGATGCTCAATCCTCACAGCGAATACACGTTTGCCGACGGGGTGTTTCGGCGCAGGAGGAAGCGCATCAACAAAAGGTTCAGCGGCACGGAGCCGGAGGTGTCCGAGCACGCGGAGGAGGCGCAGAGGTCTGCGGCCGCCAACAAGACTGACTCATGCGCAAAGTTCACCAGTTCATTTGCTATAGACAGCATCCTCAGCAGGCCCTTCAAGAGAGACTCAGACAAGGAGCAGTTCAGTCTCCTCCCCGCCTTCACCTGGCCACGCTACACTGAACTAATGGCGCCTCATTCAAACACACCTGCCTCATTTGCATACGTTAATGCACCTTACCATGTGGACCCTTGTGCTGCTGCTGCGCATGTGTCCAACGTCTGTGGCGTTGGGCTGCTTTCACAGACAGTTTTGCAATATCAGAAATAAACTTTTAAAATCTTTTTCATTTGATGATTAAAAATCATCGCTGTGCACTGATGATGGACACAGAGGAGGGAAAGGACCACAGAAGATTTTCCATCTGTGTTGGATTTGATATTATTGTGGTGGCATGGTGTTACACTTTCTCATTAGTTTGTACCTTCGGTCATGTCCTTTTTAAAGTTTAATAGATTTGAATATTTTCTACACACTTCGTTGTAAATGTTACTGACGAACAACTTTGTTGTTTGATCAATAAACGCGTTAAAATAGAAGCACTTTCACTGTTTATGTGTCTTTTACTTTCCAAAAAAAAAAGCTCTTTACAAATGATATGAAATAAAAAAAAATCTGACTCATGCCGATCTGTGTGTTTTATTCTTTTAACACAAATTCAGATGAATTACAGCCGTTAGACATAATGGTTCCTGTGGAGCCAAATTATAGGACTCTCACCTGTATGAGACATTAACACCTGTTAGATGCAAATGTAAATATTCATCTGGGCGTGGTCATGTGACTCCACCTTGTTCTGCTGTTGGGGGTGGTTACACAAGTGCACCAAGGCCTCCTCTATCTATCTATCTATCTATCTATCTATCTATCTATCTATCTATCTATCTATCTATCTATCTATGTTTATATGTATGTTTATATGTATGTTTTTATATATATATATAGTGTGTGTGTGTGTGTGTGTGTGTGTGTAATATAGCTTCCCCCAGGCTATGATAATAAAATAATAATAATAATATGCTAAGAATGATTATAATAATCGCATCTTATTATATATTTATATGTGATTTTTTTCCCTATCCTTTATGCAGCCATAAAAAATTGCCTTATAAGTATTTACTTTTCAGTGTTCAAGAAGCTCGCTGCTGCCGGACAGGGGCATTCAATATTTATGTTTTCTGTCTGGCGCTGCAAATAGCTGTCGCCTCAGTCACCGCACATGCGCAGGAAAGAGTTTATACAAATGGTGCATCCTGAGCAAACTGAGCTCGAATCCACAATAGGAAGAAATGTCTTCCAAGAAGGGCCCATTCTTCTGAGGCTAGAAAGTAAATTTCCTTTAAAGCAGCTGCAGCATCCTGAACGCAGCAGGGTCGCGAGTTTTGATGTCGCTGAGATTCCGCCTGGATTGTGGTTTAACCTTGCTGGTGTGTGGGAGATTATTTCACATCCTAAGAGTGGGTGATTTTTTCTAACGTGACGCAGGGCACAGAGAAGCCATTTACAGTAATAAACGTTGTAGAACCGATATTTGAATATTTCATTATGTGTATTTTTCTTTTTCTGATTTTTACAATCTATTAATTTCTCCAGGGACATAATCCAGGCCCCAAGAGGTAAACTGACACTTATGCGCTGTGTGTGGTATGTTGGCACGCTCTGATGGAAAAAGCATGTTTCCTCTCATGTCAGAGCCCTAACCCTGAACAGATCCCAAACAAATCAGGACTCCTTCTCCTCTACACCTTTTTCAACATTAAAACCACGAGCAGACATTGTCACTTTTATTTTTGCGGATATGGAGACAAAGGGAGTGATTTATCCAAACTGTGGCTCTTTATCCATCACGACTTGTCAAGTTCTCGTGCCAAATATTGGTTTGACAAATGTGGACAGAGGTGTTTTGGAAAGAGAGTGGTAGGAGGAGATTTGTCTTACTCCACTGTGCCGTGTCCGGCTTCTAGTCTGGATCCTGGCCAGATGGGGAGGGAGTAGTTCCTGGAGATTTCTTGGAGGGATTTGTGGGATAGAGGGGCAGAGGGAGATTTAAGAATTGATAGGTGGTCGAGTTGTGTTTGGCCGGGTGGATATGCGCAAGCAAAGTCGAGGAGCTTTATCCCCCCCCTCATATGGGATTATTGCCAGCAATGGACAGAGAGAGGAAGGAGGCACAGCGGCTGGCGTTTCTTGATTTTCACGGTTATAAACGCGCAGAGCACCGCACTGGCCTCTTCAATTGTCACATTAAGGAACATTTAATAGCGCTTAAAATCTAGGGAAAGTTAGTCGCCCGACTGTCACAGAGACCCCCGCAGTGGTCGGATCCGAAAAAGAGGCGCAACCATGACGACCGAGAGCTCCCAGCAACATTTGGATCCATCTAATCCTCCGCGTTCCAGCCCAGCGGCCGGTGCTCTGAATGTGAATCTGCTGAGCGCACAGCCAGTGATGGAGAGCGCGCACGCTGCATCAGCTAAAGGGAAAAAGGGAAACTCTGGCTTGAGGCGCCCAGAAAAGCCCCCCTACTCATATATTGCCCTCATTGTGATGGCAATTCAAAGCTCGCCGACCAAGCGGCTTACTTTGAGCGAAATCTATCAGTTCTTGCAAGCCCGGTTCCCTTTCTTCAGGGGATCGTACCAGGGATGGAAGAACTCCGTCAGACACAACCTGTCTCTGAACGAGTGTTTCATAAAGCTGCCCAAAGGTCTCGGCAGACCCGGCAAGGGGCACTACTGGACCATCGACCCGGGAAGTGAGTTTATGTTCGAGGAGGGCTCCTTTCGTCGCAGACCCCGGGGGTTCCGCAGGAAATGCCAAGCTTTGAAACCAATGTACAGGATGATGAATGGAATCGGGTTTGGTGCGTCTATGCTGCCACAAAACTTTGATTTCCAGTCACCTTCAGGCTCATTAGCATGTCATAACAGCTATAACTTGGACTTGATGGGTAATCCAGTGCCGGGTGGCTTCGATGGGCTAGGAGGGGGGCACCACGTCCCACAAATGTCATCAAGCTCCGGGTCTTCGTACATGGCTGCCTGTCAGGGGGGTTCTAACGCGGACTATTGCCCGGACAGCAGCAGCAGCCCCCTGCAGTCCTCTCCAGCGATGGTCAGCGCCCTGGACTGTCAGTCGCCTTATGCAAATGCAGCCTCACACTGGAGCTCACCTGGTGTACCTTCATACATGAAACAGCAGTCGCTGGCATCAAGCAGCCCCACTTCTTCTGCTCTGCACACCGGCATGTCATCCTACTCTCTGGATCAGGGCTATCTGCACCATAACGCACGAGATTCTTCTGACATTTCAGGTAAAGCCTCACCGTGCAGTCGTGTGTAGCTATGTATTTTATTTTTTGATAGTTATTTGCACCTTGATGAGTCATGAGGATCAAAGTTGATAATTAACATGAAACTGAAGCGATGTGTTATCAGCTAAAAAGGAACCATTCTCTGCGTAAAGTAAAATGTTCGTAGATTTTCAGACATTACACACGTTAAACTAAAACATTAAGCAATGAATGAACAAATGTATAGAAAATTAGTTATTTTCAATGCATGTTTTATCTAGGCTGCACTGGATGAGTGCTAATGTGTAAAGAAAATGCACGTGAAAATCAACCTGAACCAATCTTTTCAGATTAAAAGACAACAAACTAATGTGCATTAATTGATGTGATTGAATCGTCGCGAAAGTAAAATCTAAAAAAAAAAAACAATTTTTTTCACTAGTCGTCATTCAGTTGTGTGTTAAATGTGCACAAGTTAATGTAGCTACACCATAGTGTTTAATCTTAATTTCTCACAATTGCATTTTAGCTCAAGCTTTCTTTAAAGGCCTCTGTGCTGTAGAATGTATGATTAAAATGTGTACTAAATACAAATGCATAACGAAATGGCTTTAAACACGATGTCACAAATATATTCTTAACAAGGAAGGAAACTAGAAAACTAGTTTCAGTGCAACTTCATTGAGGCCTTTAACGTGAGCCGCAGCAGCTCAATAATCAGGCTCTTTACACATTGTTTATTCTGTTTCTTTAACTTTTATTTTTGCCTAAGTGTTCATGTTTTTAGGTAGGCTATATATGATGAAATGCACCACTTTCAGATTAAAAAAAAAAAACTCATATGAATGGTTTACAAGCAAAATGGTGGCTTTATTAATGGTTAACACATTTTTTACTACTATTATTATAATACTATTAATAGATCCGTCATAAACTATTAATAAGAACAACTTTTGAGTCGTGTTTAACTTCCTCCATCAAGATAAGTGCTTAGTCTTATAGCTTTTTAGTTCATCAGGAAGATCTACCTTCTGGTAAGGGGCTGCAGAGCAAAACATACGTTTTAACAATAAAGTGTGACCACAACTTAGGCCTGTTAGCATTGGTTTTATGGGTAATTAGAAAATGAGAAATCAACCATTATCTGTTAATGGGTTGAAACTGCACAATTACCAAATTACAAAGGATAAACATCAGGGAAAAGATTTTTGGCAACCTGGCAAATGATCTATGAAGCCTTAGTAAATGTTTTTAATCATGAATAAAGCCACTGGACTTTACCTTATTAAAAGTGGCACCGAAACATTTTAGCTAAAGCCACACATTACTGAAAATGCATATTATGTTCTGTTATCAACATTTGGAATAAAGATAATAGACATTAACCATAGAGAAAGAAATGATGGATTAACCTCTCGTGCCCTGTGTGTTTCCAGTGGGACTGTCTCGATATTCCAGCCACTCAGCTCCGGTGTGTGACAGGAAGGACTTCGTCCTCAACCTCAATGGAATCTCCTCCCTTCATCCCAGCAGCGGAGGATCTTATTATCACCAGCTTCATCATCACCATCACCAGAGTGTCTATCAGGACGTAAAGCCATGTGTCATGTGACAGAAGAAGACGGAATGGCCTTAACTGTACAGTGGGCGATACTGTTGATCTAAATCAACCCTCAGGTGGAGTTTTTATTGTAACTAAACTTGTGGTGACGAAGGGGCGATTTTATTTTTCTGCAGACTCAGAGTGGAAGCAGAGACAGTTTTCTTCCATGAACTTTGACCTTTTACACCATTTAGTAATGGTTATGATATGGGGACTTGTTGTGGCACTTCACTTTACACACACGGATAAGCAATATCTACATTTTTACTGCAAAAATACACAGAACACGTACCAGATTTAATCTTTATTCATGCACTTAATGTTGTTTTCCCGATTTTACTGAAATTGTTGTTGATTTCCTGCAACAAGCCATTAAAAAGATTTATTTTTATTTTGGAAGTGTTTCATGTGTTTTGGAAAAATAGTTTCTTCTGAAAACGTTTTTTGTACACAAAGATGTTCTTAATCAGCAATGCAGTTCTTCTCTTATTCCCTTCTGCCACAAGTTATTATTATTATTAATGTTATAATAATAATAATACTAATTATTATTAGTATTATTATTATTATATCCTCCCAAATGAATACAAAACCTAATCACTGACCCGGTTCTCTCTATCTCTCTCTCTCCCCCCATTTTGTATTTATGACCTTTAAAAATATTGGGATTGATCGTCACTTGATTTGCGACATCTTAGCGGAATATAAAAAAAAAAGAAAGGTATAAAATTAATATCGATATATTGATAGCCCCATAATGAATTCCAATTCTTTTGCTTTCTTTCTTTTAATTTTCATACTGCAGAGCCGTTTGTTTGTTTGTTTGTTTGTTTGTTTGTCTTTGCAAACTTACACTTTTCATTATGTGCAAAAGACGAGTTTAAAACGATTCAAAAGAGAGTTACAATCCTTTTATCTGTTCATAAGCTGAGGATCATTCCAGAGTAATTCGAGTCGTATTCATTCGATAACTGTGATGTAATTATTGTTATTAAATTAAATAACAAAGGGAAACTGGAAAGACAAAACATTTTAATTTACAATGTTGAACAGGAAGCTCTGAGATGAAAAACCTTTCATTCGTCATCAGTGCTGCTGGTTTTCACGTGACTGTACCGCCACCTTGTGGTGATTGAGAGTTGAAAGGCTCAAACTAAATCCCCGCTCTCTCCGTGATGGCAAATGGCAACATCCAGTTGGTCACTCTGCAATATTCAAATCCAAGATAGAGATAAAGGTAATAGTTTTACATAAGCGTTCCACAAATACACGTATTAAAGAGGCTATCTGTAAGGTTCCCCCTACAGTGAGGTTCTCTGAGTAAACTGAGAACCGGAGATACAATATAAGTAAATACAGATGAATACACTCTTTAAAGGCTCAGCATTCTATAGACAAATAACGGAGTGTTTTAAGTATAGGCATACAGGCTGATAAAATTGATATAAAGATTCAGCTGCCATTATTTATTCAAAAGGTTTCAAATTTGTGATGGATTTATTGTATGAATTTCTATAGGCCTAAATTTTCAGGAGCCATATAAAAGCTATCTCACATTGATAATTCATTATTAAACCTGTAATTTCATCTCTAAACGCCAAACCAACGTGATTTTTTATAAATAGTTTTTAGTTCATGGCAATAATTTTCTGTCGGTGAGAAAAGTCCCATTGTGTAACAGTGTTCCTTTGATCGCACTGTATACATCAGATGCACAGATGTCTATATTGAGCCCCATGTACTATCATTGTATACACTATTAATGAACCCAGGTCTGACAGGTCAAATATTTAGAAATGATATAGGGATGTATGTTGATAATTACACTAGTAATAGAAATATTGATCATAACGATTAGAGTCATTTACCAGAACATGCTTTTAAGATGAGGGCCCCTGCAGCTGTTTTATTACAGGAGTTTATATGAGCCTGTTGATGTCTCTACTGTCCACGGTACTGAAGAGAATTATCAATACATCTTAGCCTATCTGTGGTCCATTGTATATTTTAGATAGCCTACGTAATCCTATCCCAAATTAGCAAAATGACACAGTAGCAGCACACTTAACCCTGATGCACTGTGACTTTGATGACACACATCGATTTAAAACTTTCAAGGTACCAGATAGTTCACTCGATTCTTTTCTTTTGATACATTCCACAACAACAGCATCTGTTCATTGAGTTATCAAAAGATGAAGCAGGATGAAAAATCTAAACTGTTTTAAACTTTATTTACATAATATTAAGTCATAAAATAATGTGACATTTGAGTTCATATATGATACCTCCATTTCATTGTAAGCACTTACATTTACATTTACTCATTTGACAGATGCTTTTATCCAAAGCAACTTAAAAGTGAGGGACAAGACTAAATCTTCAGTACGGTAGGAGACTGTGGGGAAGGCATTAAGTACTAAATCTGTTCAATAAGTGCAAGGACATTAGGGAAAGAATTGCACCCATAGTGCTTAGTAAGTGCTAGTTAGGCATGTCGGGGTGTTAGGAGAAGAGGTGCTCTCCGAAAAGATGAGTCTTCAAGACATTCTCGAGGATAGGATCTGCTAGCGTTTGGTAGCTCATTCCACCATGGGGATACCACAAAGGAGAACAGTCTGGACTGAGATTGCCTCGTGTGTAGGGAACGCAATGCCAGACCTCATTCCCTGGAGGAACGCAGTGGCAGAGAAGGAGCATAAGCCTGTGTGATTGAGTGCAAGTAGATGGGTGCAGATGCAGAAGTCACTCTGTAGATTAGTGACTTGACTTTGATTCGAGCAGCCATGGGTAGCCAGTGGAGGTCAATGAGCAGCGGAGTGACATGCGATCAGGCTGATCAAAGACCAGACGCGCCACCACATTCTGGACCATCTGTAATGTTCTGATTAATGTTTACAACACATACAGTGGGGTCCCAAAGTCTGACTCCACTGTGATTGGTTCTCAGCATGATTGCTGTCAGCATCATTGTTTCTGTCTGGCTCCCCTACAAGGCCAAGAGAAGGAATGGGGGGGAAACAGGGGAACCTAAAGATGATGGTGAAAGAAGCTGGCAGTTGTAAATTACTCAAGGGGCATGCAAATCAGCAATCACCTCAAATCAGCAATTTAATCATGTCACTGAAAATGATGTTACAGGGAACCCCGAGAGGGATGGTTCCAAGCTGAGAGCCACTGACTTATAAGTTATTATGGACTGTGTCTGTCAGAGCTGTTGGTAAGTGTACCTCTATAAATAGAAGTTCTATTCTATAAAAAATTCTATTTTTCGAATTATTTTAATCAGGTGCATAAAATAAATTAAATATGTTAGAAAATGTGCCAAAAAAAGAGCACCATAAAAAAACATAGGTCCAGCTCTAGAAAGAAGAAAATACAAACACTGATGGTCGTTAATTCCAGGTCATACCAAGACCTACATATTCTATGAAATGAACAATCAAAAGTTCACTTGGTTAACTGAAAAATGGTGTTTATGCTTTGTAAGCCTTTATCCCGCACCTTTCCATGGATGCCAGGATTGGCATGCTGTCTAATACAGAGGATTGGTGTTCACAGCAAAACTGCTGTGTCCTATGTATCTTTTTAATGGCCAATAAAATACTGTATATTACACGGAAATGGATCCTCAGTTAGATGGCGAAAAACTATTTACAAGCACCCATAGAAGCAACCAGTATGACCCATGCTATTTAACCATGACACCGTTGCGTTGTGATTAGTGCATCTCAGTGTTTAAGGTCCTGATGGCGCCTTCTCTTTATGATGACTAATGATGCCCAATCATTGTGTGTAGTACTAAAGTAGGCCATGAGGTGGCAGCAGTGTCTCATAAATGTTCTGCAACCTCATTGTCCGTGAGAAGCTCCTATCATCCAGCCATCACCCCCCCCCCCCCCCCCCCCCACACACACACACACACACGTGAAATTAATCTTAATGTATTCTTCTTGTCAGTCATCTGTTTTTATTTTTGTTTTGTTTTTTCATTCAGGTCATAAAATGGTTAGTGGCCATTAAGGAAGGGAGTTCCTTAAGGTTTAGAATAGTCTCCAATAAACTTCAATTAAAGTTACACACATCAGTGTAATTGCTGGAAGGACTTTGCTCCCTCTGAACACCAGAGGGAGCCAAATTCATAGTTATGATGAACCCCTCTCTCTCTCTCTATCTCTCTCTCTCTCTCTCTCTCTCTCTTTTTCTTTCTCTTAAAATAACAGCATTATTGTGAGCTAGGTTAGGTTTATATGTCAACATCAGTATTTGGAGATAATAATGCAAATAGAATTTTATTACCTGATTACGTTTTTTTTAGACTTGGTAATATATCACAATATATCCATATTAAAAAATTACATCCATATTGCCATTGTTGAAATATTTATTATGATCTCGGCTTTTGTTGAAACACTGGCTAATAATAAAACGATAAGATGCAGTTTGTTGGTACAAATAGCACATATAAATGAAAATAAATAAATAAAATAACATTAATTAAATTAAATCGTAGACCAACAGGTGTCTACGTCACCATAACAGGATAACATTTATTCTAATAATAATAATGATGTCGTCATTATGCTGCAATTTGAAAATTAAAATAGGCGACGATCATCAAATATTTCGCTTTTATTGCTTTGTTATTATTTTGAAACCTATTCGCGTTTTTCACTGTGCGTCGGTCGTGGATGCCTCTAAATAATGATAGCGAGTTAAGGAGGACTGGGTGGGCAGGCCGGGGTATTAAGTAGAAGGCCCGTCGTGAATTGTGTAAACAGCCCAGGGCGGTGGAAAAAGTTCATACCCGGGTCCATGTAAGGAGAAACCGGCGCAGCACCAGGCCACTGCACGGACATTTAATTAAGACGACCTGCAGAGGATTACAGAGATACTGGGACTGTAACTTTGCCTCACAGTGACCATTAACAATTTCATGCACAGTCGCCTCTGACAGCCAGGGCGATGCAGAGGCCTACAGGGGTCGGGTTATTGAGTAGGCTATTCTTCTATCTTTGGACAAAATGTTATCCCCTTGATTTTACTCCCCAAACCTCAGCCTTAGAGTTCATGAAAGAAAAATCCGCAGGCTGCTATAAAACACCTAATGCACACTAAAGAATTTTCAAATTAAATTAATAGAGATGTTGCATGTGTAGGAATAAAGCAAAAATATATATACATGGTTGTGAATAATTAATACTGAAAATACACTTAATATTCAGTTTTGTTTATTCACTTAAAATTTTTGAAAGGCCTCAAACTTCTCATCAGATCAGATATTTTAACATTTTTGATGAAAAACCTCACACAGCTATAAGGTGTCATGCTCGTCCCCATTTGGTTCCCCTGTCTTTAAAACCCCTTTCCTTGAATAAACTCTCACCCCTGGTCTCTCCCAGCCCCCAAACTGTCTTTAATTCCCCGTTGTAATGAGAGATCGCACTTCACCGCCCGCTGACAACGACGCAAGGCTCTCGTCCTGCTTTGATCTCGCGGTGATCAGCTGCTGGTGTTGAGTCTTATAACTAATAAAAATGCTCATTAAGAAGACGTTAACTGCACCTAAACGAAGCCATTTGGTTAAGTGGTGTGATTATTTTCTTCAAATAAAAAAAACCAAAATGAAACAGCAAATACAATGTCATTAATTAACTTCTCATTAAGAGAGCGTGCCAAATAAATTCACTGCATGCTTTGAGTAAAACGTGATTTAAAAAGAAAAAGAAAAATATTAGAATGAATGAATGCTACAACATCCAGACTAATGTATGTATATATATATATTCAACATTAAAATATGAGAGATAACTCATCTATTGCTGTTTTTCTCAAGACAACCACAGGTCTGATAGAGGATGCCTGTGTGTGCACTCCGTGATCTGATTGTGTACATGTGGAGCTCGCTCTGTCACGTCTGAAGACCTTGGCCGCAGTGGTGGCTGGGAGTTACCGACACCTTCTCTCGTTTTACTGAAAGCCTCTCCGAGTGTGGCCAGGGAGCTCTCTCCGCTCTCTCTTTCTCCCTGGCTTCCCATTGGACGACCCGTGCGCTTTCTCTGGGAGGAGCTCCACTGGCAGCAAAAAGGAGGAAAGAATTTAACTGCGCAAAAAGTCCTGTGCGGTGACGGATGTCCAAAGTTCAGAACTTTTTCAATGTGCGTTTCGTAGAAAGGCACAAGAGATGGGGACGGCTTGAGATCCAGCACGCTTGCACTGTTGTTGAGACTTTTTCCTCTCTTTTTCTCTTGAAGTGAGCAGAGAGGGAAACTGTGATTTGAGCGCCTTCAGTCTTCAGAGGAGGGAGAAGTGGAGCTCTCCGTCTACCTATTTTGGAGCTATATTATTTTTATTTTTTTTTGCCGGATCAAAGTGAAGACATGCAGGCTCGGTACTCCGTCTCCAGTCCCAACTCACTGGGCGTCGTGCCGTACATCAGCAGCGACCCGAGTTACTACCGGGCCGCTGCCGGTGGGGGATACACGGGGATGCCAGCACCTATGAACATGTACTCTCATGCGGCTCATGACCAATACCCTGCCAGCATGGCCCGGGCATATGGACCGTACACCCCCCAACCTCAGCCCAAGGATATGGTCAAACCCCCCTATAGCTACATTGCGCTCATCACTATGGCTATCCAAAACTCGCCTGATAAGAAGGTGACCCTGAACGGGATTTACCAGTTTATAATGGAAAGGTTTCCATTTTACCGAGACAACAAGCAGGGCTGGCAGAACAGCATCAGACACAATCTGTCTCTGAATGAGTGTTTTGTCAAGGTGCCCCGTGATGACAAAAAGCCCGGTAAAGGCAGCTACTGGACGCTGGACCCGGACTCTTACAACATGTTTGAGAACGGGAGCTTCTTGAGGAGGAGGCGGCGGTTCAAGAAGAAGGACGCGCTGAAAGAGAAAGAAGAGCGGCTGCAGAAGGAGCTGCCGCCCAGGCAGCAAGGCCGGGATCAGGAGCAGCCGGTGCAGGGCTCCCAGCCTGTGAGGATCCAGGATATTAAGACTGAGAACGGCACAGTCACGCCACCGCAGGCCGACTCACCTTCTTTGAGCACCGTGCCCAAAATCGAGAGCCCGGACAGCAGCAGTATGTCCAGCGGGAGCCCTCACAGCATCCCCTCCACTAGGTCCATCGGCATGGACAGCTCCGAGCACCACCAGCACCACGGCCAGGCCTCCACGCAGGGCTTCAGCGTAGACAACATCATGACCTCCCTCCGGGGGTCTCCACAAGGGGCCACAGAGCTCACCTCCAGCCTCACCGCCTCCACCAGGACAGGTATAACACCGTCTTTGTCCTTAAACTATTCTCCAAATCAGACATCTGTCTATAGTTCACCCTGTAACCAAAACTCCATCTCCACTACCTCCAATGCAACCTATCATTGTAACATGCAAGCCATGAGCTTGTACGCCGGGGACAGATCTAGCCACTTGGCACCGAGCACCACCGTGGACGAAACGTTGCCAGATTACTCAGTCACAACCACCTCATCCTCTCTGACCCACGGTAATCTAAACTCTGGGCAGGAGGGCCACCATCCCCACCAAGGGAGGCTGACCTCATGGTACCTCAACCAGGCCGGAGACCTGGGTCATCTGGGCGCAGCTTACCCAGCACAGCAGCAGAACTTCCATTCAGTCCGAGAGATGTTTGAATCCCAAAGAATTGGCTTGAATAACTCACCGGTGAATGGGAATAACAGCTGTCAGATGTCATTCCCACCCAGCCAATCCATCTATCGCACTTCGGGAACTTTCGTATATGACTGCAGCAAGTTCTGACCAAAAAAAAAAAAAGAGAAAGAAAAGAAAAAACAGGCTCGATATTTTCCTCACGATGTTTGAACTCTTTCAGTAAAACTCAGTTTTTTTTTCGTTTTTTTCCCTGTCACCTGCCCACACCACAAGGACTAATATGAAAACAAAACCAGAAAAGACTTGATGTTGGTTTTTTCTAAAGAACAGTGTTACTGCAAATAACACGTAAGTCTCTCTTTTGCTTTTGTGGCTTCATGTGATAGCCTATGTTAAAGATATGCCAGTTTCCATGGACGTGTAAATTGCATATAGTAATTTATTTCTAAACTGTAGCCGGATATTATGGACCAAACACCAAAAAAAGTGTTTCTAAATTGAACTGCCTTAATTGTCCAAAAAAATGTTCCATTATAAAAGTTAAAAAAAAGGAACATGTATATCGCCGTACTATTTCAAAGATTCTTCATTTGTTGAAAAGTATTTTGAAGGATTTGTTTGTTTGTTTAATAAATTGTCATTTTATGTGAGTTAAAGTTACAGCCTCATTTCTTACAGACTCCAATACAGGCTAGTGATATTTTACACTCAGTCTGACCCGTGTTAGTTTTGTGTGGAAGATAAATAGACCTCCTTATTATTCTGATCTGACCCTCAGTTTTCCTTTTTTTTTTATTAATGGTGTGATTTCATCAAAAGATGTAAAAAAAAAAAAAAAAAAAAAAAAGGATGTTTGTCATCTGCTGCAAAGATTCAGCCCTTACTGTCACAAAAAGCTCATATTTATTTACTCATGATAAAGCCCTGGAAACATATTGTTTCTCATCTTATTGGAAAACCTCTTAGGAAATTGAGGGGGGAAAAAAGTCGCCTAAATTTAAAACCCAACGTCCAAACAGAAAATGCATGTAAAGTTTACTAACTTTCTTAGTCATGCTTCATATTCAATTTACAATTTCGTTGTCACATTAGAAACGTTTACGAGAGATGATTAGAGATCATGTTGACCTCGAGGCCTAGACCTGGGGAAAATAGCCTGCACACAGCGTCACTTTGTTTTGGATTGCGTTGTGTGTTTACTGGCGCATACCAGTGCTTACTTAATATCATACCACACATGCCAAAGATAGTCCCGTTGTCACCTCAGTTTTGATGCTTCAATTCTCACCAGTCTGACACGACACTGACGTGGCTGGAGAGGACTGTATGACTCCTCAGCTGTGAGTGCAGCGGATCTCATCCTTGCTGTTTTCGCAGTGTTTGGATGTTTCACTGCAAGAATGAAGAGATGTTGAATTGGCTTTATACATTCGAAATGTCAAATTGAGGTTTTATTGTAATCCCAGTTGGCAGTCGTTTTAAAATGATAGAGTTGTAAAAGCTTAAACAGTTGGTTCCCCTCAACGTGACAGTGGAGTCAGTCTCTTTTAATCACATTAAATGACAACTCATAAATTATAAATATATATTATACATTTTAATTTAATTTAATTTATTTTATATTATTTTATTGTTTTTGGGGTTTCAGATATTTAGGCTACTAATGACTGACATTTATTTTGAATGTCATTAATATATACAGCATTAAAAATATATATCCAAATAGTTTTTGCTTGGACACACCGCACATGGCTACAGTTTACAAAAACATCGTCAATAATAATAATGATAATAATAATAATAATAATAATAATAATAATTAATAATGACAACAATAATACCCAATAATAATAAATGAAATACCCAATACTATAGCCGTTACTACCACACTATTACTAGCTATAAAGAAGACATTCAGAGTTTTATTTAAACATTAAGCTATAACATGACAATAATAATAACAACAGCAATTGTTAATAAATATTGTAAAAAGATTAATACGTAATTACATATAATAATAAATATAATAATATTAAATTAAAATAAGCCTAATAACAATAACGATACACATGGATAATTTGCACATGTAAATTCCAAACCGAGCTGCTTGATTTTGTCTCGAAACTCTTTTACAGTTTGGATGTTTTTTGCATATTTCCCCCCAGAAACAGATACAGACAGAGAGATGGGGGGGTGGCAACATGGCAACACGTCCCACAGACGCTCAGTCAGAACCCACGCACTCATGATCAAATAGCCCTGTCATATTACAACATGTCAAATGTGATTCTGAAGCCCTGTCTCTAAGGCTGGAGGTGGGTTTGGTGCACGGGCTTTTTCTTATAGCCTCGGTTTGCTTCAGGCCTTTGGATCCACAAGGCGAGAGCGACGGCAACAGTGAAAGGACACACCAGAGCAAAACATCTTGAGGGTAGCTGCAGGATTATATACTAACGCACAGGCCCTTACACTGGCAGGGTTTATATTTGTACACAAAAAAAAGGAAAATATATGAGTTGTTCACTGCAGCCATAGTGAAATCCTGCTTTGTGTGTCTCTCTGGTTGCACCAACTACAATCAGTCTCATAAAAGTCATTAGATACTTTCCCCAAAGTATAGGCCCAATAAACAAACGTCGTGTTAGTCAAAAGATTGATGGCGCCCTCGCAGAATAGACCAGGTCAGGAAGAAATAAAATTCAATCAGAGAGCTGGAATCGTTTTTCATGGGACGGAAAAGGCAGAGAAGGGAGACGGGGGTCAATGAGGAGGATGTCGGTCGCCAGAGCACCATCAACATTATAATAGGACATAGCAGAGAGAGAGAGAGGGAGAGAGAGACAGAGAGAGAGAGGCTGAGAAGGAACACAAGTGCAAAGTTAACTTAGTGTGTGTTATTTTAATTCCCGTAAACAACTGTAAACAATACAATAAAAAAAAAAAAAAAGTTTCGCATTAAGAAGCTATAACTTTTGCTACACTGTGCAGAAACCGGCTGAAAAAGAAGTTTATAACTGATACCTTTTGGCTCTGGAAATGAACTGATACTGTAATTAGCAACGAGCCTATAAATTTCCTTATGGAGCCCCGGGGCCCTTCATCCGTCCCACAGGGGTCCCACAGAAAAACAGGTACAAATTGAATTTCACTGTCATTTCCCTTCTCAGAGAAAACAGTAGAGGGGAGAAGGACTTCTATTTTTGCTTTTACAGATAGCACATAAAGTACACACGGTTATGGCAGTAATTTCAAAAACAACAACAACAACAATAATATCAAATCTAATCAGATGCTGCATATGGCTTCATCTCCTGAACATGCAAGGGGTCCATGTCTGTTTGGGGCTCCTCAACACAAAAGACATTTGGGGGACCCCTGTTCTATCTAAGCCTCTACAGAGACTTTACCTCTCCCCCCTCCACAGAAAAGTTCTGCTACATTCCTGAAAACGCACAACTCCCCTCACTGCCATGGGTCGAATAGCAAAGACAAAAGCGTCTGTGGTGGCCACGTCTTTAATATTCAACAAATCAAAACCACGTTTCAAATTTGGATATTAAAGTTTAGTACATAAAATAATTTCAAAATAAAGTTTTAATGTTATTTTTTAGCCTGACACACGATTTTAGATGAAGCGAGTGTCCGTTATTATTCGG